>NC_057807.1:142788749-143111348 GCF_018294505.1 Triticum aestivum
CGGGGCACCTCCCCCAAGCTTGGCAGTTGCCAAGGGGAGTGCCCATACCCATGTGATTATGTCCTCGGAGGTGATGGAGGTGGTGATGATGACGGTGGATAATCGCACATTGAGCGTAAAAGTTCCTCCAACTTGCGGATAATGCCCTTAAGCCCAGCTATATGATACTTCAACAGAATATTCTCCTGTGTGAGATACTTGTTCTGTATGCGAGCTAACTCAATCATCTTGAAAGCTTCAATCTTTGTTGGAGTAAAGACGTTAGGTAAAGGTTGAGGGATATCTTCTTCTTTCACCGCCGGAGCTTGAACCTCCATGGCTTTCTTGATCCCTTCATCCTTGTTGATCTCTTTTGGTTCTTATCTTTTCAGCTCTATCTTCAAAAGCCAAGCATCCTTGTCTTCATTGTTGGAGGAGGGTGAGATCATGGTGCTCTAGATCTGCAACGGAAACAGCTCGAAACAAAAACAGAGGATATTTGCGTGATACGGTGATCAAAACCTTCGGGAGTATATATAATGAATTTTTACCGACCAAAATACGTAACATACAAGAAAATGGAATCCGGGAGGCACACGAGGTGCCCACGAGATAGGGGGGCGCGCCCTCCACTCTCATGGGGGGCTCGTGTCCCTTTCGGACTACTTCTCCCTTCCTAAAATTCTTAAATGATCCAAAACTGATAAAAATTGCCATTAGAGTTGTTTTGGAGTCGGTTTACTTACCGTACCACATGCCTATACCTTTTCGGAGTCTGAAACGTTCTGGAAAGTGTCCCTTATGTATTCCTCAGGGGTTACGGTTTCAATAATATTAGTTTCAACATTGATAGGATTACCTGAAATATAATGTTTAATTCTTTGACCGTTTACCACCCTCGGATTTGTGCCTTCGAAGTTGTTGATTTTTATAGCACCAGAATGATAGACCTCCTCGATAACGTAGGGACCTTCCCATTTTGAGAGATGTTTTCCTGCAAAAAATCTTAAACGAGAGTTGAATAATAACACATAATCTCCTACATTAAACTCACGATTTTGTATCCTCTTATCATGCGAGCGTTTGACTTTTTCCTTGAATAGCTTGGCATTCTCATATTCTTGGGTTCTCCATTCATCAAGTGAGCTAACATCAAATAACCTCTTCTCACCGGCAAGTTTCAAGTCATAATTGAGCTCTTTGATAGCCCAATATGCCTTATGTTCAAGTGCAAGAGGTAAATGACACGCTTTTCCATAAACCATCTTATATGGAGACATACCCATAGGATTTTTGTACGCAGTTCTAAATGCCCATAATGCATCATCAAGTTTTTTGGACAAATTCTTTCTAGATCTACTCACAGTCTTTTGCAAAATTAATTTGAGGTCTCTATTGCTCAACTCTACTTGACCACTAGACTGCGGATGATAAGGAGATGCTATTCTATGATTGACATCATACTTAGCGAGCATCTTACGGAAAGCACCATGAATAAAATGTGAACCACCAACAGTCATAAGATATCTAGGGACTCCAAACCTCGGAAAAATAACTTCTTTAAGCATTTTAATAGAAGTGTTATGATCAGCACTACTAGTTGGAATAGCTTCTACCCACTTAGTAACGTAATCAACAGCAACTAAGATATGTGTATAACCATTAGAGGCAGGAAAAGGTCCCATATAATCAAAGCCCCAAACATCAAACGGTTCAATAACAAGAGAATAATTCCTAGGCATTTCTTGACGTCTACTAATGTTACCTATTCTTTGACATTCATCAAAAGACAAGACAAACTTACGAGCATCTTTGAAGAGAGTAGGCCAATAAAAACCAGATTGTAGTACCTTGTGCGCAGTTCTATCTCTAGCATGGTGTCCTCCATAAGATTCAGAGTGACACTTACGTAGAATCTGTTCCTGTTCATGCTCAGGCACACAACGTCTAATAACACCATCTACTCCTTCTTTATAAAGATGTGGATCTTCCCAGAAGTAATGTCTTAAATCATAAAAGAACTTTTTCTTTTGCTGGTGTGTGAAACTAGGCGGTATATATTTAGCAACAATGTAATTAGCATAATCAGCATACCAAGGAGCAGTACGAGAAGCATTGACGACCACTAATTGTTCATCAGGAAAGCTATCATTAATAGGCACTGGGTCATCAAGAACATTCTCTAACCTAGACAAGTTATCTGCAACGGCGTTCTCAGCTCCCTTTCTATCAATAATATGCAAGTCAAATTCTTGGAGCAAGAGAACCCATCTAATGAGTCTAGGCTTAGCATCTTTCTTTTCCATAAGATATTTAATAGCAGCATAATCAGTGTGAATAGTAACTTTGGAATCAACAATATAAGTTCTAAATTTATCACATGCAAACACAACTGCTAAGAACTCTTTTTCAATAGTAGCATAATTTCACTGAGCAGTATCAAGAGTCTTATTAGCATACTGGATAACGTTCAATTTCTTATCGACTCTTTGCCCTAAAACAGCACCTACAGCATAATCACTAGCATCGCACATAATTTCAAAAGGTAAATTCCAATCAGGTGGCTGAACAATAGGTGCAGTGATCAAAGCTTTCTTAAGTACTTCAAACGCTTCTACACAATCATCATCAAAGACAAAAGGAATATCTTTTTGCAATAAATTAGTCAGAGGCCTAGAGGTTTTAGAAAAGTCCTTAATGAACCTCCTATAAAAACCGGCGTGACCAAGGAAACTTCTTATACCTTTTATGTCCTTGGGACATGGCATCTTTTCAATAGCATCAACTTTGGCTAGAACGAGACTAGTGTCTTCGCATCTCTGCAAAACTCAATCAAGGTTGCTCAAACAATCATCAAAAGAGGATCCATAGACTGAGAAGTCATCCATGAATACCTCACAAATCTTTTCACAAAAATCAGAGAATATAGCCATCATGCATCTTTGAAAGGTAGCAGGTGCATTACATAAACCAAAAGGCATACGTCTATAAGCAAAAGTACCAAAAGGGCAAGTAAAAGTAGTTTTAGATTGATCCTTCGCTGACACAGGTATCTGAGAGAAGCCAGAATAACCATCTAGAAAGCAAAAATGTGTGTGTTTGGATAGTCTTTCTAGCATTTGATCAGTAAAAGGTAAAGGGTCATGATCTTTCTTAGTAGCTTTATTTAACTTACGGAAATAATTACCATCCTATAACCTGTAATAATTCTTTGCAGGATCAATTCATCTTTATCATTAGGAACAACGGTAATACCTCCCTTTTTAGGGACACAATGGACAAGGCTTACCCATTCACTATCAGCAACGAGATAAATAATACCTGCCTCAAGGAGCTTTAGTATCTCCTTTCTTACCACTTCCTTCATCTTGGGATTTAGTCATCTTTGAGGATCTCTAACTGGTTTGGCATCATCCTCCAATGTAATTTTGTGTTGACATAACGTGGGACTAACGCCCTTAAGATCATCCAGAGTATATCCAATAGCAGCTCGGTGCTTCTTCAGAGTTTTCAATAATCTTTCTTCTTCTTTCTCTGAAAGGTTAGCACTAATAATAACATGATATATTTCTTTTTCATCAAGATAAGCATACTTAAGATTATCAGGTAATGGTATGAGTTCAAACACGGGATCACCCTTGGGTGGAGGGGGATCCCCAAGAATTTCAACGGGAAGGTTATGTTTCAGCATAGGTTCCTGTTTAGGGAACACTTCATCTATTTCTTCCCTTTCCTTCATAAACATATCGTTTTCATGGTCTAGCAAATATTGTTCTAACGGATCAGTTGGAGGAACAGCAATGGAAGCAAGACCAATAATTTCATCCTTACTAGATGGTTCCCTTTCACGAGGTTGTCTACTAAACTTAGAAAAATTAAACTCATGAGAAATACCATCCATGCCAACAGTGACAATATTCTTTTCATAATTAATCTTAGCACTAGCACTATTCAAGAAAGGTCTACCAAAAATAATGGGACAAAAATCATCTTGTGGGGAACCAAGAGCAAGAAAATCAGCAGGGTATTTAACTTTCCCACACAAAACATCAACATCTCTAACAATCCCAATAGGTTTAATGGTATCCCTATTAGCAAGCTTAATAGTAACATCAATGTCTTCTAATTCAACGGGGGCAATGTCGTGCATAATTTCTTTATAAAGATCATAAGGTATCGCACTAGCACTAGCACCCATATCACATAAGCCATGATAACAATGATCTCCTATTTTAACAGAAATAACAGGCATGCCTACAACAGGTCTACGTGTCTTAGTATCAGGTCTAGCAATATTAGCAGTCTCACCCAAGAAAGAAATAACATGCCCATCTAAGTCCTCATCCAAGAGATCTTTAACCATAGCAATACTAGGTTGAACATTAATTTGCTCAGGAGGTGTATAAGTCCTAGTATTACTCTTACGAACAACAGTCGAAGCTTTAGCATGATCCTTTATCCTAACAGGAAAAGGAGGTTTTTCAACATAAGCAGTAGGAACAATAGGATCACTATAGGTAATAGTCTTTTCTTCGACTGTAATAGGTGCAACTACTTTCACTTCAACAGGAGGATTATATTTAAACCACTTCTATTTAGGGATATCAACGTGAGTAGCAAAAGATTCACAGAAAGTAGCTACTATCTCAGAGTCAAGTCCATACTTAGAGCTAAATCCATGAAAAGCATCGGTATCCATAAAAGATTTAACACAATCGAACTTAGGTGTCATACCTGACTCCTTACCATCGTCGGAACCCCAATCTTCAGAGTTGCGTTTAATTCTCTCCAATAAGTCCCATTTGAAACCAATAGTCTTCAGCATATAAGAACCAACACAGGAAGTATCGATCAGGTTGCGATTATCAAGAGAAAGCCGAGCATAAAAATTCTGAATAATCATTTCCCGAGAGAGCTCATGATTGGGGCATGAATATAACATTGACTTAAGCCTGCCCCAAGCTTGAGCGATGCTTTCTCCTTCGCGAGGCCAGAAATTATATATGTAATTATGATCACGATGAACAAGATGCATAGGATAGAACTTCTGGTGAAATTCCAACTTCAATCGCTTATAATTCCAAGATCTTGTATCATCACATAGCCTATACCATGTAAATGCATCTCCCTTCAAAGATAAAGGGAAGACCTTCCTTTTGACAACATCATCGGGAATACCTGCAAGCTTAAATAATCCACAAACTTCATCCACAAAGATAAGGTGTAAATCAGGATGCAATGTTCCATCTCCTGCAAATGGATTAGCTAGCAGTTTCTCTATCATACCCGAAGGAATCTCAAAGTAAACATTTTCATAAAGTTCAGTAGGTTGAGGAGCAACTCTTTGCTCTTCTGGTTGGGGTGAAGATACCCCAAACAATCCCCTCAAAGGATTAGTTTCCATAGTGACAAGTAATAGAAAATTTCAGCACACTATATAAATATTTCCTTACCAAGTTCCACTCACCAAAAGCGCTACACTCCCCGGCAACGATGCCAGAAAAGAGTCTTGATGACCCACAAGTGTAGGGGATCTATCATAGTCCTTTCGATAAGTAAGAGTGTCGAACCCAACGAGGAGCATAAGGAAATGATAAGCGGTTTTCAGTAAGGTTTTCTCTGCAAGCACTGAAATTGTAGGTAATAGATAGTTTTGTGATAAGATAAATAGTAGCGAGCAACAAGTAAATAAAGTAAATAAAGTGCAGCAGCGTGGCCCAATCCTTTATGTAGCAAAGGATAAGCCTAGACAAATTCTAATAATGAGGAAGGAACTCCCGCGGACACATTGGGAATTATCGTCAAGCTAGTTTTCATCACGTTCATATGATTCGCGTTCGGTACTTTGCTAGTTTGATATGTGGGTGGACTAGCACTTGGGTACTGCCCTAACTTGGACAAGAATCCCACTTATGATTAACCTGTATTGCAAGCATCCGCAACTACAATAAGAAGTATTAAGGTAAACCTAACCACAACATTAAACATATGGATCCATATCAGCCCCTAACGAAGCAACGCATAAACTAGGGTTTAAGCTTCTGTCACTCTAACAACCCATCATCTACTTATTACTTCCCCATGCCTTCCTCTAGGCCCAAATAATGGTGAAGTGTCATGTAGTCGACGTTCACATAACACCACTAGAGGAAAAGACAAGATACATCTCATCAAAATATCAAACGAATACCAAATTCACATGACTACTAATAGCAAGACTTCACCCATGTCCTCAGGAACAAACATAACTACTCACAAAGCATATTCATGTTCATAATCAGAGGAGTAATAATATGCATAAAGGATCTGAACATATGATCTTCCACCAAGTAAACCAATTAGCATCAACTACAAGGAGTAATCAACACTACTAGCAACCCACAGGTACCAATTTGTGGTTTTGATACAAGATTGGTACAAGAGATGAACTAGGGTTTTGAGAGGAGATGGTGCTGGTGAAGATGTTGATGGAGATTGACCCCCTCCCGATGAGAGGATCGTTGGTGATGATTTCCCCCTCCCGGAGGGAAGTGTCCCCGGCAGAACAGCTCCGCCAGAGCCCTAGATTGATTCCGCCAAGGTTCCGCCTCATGGCAGCGGAGTTTCGTCCCGTAAGCTTGCCCATGATTTTTTCCAGGGTAAAGGTGATGATATAGCAGAAGATGGACGCCGGAGGCCCACCAGGGGGCCCATGAGATAGGGGGGCGCGCCCTATAGGGGGGCGCGCCTTATAGGGGGGCGCCCCCCTGTCTCCTGGACAGGGTGTGGGCCCCCTGGCCTATTTCTTTCGCTCAGAAATTCTTATTAAATCCAAAAAGTTGTTTCGTGGAGTTTCAGGACTTTTGGAGTTGTGCAGAATAGGTTTCCAACATTTGCTCCTTTTCCAGCCAGAATTCCAGCTGCCGGCATTCCCCCTCTTCATGGTAAACCTTGTAAAATAAGAGAGAATAGCCATAAGTATTGAGATATAATGTGTAATAACAGCCCATAATGTAATAAATATTGATATAAAAGCATGATGCAAAATGGACGTATCAGACTATGAAGATACAAGATTGAAGACTTCGTCCCGTGTTTGGGTGGGACTCTCCTTTGCGTGGAAGGCAAGGCTGGCAATTCGGATATGTAGATCTCCTTCTCTGTAACCGACTCTGTGTAACCCTAGCCCCCTTCGGTGTCTATATAAATTGGAGGGTTTAGTCAGTAGGACAAGAACAATGATAATCATAGGCTAGCTTCTAGGGTTTAGCCTCTACGATCTCGTGGTAGATCAACTCTTGTAATACTCATATCATCAATATCAATCAAGCAGGAAGTAGGGTATTACCTCCATCGAGAGGGCCCAAACCTGGGTAAACATTGTGTCCCCCGCCTCCTGTTACCATTAGCCTTAGACGCACAGTTCGGGACCCCCTACCCGAGATCCGCCGGTTTTGACACCGACAACCATACCTACCTATATGTGGTATTACCCTGCCGTCCTAAGTAAATTTGCATGTGCCATCTCTAAAAACTTCAAATAAATATCCTTTTTGTGTGCCTGGATCGTTCATGGAACGACAGGAGGTAGTCGGTATCTTCCATGCTAAGAGGGTTATTCTCAGGTCGAGTGTTTATTCACTCGCCATCGCACGAGAAAAGGGCGGTAATAGGGATGCCTAGTCCCAAGCCGCAAAAAGAAAAGAGCTTAAAATAATCAAACAAAAACTCCCAATGGAGTCATAACCTTTACATTTCCGCTTGGGAACCGCCACTAGCGTGTTTAGCATGGAAGATATTGATAACTGATGGTCGTGAAGTAAATGAGAAGGGTGCATGTCTCAAAATTTCATTCACCTCTGTTTTAAAAACTTGAACTCTGGCACCTCTGCAAATTGCTTCCCTCTGCGAAGGGACTATCTATTTACTTTTATGTTGTGTCATCACCTTCTCAAATAAGCGCTAGAACATGAGGGCACTATTGTCATGCTCATGACTGGATCTTTTCTACCATGAATTACAATGTTTAGTCGCTGCTTGAACTTTGGGGGTGCTCTGCATTTATGTTTTGCGGTCACAGAAAGGGCTAGCGAGATACCACTATTGTCATATTATATCATGGTTGTTTTGACAACGCGTTGCTATTTGAGATATCTTATTATTGCTCTCTAGTTGTTTATGTCATTGATATGAGTTAATATAATTTTTAAGAGTTATTGTTGACATGGTTAGTTATAATCCTTGCTGAAAACCTGGGTGCTGTTTAAGCTTATTTATGAAACACGAGCAAAAGAGTTCGTAAAAGTTTTTCTTTTTAGCTTTCAGTTTATCAACTGAATTGCTTGAGGGCAAGCAAAGGTTTAAGCTTGGGGGACTTGATACATCTCCAACGTATCTACTTTTTCTAATGCTTTTCCTCTTGTTTTGGACTCTAATTTGCATGATTTGAATGAAACTAACCCCGGACTGACGTTGTTTTTAGCAGAACTACCATGGTGTTGTTTTTCTGCAGAAATAAAAGTTCTCGGAATGGAACAAAACTTTGTGAGGATTTGTTATATCAATAAGAGAATTTCTGGAGCCAAGAGATACTTAAGGGGGCACCTGGGTGTCAGGGTGTGCTAAACCGTACTGAAAACCAAAAACTGAACCAAAAAACCAAACAGAACTGAAATTTTGGTTTTTTCAGGTTTCAGGTTCAGTTTCAGTTCCAAAATATGGAAACCATTTAACATTCAGTTTTTTCTGTTAGAAACCAACGGTTTTCAGTTAAACCGAAAAATCCGAAGCTAGCTCGCGGTGTGTTGAACAACCACGATGCTGCGTTGATCCTTCCCGTCATCCCTCCTTTTATAGCCATCCACCCATCACATTGTTGCTCGCTCCGCGAGGTGGGACTAAATTGTGCAGCGCGGCTAGCGCACGAGCTGGACTGCTGGAGGCTGGCGCTTGGACCTGGGCCTTGGGCTGCCTAGTGCCTAGCGCGCATTAGCTGGAGGTTGGCGCTGCGCTTAGACAAGGAGCATGGAGGATTTTTCTCAAAAAAAGGAGCGTGGAGGCTACAGGCTAGCGATGTGGTGTTTTGTGGCATATTTTTCACGTAAAAAAATTTGGAGGCTAGCGCATGTTGTGCTCTTCTTCTGTTTTGTTCTCAAATTTTCTTAGTAAGCACATATGTCGCCAAATCATGTCTGCCATCACAGTTCTCAAAAGAAAAAACTAATCTACATACATGATTGAATAATGTGATAAAACAATTACGTGTCATTCAAAAATCCGCGTCAACTTTGGTTATTTTGGTTATTACCGAAACCGAACCGAACTTAAATGGTTATTACCGAAACCAAACCAAACTTAAATGGTTATTACCGAAACCGAACCGTATCTATGTATAAAACCGTATAAACCGAAGTATAAAACCGTATAAACCGAACCGAATCAAACCAAAAAAACTAAATGCACACTGACCTGGCTGGGCACAACCCACCAGGGCGCGCCTGCCCGCCCCCCCTGGCGCGCCCAGGTGGGTGCTGCCCACCTGGTGGCCCCACTGACCCTGAAACCGATGCTATAAAATCACATTATTCCAGAAAAAAATCAGGGAGAAAGAATCATCATGTTTCACGAGACAGAGCCACAGCCGTCTCCTGTTGTTCATCGGGAGGCCAGATCTGGAGTCCGTCTAGGGCTCCGGAGAGGAGGGTCTTTGATCTTCATCATCACCAACACATCTCCATCGCCAATTCCAGCTCCCCACCGGGAGTGAGTAATTAATTCGTAGGCTCGCTGGTCGGTGAGGAGTTGGATGGGATTCATCATCTAATCGAGTTAGTTTTGTTAGGGCCTGATCCCTAGTATCCACTATGTTCTGAGATTGATGTTGCTATGACTTTGCCATGCTTAATGCTTGTCACTTTGGGCTCGGGTGCCATGATTTCAGACCTGAACCGTTTATGTTATCACCATTATATCCATGTTCTAGGTCTGATCTTGCAAGTTATAGTCACCTTCTACGTGTTATGATCCGGCAACCCCGGAGTGACAATAGTCGGGACCAGTCCCGGTGATGACTGTAGTTTGAGAAGTTCATGTATCATCGTGTGTTAATGCTTTGTTCTGGTTCTCTATTAAAAGGAGGCCTTAATATCCCTTAGTTTCCAATAGGACCCCGCTGCCATGGGAGGGTAGAACAAAAGATGTCATGCAAGTTCTTTCCATAAGCACGTATGACTATTTACATAATACATGCCTACATTATATTTATGAACTGGAGCTAGTGTCGTATCGCCCTAGGTTATAACTGTCTCATGATGAATATCATCCAACGAGTCACCGATCCAATGCCTATGAATTTACCCTATATTGTTCTTTCTAAGTTACTACTGTTGCCACTGCTATCGTTACTGCCACAATATCACTGCTACCGCTGTCACTGTTACTGTTGCTGTTGTTGCTATCATCAAAACTATCATATTACTGTGCTACTAATCACTTTGCTGCAGATAATTAATCTCCAGGTGTGGTTGAATTGACAACTCAGCTGCTAATACCTTCAAATATTCTTTGGCTCCCCTTGTGTCGAATCTATAAATTTGCGTTGAATACTCTACCCTCGAAAATTGTTGCTATCCCCTATACTTGTGAGTTATCAATACACTCTCCCCATCTTCTTGCTATGCATCTCCATGGATAGATCTTGCTTGTGCGTAGAATTTATTTGTTTTCCATGCAACGTTTACCAACAGTGGCATCATGAGCCAGGTCCATGCGTAGATGATATGCACGAGTAGAACACAAAGAAGTTATTGGCGGTGATGTTCATTCTGCTTACCACCAACGTCTTATTTTGGTTCGGCGACATTGTGGGATGAAATGGCCTGGACCAACCTTACGTGTCCACGCACATGACACCAGTTCCACCGACTGACATGCAACTAGTTTTGCATAAAGGTGGCTGGCGGGTGTCTGCTTCTCCTACTTCAGTGAATTTGACTGTGGCCAGTCCTTGAAGAAGGTTAAAACAACAAACTTGATAAATCACTGTTGTGCTTTTTGCCGTAGGTAAGAACGGTTCTTGCTAGAAACCCGTAGCAGCCACGTAAAACTTGCAACAACAAAGTAGAGGACGTCTAACTTGTTTTTGCAGGGTATGTTATGATGTGATATGGTCAAGACATGATGTGATATATGTTATTGTATGAGACAATCATGTTTTGTAATTTATCGGCAACTGGCAGGAGCCTTCAGGTTGTCTCTTTATTGTATGAAATGCAAACGCCGTGTAATTGCTTTACTTTATCGCTAGGCATTAGCAATAGTTGTAGAAGCAATAGTTGGCGAGATGACCACGACGCAATGGTGGAGATGAAGGTGTCGAGCCAGTGACGATGGAGATCGTGACGATGCTTTGGAGATGGTGATCAAAAGCCTAAGATGATAATGGCCATATCATGTCACATATTTTGATTGCATGTGATGTTTATCTTTTATGCATCTTATTTTACTTAGAACGACGGTAGCATTTTAAGATGATCCCTTCACTAAATTTCAAGATATAAGTGTTCTCCCTGAGTATGCACCGTTGCGAAAGTTTGTCGTTTCAAGACACCACGTGATGATCGGTTGTGATAGACTCTACGTTCACATACAACGGGTGTAAGATAGTTTTGCACATGCATAATACTTAGGTTAAACTTGACGAGCCTAGCATGTACAGACATGGTCTCGGAACACTGGAGACTGAAAGGTTGAATGTGAGTCATATAGTAGATATGATCAACATAGAGATGTTCACCATTGATGACTACCCCATCTCACGTGATGATCAGACATGGGTTAGTTGATACGTCTCCAATGTATCTACAATTTTTGATGTATTCATGCCATGTTTACAATATTTTTATATGATTTTGGTATGATTTGATTAGAACTAACCCGGACTGACGCTGTTTTCAGCAGAACTACCGTGGTTTTGTTTTTTGTGCAGAAATAGAAGTTCTCGGAATGTGCTGAAAATCAACGGAGATTTTTTTTGGAAAATATAAAAAATACTAGAACAAAAAATTACCGGAGGGGAGTCCCGTGGGCCCCACGAGGGTGGAGGGCGCCCCCACCCCCTAGGGTGTGCCCCCTGCCTCATGGACTCTCCATGGGGCCCCCTGATGTGAGACCGATGCCAAACCCTCCTATAAATCCCTAGCTTCCAGAAAGAAACCTAGATCGGGAGTTCCGCCGCCGCAAGCCTCTGTAGCCACCAACAACCAATCGGGACCCTGTTCCGGCACCCTGCCAGAGGGGGGATCCATCACCGGTGGCCATCTTCATCATCCCGGCGCTCTCCACGACGAGGAGGGAGTAGTTCACCCTCGGGGTTGAGGGTATGTACGAGTAGCTATGTGTTTGATCTCTCTTTCTCTCTCTCTCTCTCTCTCTCTCTCTCTCTCGTGTTCTTGATATGGCACGATCTTGATGTACCGCGAGCTTTGCTATTATAGTTGGATCTTATGATGTTTCTCCCGCTCTACCTTCTTGTAATGGATTGAGTTTTCCCTTTGAATTTCTCTTATTGGATTGAGTATTTAAGGATTTGAGAACACTTGATGTATGTCTTGCTTGGGATACCCGTGGTAACAATGGGGTATTCTATTGATTCACTTGATGTATGTTTTGGTGATCAACTTGCAGGTTCCGTGACCTTGGGAATCTATGCATAGGGGTTGGCACACATTTTCGTCTTGACTCTCCAGTAGAAACTTTGGGGCACTTTATGAGTTCTTTGTGTTGGTTTGAATAGATGAATCTAAGATTGTGTGATGCATATCATATAATCATACCTGCGGATACTTGAGGTGACATTGGAGTACATAGGTGACATTAGGGTTTTGGTTGATGTGTGTCTTAAGGTGTTATTTTACTACAAACTCTAGGGTTGTTTGTGACACTTATAGGAATAGCCCAATGGGTTGATCGGAAAGAATAACTTTGAGGTGGTTTCGTACCCTACAATAATCTCTTCGCTTGTTCTCTTCTATTAGTGACTTTGGAGTGACTCTTTGCTGCATGTTGAGGGATTGTTATATGGTCTAATTATGTTATCCTTGTTGAAAGAACTTGCACTAGTGAAAGTATGAACCCTAGGCCTTGTTTCGAAGCATTGCAATACCGTTTGTGCTCACTTTTGTTACTTTCTACCTTGATGTTTTTATATTTTCAGATTACAAAAACCTATATCCACCATCCATATTACGCTTGTATCACCATCTCTTCGCCGAACTAGTGCACTTATACAATTTACCATTGTATTGGGTGTGTTGGGGACACAAGAGACTCTTTGTTATTTGGTTGCAGGGTTGTTTGAGAGAGACCATCTTTATCCTATGCCTCCCATGGATTGATAAACCTTAGGTCATCCACTTGAGGGAAATTTGCTACTGTCCTAAAAACCTCTGCACTTGGAGGCCCAACAACGTCTACAAGAAGAAGGTTGTGTAGTAGACATCATTAGTTGATTCGGATCACGTATCACTTAGATAACTTGAGGGATGTTTATTTAAGTGGGAGTTCATTAATAAATTGATTAACTGAACTTAATTTATCATGAACTTAGAATTAATAGTTTTTTGCATATCTATGTTGTACATCAATAGCTCGCAATATAGCTCCCCTATTTTCGATATGTTCCTAGAGAAAACTAAGTTGAAAGATGATAGTAGCAATAATGCGGACTGGATCCATGATCTGAGGATTATCCTCATTGTTACACAGAAGAATTATGTCCTTGATGCACCGCTAGGTGACAGACCTATTGCAAGAGCAGATGCAAATGTTATGAACGTATGGCAACCTCGATATGATGACTACTTAATAGTTTAGTGTGCCATGCTTTACATCTTAGAACCGGGACTTCAAAAATGTTTTGAACACCACAGAGCATATGAGATGTTCCATGAGCTAGAATTGGTATTTCAGACTCATGCCCGTGTCGAGAGGTATGAGACCTCTGACAAGTACTTTGCCTACAAGATGGAGGAGAATAGCTCAGCCAGTGAGCATGTGCTCAGAATGTCTGGGTACTACAATCACTTGAATCAAGTGGGATTTAATCTTCCAGATAAGATAGTGATTGACAGAGTTCTCTAGTCACTATCACCAAGGTACTAGAACTTCGTGATGAATTATAATATGCAAGGGATGACTAAAATGATTCCTAAGCTATTTGTGATGTTGAAATCAGCGGAGGTAGAAATCAAAGAAAGAGCATCGAGTGTTGATAGTTAGCAAGACCACTAGTTTCAAGAAAAAGAGCAAAGGGATAGAAAGGGAACTTCAAGAAGAATGGCAAGCAAGTTGCCACTCCAGTGAAGAAGCCCAAAGCTGGGCCTAAGCCTAAAACTAAGTGCTTCTACTTCAAAGGAAATGCTCACCGGAAGTGGAACTACCCCAAGTACTTGGCGGATAAGAAGGATGGCAAAGTGAACAAAGGTATATTTGGTATACATGTTATTGATGTGTATTTTACTAGTGTTCATAGTAACCCCTGGGTATTTGATACCGGTTCAGTTGCTAAGATTAGTAACTCGAAATGGGAGTTGCATAATAAACAGAGACTAGTTAAGGGCAAGGTGACGATGTTTGTTGGAAGTGATTCCAAGGTTGATACGATCACCATCACACACTCCCTCTACCTTCGGGATTAGTGTTGAACCTAAATAAATGTTATTTAGTGTTTGCGTTGAGCATGAATATGATTAGATCATGTTTATTGCAATACGGTTATTCATTTAAATCAGAGAATAATTGTTGTTTTGTTTACATGAATAAAACCTTCTATGGTCATACACCCAATGTGAATGGTTTATTGAATATCGATCATAGTGATACATATATTCATAATATTGATGCCAAAAGATGCAAAGTTGATAATGATAGTGCAACATACTTGTGGCACTGCCGTTTAGGTCATATTGGTGTAGAAACTCCATGCAGATGGAATTTTGGAGTCACTTGATTATGAATCATTTGATATTTGTGAACCATGCCTCATGGGCAAGATGACTAAAACTCCGTTCTCCTGAACAATGAAGCGAGTTAATGACTTATTGGAAATAAAAAATACCAATGTATGCGGTCCGATGAGTGTTAAAGCACGCAGCAGGTATAGTTATCTTCTGACCTTCTCAGATGATTTGAGTAAGTATGGGTATATCTACTTGATGAAACACAGGTCTGAAACATTTGAAAAGTTCAAAGAATTTTCAGAGTGAAGTGGAGAATCATCGCAACAAGAAAATAAAGTTTCTACGATCTAATCGTGGAGGCAAATATTTGAGTTACGAGTTTGGCCTTCATTTAAAAAAATATGGAATTATTTCACAACTCACGCCACCTGGAACACCACGGCGTAATGGTGTGTCCGAATGTCGTAACCATACTTATTATGTGGTGCAATCTATGATGTCTCTTACCGATTTACCACTGTCGTTTTGGGGTTATGCATTAGAGACAGCCGCATTCACGTTAAATAGGGCACCGTCTAAATCCGTTGAGAAGACACCGTATGAACTATGATTTGGCAAGAAACCTAAGCTGTCGTTTCTTAAAGTTTGGGGATGTGACACTTATGTCAAAAGGCTTCATCCCGATAAGCTCGAACCTAAATCGGGGAAGTGCGTCTTCATAGGATACCCTAAGGAAACAATTGGGTACACCTTCTACCATAGATCCGAAGGCAAGGTATTTGTTGCTAAGACTGGGTCCTTTCTAGAGAAGGAGTTTCTCTCGAAAGAAGTGAGTGGTAGGAAAGTAGAACTTGATGAGGTAATTGTACATTCTCTCGAATTGCAAACGAGCACGTCATAGAAAACCATTCCAGTGATGCCTACAAGAAAGCTAATGATAATGATCATGAAACTTCAGATCAAGTTACTACTGAACCTCGTAGGTCGACCAGAGCACAATGCGTGATACGTCTCCAATGCGTATCTATAATTTTTTATTGTTCCATGCTATTATATTACCTTTTTTGAATGTTTATGGGCTTTACTATACACATTTGTATCATTTTTGGGACTAACCTATTAATCGGAGGCCCAACCCAAATTGCTTTTTTTTTGCCTATTTTAGTGTTTCGCAGAAAAAGAATATCAAACGGAGTCCAAGCGGAATTAAACCTTTGGGGGAGTTATTTTTGGAACAAACGCAATCAAGGAGACTTGGAGTGGACGTCAAGAAGTAAACGAGGAAGCCACAAGGCAGGGAGGCGCACCCTAGGGGGTGGGCACGGCCCCTACCCTCGTGGGCTCCTCGTGGCTCCCCTGACCGACTTCCTTCGCCTATATATACTTGCATACCCTGAAAACATCCAGGAGCACCACGAAACCCTATTTCCACCGCCGCAACCTTCTGTACCGTGAGATCCCATCTTGGAGCCTTTTCCGGCACTCCGCCGGAGGGGGAATCAATCACGGAGGGCTTGTACATCAACACCATAGCTTCTCCGATGAAGTGTGAGTAGTTTACCACAGACCTTCGGGTCCATAGTTAATAGCTAGATGGCTTATTCTCTCTCTTTGAATCTCAATACAAAGTTCTCCTCGATCTTCTTGGAGATCTATTCGATGTAACTCTTTTTGCGGTGTGTTTGTCGAGATCCGATGAATTGTGGGTTTATGATCAAGTTTATCTATGAGAAATATTTGAATATCCTCTGAATTCTTTTATGTATGATTGGTTATCTTTGCAAGTCTCTTCTAATTATCAGTTTGGTTTGGCCTGCTAGATTGATCTTTCTTGCAATGAGAGAAGTGCTTAGATTTGGGTTCAATCTTGTGGTGTCCTTTCCCAGTGACAGCAAGGGCAGCAAGGCACATATTATATTATTTCCATCGAGGATAAAAAGATGGGGTTTATATCATATTGCTTGAGTTTATCCCTCTACATCATGTCATCTTGCCTAATGTGTTACTCTGTTCTTATGAACTTAATACTCTAGATGCATGCTGGATAGCGGTCGATGTGTGGAGTAATAGTAGTAGATGCAGAATCGTTTTGATCTACTTGTCGCGGATGTGATGCCTATATACATGATCATGCCTAGATATTCTCATAACTATGCACTTTTCTATCAATTGCTCGACAGTAATTTGTTCACTCACCGTAATACTTATGCTATCTTGAGAGAAGCCACTAGTAAAACCTATGGCCCCAGGGTCTATTTTCCATCATATAAGTTTCTGATCTACTTTATTTTGCAATCTTTACTTTCCAATCTATATCATAAAAATACCAAAAATATTTATCTTATCTTATTATCTCTATCAGATCTCACTTTCGCAAGTGGCCGTGAAGGGATTGACAACCCCTTTATCGCGTTGGTTGCGAGGTCCTTATTTGTTTGTGTAGGTACGAGGGACTTGCATGTAGCCTCCTACTGGATTGATACCTTGGTTCTAAAAAACTGAGGGAAATACTTACGCTACTTTGCTGCATCACCCTTTCCTCTTCAAGGGAAAACCAAAACCAACGCAGTCCTCAAGAGGTAGCAAGAAGGATTTCTGGCACCGTTGTCAGGGAGGTCTTCGCTCAAGTCAATACATACCAAGTACTCATCACAAACTCTTCTCCCTCGCATTACATTATTTGACATTTGCCTCTCATTTTCCTCTCCCCCACTTCACCCTTGTCGTTTTATTCACCCTCTTTTTCCCGTTCGCCTCTTTTCGCTTGTCTCTTGTGTGCTTGTGTGTTGGATTGCTTGTCATGATGGCTCAAGATAATACTAAATTGTGTGACTTTTCCAATACCAACAATAATGATTTCCTTAGCACTCCGATTCTCCTCTTACCGATGCTGAATCTTGTGAAATTAATGCTGCTTTGTTGAATCTTGTCATGAAAGATCAATTCTCTAGCCTTCCTAGTGAAGATGCCGCTACTCATCTAAACAATTTTATTGATTTGTGTGATATGCAAAAGAAGAAAGACATGGATAATGATATTGTTAAATTGAAGCTATTTCCGTTTTCACTTAGATATCGTGCTAAAACTTGGTTTTCGTCTTTGCCTAAAAATAGCATTGATTCATGGAATAAGTGCAAAGATGCTTTTATCTCTAAGTATTTTCCTCCCGCTAAGATCATCTCTCTTAGAAACGATATTATGAATTTTAAGCAACTTGATCATGAGCATGTTGCACAATCTTGGGAGAGGATGAAATTAATGATTCACAATTGCCCTACACATGGATTAAATTTATGGATGATCATACAAAATTTTTATGCTGGATTGAATTTTGCTTCTAGAAATCTTTTAGATTCGGCCGCGGGAGGCACTTTTATGGAAATCACTTTAAGAGAAGCTACTAAACTCCTAGATAATATTATGGTAAATTATTCTTAATGGCACACCGAAAGATCTTCTAGTAAAAAAGTTCATGCGATAGAAGAGATTAATGTTTTGAGTGAAAAGATGGATGAACTTATGAAATTGTTTGCTAATAAGAGTGCTCCTATTGATCCTAATGATATGCCTTTGTCTACTTTGATTGAGAATAATAATGAATCTATGGATGTGAATTTTTGTTGGTAGGAATAATTTTGGTAACAATGCTTATAGAGGAAACTTTAACCCTAGGCCGTTTCCTAGTAATTCCTCTAATAATTATGGTAATTCCTACAACAACTCTTATGGAAATTTTAATAAGATGCCATCTGATTTTTATATTAGTATTAAATAATTTATGATCTCTCAAAAGAATTTTTGCTTTGCTTGAAGAAAAATTGCCTAAGATTGATGAGTTGGCTATGAACGTGGATAGAATTTCTCTTGATGTTGATTCTTTGAAACTTAGATCTATTCCACCTAAGCATTGTATCAATGATTCTCTCAAAGCCATGAGAATTTCCATTGATGAGTGCAAAGAAAGAACCGCTAGAATGTGTGCTAAGAAAGATTGCTTTATAAGAGTGTGTTCTTCTAATTTTCATGATAATAATGATGAAGATCTAAAAGTGATTGATGTGTCCCCTATTAAATCTTTGTTTTGCAATATGCATCTTGGTAATAATGGGACTGGAGATGAGTCAACTTTAGTTAAAAGGCGTCCCAATGATTTGGAGTTTTTAGATCTTGATGCTAAAATTGGTAAAAGTGGGATTGGAGAGGTCAAAATTTTACATAGCAATGGACCCACTATTTTGGATTTCAAGGAATTTAATTACGATAATTGTTCTTTAGTAGATTGTATTTCCTTGTTGCAATCCGTGTTAAATTCTCCTCATGCTTATAGTCAAAATAAAGCTTTTACTAAACATATCGTTGATGATTTAATGCAATCTTATGAAGAAAAACTTGAATTGTAAGTTTCTATCCCTATAAAACTTTATGATGAGTGTGAACCAACTATTAAAATTAAAATTAAAGATCATGAATGCTATGCTTTGTGTGATTTGGGTGCTAGTGTTTCCACGATTCCAAAAACTTTGTGTGATGTGCTAGGTTTCTGTGAATTTGATGATTGCTCTTTAAACTTGCACCTTGCGGATTCCACCATTAAGAAACCTTATGGGAAGGATTAATGATGTTCTTATTGTTGCAAATAGGAATTAGGTGACCATAGATTTTATTGTTCTTGATATAGATTGCAATCTTTTATGTCCTATTATTCTTGGTAGACCTTTCCTTAGAATGATTGGTGCAATTATTGATATGAAAGAAGGAAACATTAGATTCCAATTTCCATTAAGGAAAGACATGGAACACTTTCCTAGGAAGAAAATCAAATTACCTTATGAATCTATTATGAGAGCCACCTATGAATTGAATACCAAATATGGCAATACTTAGATCTATTCTCGCTTTTATGCCTAGCTAGGGGCGTTAAACGATAGTGCTTGTTGGGAGGCAACCCAATTTTATTTTATTTTCCTTGATTTTTGCTCCTGTTTAGTATTAAATAGTTCATCTAGCTTCTGTTTAGATGTGGTTTTATGTTTTAATTAGTGTTTGTGCCAAGTAGAACCTATAGGATCATCTTGGGTGATAGTTAATGTGATCTTGCTGAAAAACAGAAACTTTTGCACGCACGAGAATAATTTTAATAAATCACATAAACGTGCTTTTCAGTTGATTCTTTTTGAAGTAGACTAATAGACAAATTGTATAGGACTTCCTATTTTGGTAGGATTTTTAGAGTTCCATAAGTATTCGAAAGTTATAGATTGCTACAGACTGTTCTGTTTTTGACTGATTCTGTTTTTCGTGTGTTGTTTGTTTATTTTGATGAATCTATGGCTAGTATCGGGGGGTATGAACCATAGAGAAGTTGGAATAAAGTAGGTTTAACACCAATATAAATAAAGAGTGAGTTCATTACAGTACCTTAAAGTGGTGGTTTGCTTTCTTGCACTAACGGAGCTCATGAGATTTTCTGTTGAGTTTTGTGTTGTGAAGTTTTCAAGTTTTGGGTAAAGATTTGATGGACTATGGAATAAGGAGTGGCAAGAGCCTAAGCTTGGGGATGCCCAAGGCACCCAAAGGTAAATTCAAGGACAACCAAAACCCTAAGCTTGGGGATGCCCCGGAAGGCATCCCCTCTTCCGTCTTCGTCTATCGGTAACTTTACTTGGAGCTATATTTTTATTCACCACATGATATGTGTTTTGCTTGGAGCATCTTGTATGAATTGAGTCTTTGCTTTTTAGTTTACCACAATAATCCTTTCTGTGCACACATTTTGGGAGAGACACACATGAATCGGAATTTATTAGAATACTCTATGTGCTTCACTTATATCTTTTGAGCTAGATAATTTTGCTCTAGTGCTTCACTTATATCTTTTTAGAGCCCGACGGTGGTTTTATTTTGTACAAAATATTGATCTCTCATGCTTCACTTATATTATTTTGAGAGTCTTTTATAAAAGCATGGTATTTGCTTCGGTTATAAAATTTGTCCTAATATGATGGGCATCCAAGTTGGGTATAATAAAAACTATCATATAGAGTGCATTGAACACTATGATCAATTTGACACTTGATAATTGTTTTGAGATATAGAGGTGGTAATGTTAGAGTCATGCTAGTTGGGTAACTATGAAATTGAGAAATACTTGTGTTAAAGTTGGCAAGTCCCGTAGCATGCACGTATGGTAAAAGTTGTGTGACAAATTTGTAGCATGGGGTGCTCTTTTGATTGCCTTCCTTATGAGTAGAGGTCGGGATCGCGCGATGGTTAACTCCTACCAACCCTTCCCCTAGGAGCATGTGTAGTAGTACTTTGCTTCGAGGGCTAATAAACTTTTGCAATAAGTATATGAGTTCTTTATGACTAATGTGAGTCCATGGTTTATGCGCACTCTTACCCTTCCATCATTGCTAGCCTCTACGGTACCGTGCATTACCCTTTCTCACCTTGAGAGTTGGTGCAAACTTCGCTGGTGCATCCAAACCCCGTGATACGATAAGCTATATCACACATAAACCTTCTTATATCTTCCTCAAAACAGCCACCATACCTACCTATTATGGCATTTCCATAGCCATTCCGAGATATATTGCCATGGAACTTTCCACCATTCCGATTATTATGACACGCTCCATCATTGTCATATTGCTTTTCCATGATCATGTAGTTGACATTGTATTTGTGGCAAAGCCACCTTTATAATTCTTTCATACATGTCACTCTTGATTTATTGCATATCCCGGTACACTGCTGGAGGCATTCACATAGAGTCATATTTTGTTCCAAGTATTGAGTTGTAATTCTTGAGTTGTAAATCAATAAAAGTGTGATGATCTTCGTTATTAGAGCATTGTCCCAAGTGAGGAAAGGATGATGGAGACTATGATTCCCCCACAAGTCGGGATGAGACTTCGGACTTTATGAAAACAAAAGAGGCCAAAGAAGCCCAAATTAAAAAAAAGAGAGAGGCCAAAGAAGCCCACCAAAATAAAAAAATGAGAGAAAATAAGAGAAGGGATAATGTTACTATCCTTTTTCCACACTTATGCTTCAAAGTAGCACCATGATCTTCATGATAGAGAGTCTCCTATGTTGTCACTTTCATATACTAGTGGGAATTTTTCATCATAGAACTTGGCTTGTATATTCCAATGATGGGCTTCCTCAAAATACCCTAGGTCTTCGTGAGCAAGCAAGTTGGATGCACACCCACTTAGTTTCTTTTGTTGAGCTTCCATACATTTATAGCTCTAGTGCATCCGTTGCATGTCAATCCCTACTCCTCATGTTGACATCAATTGATGGGCATCCCCATAGCCCATTGATTAGCCTCGTCAAAGTGAGACTTTCTCCTCTTTTGTCTTCTCCACACAACCTCCATCATCATACTCTATTCCACTTATAGTGCTATATCCATGGCTTACGCTCATGTATTGCGTGAGAGTTGAAAAAGCTGAAGCGCATTAAAAAGTATGAACCAATTTCTTAGCTGAAACCGGGGTTGTGCATGATGGGAGTATTTTGTGTGACGAAAATGAAGCATAGCCTAACTATAATATTTTGTAGGGATAAGCTTTCTTTGGCTATGTTATTTTGATAAGACATGATTACTTGTTAGTATGCTTGAAGTATTACTATTTTTATGTCAATATGATCTTTTATATTGAATCATTTGGATCTGAACATTCATGCCACAATAAAGAAAATTACATTGAGAAATATGCTAGGTAGCATTCCACATCAAAAATTCTGTTTTTATCATTTACCTACTCGAGGATGAGCAGGAATTAAGCTTGGGGATGCTTGATACGTCTCCAACGTATCTATAATTTTTGATTGTTCCATGCTATTATATTACCCGTTTTGGATGTTTATGGGCTTTAGTATATACTTTTATATCATTTTTGGGACGAACCTATTAATCGGAGGCCCAGCCCAAATTGCTGTTTTTTGCCTATTTCAGTATTCCGCAGAAAAGGAATATCAAACGGAGCCCAAACGGAATGAAACCTTCGGGAGAGTTATTTTTGGAACAAACACAATCAAGGAGACTTGGAGTGGACGTCAAGAAGTAAACGAGAAAGCCACGAGGCAGGGAGGCGTGCCCTACGGGGGTGGGCGCGCCCCTCACCCTCGTGGGCCCCTCGTGGCTCCCCTGACCGACTTCCTTCGCCTATATATACTTGCATACCCTGAAAACATCCAAGAGCACCACGAAACCCTATTTCCACCGCCGCAACCTTCTGTACCCGTGAGATCCCATCTTGGAGCCTTTTCCGGCGCTCCGTCGAAGGGGGAATCGAGCACGGAGGGCTTCTACGTCAACTCCATAGCCTCTCCGATGAAGTGTGAGTAGTTTACCACAGATCTTCGGGTCCATAGTTATTAGTTAGATGGCTTCTTCTCTCTCTTTGAATTTCAATACAAAGTTCTCCTCGGTCTTCTTGGAGATCTACTCGATGTAACTCTTTTTGCGGTGTGTTTGTCGAGATCCGATGAATTGTGGGTTTATGTTCAAGTATATCTACGAGAAATATTTGAATCTCCTCTGAATTCTTTTATGTATGATTGGTTATCTTTGCAAGTCTCTTCGAATTATCAGTTTGGTTTGTCCTACTAGATTGATCTTTCTTGCAATGGGAGAAGTGCTTGGCTTTGGGTTCAATCTTGCGGTGTCCTTTCCCAGTGATAGCAGGGGAAGCAAGGTACGTATTGTATTGTTGCCATCGAGGATAAAAAGATGGGGTTTATATCATATTGCGTGAGTTTATCCCTCTACATCATGTCATCTTGCCTAATGTGTTACTCTGTTCTTATGAACTTAATACTCTAGATGCATGCTGGATAGCGGTCGATGTGTGGAGTAATAGTAGTAGATGTAGAATCGTTTCGATCTACTTGTCGCGGACGTGATGCCTATATACATGATCGTGCCTAGATATTCTCATAACTATGCACTTTTCTATCAATTGCTCGACAGTAATTTGTTCACCCACCGTAATACTTATGCCATCTTGAGAGAAGCCACTAGAGAAACCTATGGCCCCCGGGTCTATTTTCCATCATATAAGTTTTCGATCTACTTTATTTTGCAATCTTTACTTTCCAATCTATATCATAAAAATACCAAAAAATATTTACCTTATCTTATTATCTCTATCAGATCTCACTTTCGCAAGTGGTCATGAAGGGATTGACAACCCCTTTATCACGTTGGTTGCGAGCTTCTTATTTGTTTGTGTAGGTACGAGGGACTTGCGTGTAGCCTCCTACTGTATTGATACCTTGGTTCTCAAAAACTGAGGGAAATACTTACACTACTTTGCTGCATCACCCTTTGCTCTTCAAGGGAAAACCAACACAGTGCTCAAGAGGTAGCAATCCGCACCAGAGTGGTACGGTAATCATGTCCTGGAAGTCATGTTGCTAGACCAAGGCGAACCTACGAACTATGAAGAAGCTATGATGAGACCAGATTCCGACAGATGGATTGAGGCCATGAAATCTGAGATAGGATCCATGTATGAGAACAAAGTGTGGACTTTGGTGGAATTGACCGATGATCGGCAAGCCATAGGGAATAAATGGATTTTCAGGAAGAAGACTGACGCTGATGGTAATGTTACTGTCTACAAAGCACAACTTGTCGCAAAAGGTTTTCGACAAGTTCAAGGGGTTGACTATGATGAGGCTTTCTCAGCCGTAGCTATGCTTAAGTCCGTCCGAATCATGTTAGCAATTACCGCATTTTATGATTATGAAATCTGGCAAATGGACGTCAAAACTGCATTCCTTAATGGATTTCTTAAAGAAGAGTTGTATATGATGCAACCAAAAGATTTTGTCGATCCTAAAGGTGCTAACATAGTGTGCAAGCTTCAACGATCCATCTATGGACTGGTGCAAGCATCTCGGAGTTGGAATATACGCTTTGATGAGGTGATCAAACCATATGGTTTTATACAGACTTACGATGAAGCCTATATTTACAAGAAAGTGAGTGGGAGCTCTGTAGCATTTCTGATATTATATGTGGATGACATATTGTTGATTGGAAATGATATAGAATTTCACGATAACATAGAAGGATACTTGAATAAGAATTTTTCAATGAAAGACCTCAGTGAAGCTGCTTATATATTGGGCATAAAGATCTATAGAGATAAATCGAGACGCTTAATAGGACTTTCACAAAGCACATACCTTGATAAAGTTTTTAAGAAGTTCAAAATGGATCAATCAAAGCAAGGGTTCTTGCCTATCTTACAAGGTGTGAAATTGAGTCAGACTCAAAGCCCGACCACTGCAGAAGATAGAGAGAGAATGAAAGCCATTCCCTATGCCTCAACCATAGGTTCTATAAAGTATGCCATGCTATCTATCAGACCTATTGTGTGCCTTGCGATGAGTTTAGCAAGGGGGAACGATAGTGATCCAGGAGCGGATCATTGGACATCGGTCAAAATTATCCTTAGTTACCTAAGACGACTAAGGAAATGTTTCTCGGTTATGGAGGTGATAAATAGTTCGTCATAAAGGATTACATCGATGCAAGCTTTGACACCGATTCAGATGACTTTGATTCTCATTCCGGATACGTATTGAAAGTGGGAGCAATTAGCTAGAGTAGCTCCATGCCGAGCATTGTAGACATAGAAATTTTCAAAATACACACGGATCTGAATGTGGCAGACCCGTTGACTAAACCTCTCTCACAAGCAAAGCATGATCACACCTCGGTTCTCTTTGGGTGTTAATGACATGGTGATGTGAACTAGATTATTGACTCCAGTAAACTCTTTAGGTGTTAGTCACATGGCGATGTGAACTATGGGTGTTAATCACATGGCGACGTGAACTAAATTATTGACTCCAGTGCAAGTGGGAGACTGAAGGAAATATGCCCTAGAGGCAATACTAAAATTGTTATTTTATATTTCCTTATTCATGATAAAGGTTTATTATTCATGCTAGAATTGTATTGATCGGAAACTTAAATACATGTGTGAATACATAAACAAATACAGTGTCCCTAGTAAGCCTCTACTATACTAGCTCGTTGACCAAAGATGGTTAAGGTTTCCTAGCCATAGAGATGTGTTGTCATTTGATAATGGGATCACATCATCAGGGGAATGATGTGATGGACAAGACCCATCCGTTAGCTTAGCATAATGATCATTCAGTTTATTGCTATTGCTTTCTTCATGTCAAATACATATTCCTTCGACTATGAGATTATGCAACTCCCGAATACCGGAGGAATGCCTTGTGTGAACGTCACAACATAACTGGATGATCATAAAGATGCCCTACAGGTATCTCCGAAGGTGTTTGTTGAGTTGGCATAGATCAAGATTAGGATTTTTCACTCCGAGTATGGGAAAGGTATCTCTGGGCCCTCTCGGCAATACACATCATAAGAAGCCTTGCAAGCAAAGTGACTAAGGTGTTAGTTGCATGATGATGTATTACAGAACGAGTAAAGAGACTTACCGGTAACGAGATTGAACTAGGTATAGAGATACCGACGATCGAATCTCGGGCAAGTAACATACCGACAAAGGGAATTATGTTGTTTTCATAACGGTTTGACCGATACAGATCTTCGTAGAATATGTAGGAGCCAATATGAGCATCCAGGTTCCGCTATTGGTTATTGACCGGAGAGGTGTCTCAGTCATGTCTACATAGTTCTCAAACCCGCAGGGTCTGCACGCTTAACGTTCGATGACGATATAGTATTATGTGAGTTATGTGATTTGGTGACCAAATGTTGTTCAGAGTCCCGGATGAGATCACGGACATGACGAGGAGTCTCAAAATGATCGAGAGGTAATCGGACGATGGTATTTGAATACCAGAAGTGTTTTGGGTGGTACCGGGTACTTATCGGGTCACCGGAAGGGGTTCCGGGCAGCCCTGGTAGGTTATTGTGCCTTATGGGCCAGAAGGGGAAGAGCACACCAGCCCACAAGGGGCTGGTGCAGCCCTCTACCCCCTTCCCAGCACCAAAGGAGGGAGGAAAGGAAAGGGGAGGCGCCCTAAGGCAGCCATCTCCCTTTCCTTTCCCCCTCATGTTCAAATATGGAAAAGAGGGGCGCGGCTAGGCAGGTGCGCTAGGGCAGCCGCCGGCCACTTGGGGCGCCTTAGGGGCTGCCTCTCCTCCCCCACCTCTATATATATATATATATATATATATATATATATATTTATATGTATATATATATATATTTATATGTATATATATATATATGTGTGTGTGTGTGTGTGTGTGTGTGTGTGTGTGTGAGGGAGGGGGCGCCACACAACCCACAACATTATTCTAGCCGTGTGCGGCGCCCCTCTCCACAGTTTTGTCCCTCAGTCATATTTCCATAGTGCTTAGGCGAAGCCCTACGGAGATCGCTTCACCATCACCATCACCACATCGTCGTGTTGTCGGAACTCATCCACTACCTCATCTTCTTGCTGGAAGAAGGTGGAGGACATCACCGAGCTGAACATGTGCAGAACTCGGAGGTACCGTACGTTAGGTACTTGATCGGTTGGAGCACGAAGAAGTTCGACTACATCAACCGCGTTACTAAATGCTTCCGCTTACAGTCTACGAGGGTATATATACACACTCCCCCTCTCGTTGCTATGCATCTCCATGGATAGATTATGCGTGTGCATAGATTTTTTTTCTTTTCCATGCAACGTTTCCCAAGAGAAGATGGCCTCCGGTGATGATTTCCCCCTCCGGCAGAGTGCTAGAATGGGGTCTAGATTGGTTTTTCATGGCTACAGAGGCTTGCGGGAGCGGAACTTCTGATCTATTGACCCCCAAGGGTTTTTGGAATATTTGGGAATTTATAGGGCGAAGAGGCATTGCGGGAGGCCATCGAGGTGGGCACAACCCACGAGGGCGCGCTTGGGCCCCCAGGCGTGCCCAGGTGGGTTGTACCCCCCTAGGGGCACCCCTCTGGTACTTCTTTGGCTCAAGTTATGTCTTTTGGTCCATAAAATTCTCCAAAAAGTTTCGCTGCGTTTGGACCCCGTTTGGTATTGATTTTCTGCGATGTAAAAAACAAGCAAAAACACAGCTACTGGCACTGGGCACTATGTCAATAGGTTAGTCCCAAAAAAATAATATAAAGTTGTTATAAAATGATTGTAAAACATCCAAGAATGATAATATAACAACATGGAACAATTAAAAAATATAGATACGTTGGAGACGTATCAGCATCCCCAAGATTAATTCCTACTCGTCCTCGGGTAGGTAAATGATAAAAAAATAATTTATGATGTGGAATGCTGCCTAACATGTTCATCACATATTGTTTTCTTTTGTAGCATGGACATTTGGCTTTTATATGATTCAAAGCAATAGTCTAGTTTTGACATGAAGATTTCAATACTCAAGCATATCAACAAGCAACCATGTCTTTCAAAATATCAACACTAAAGAAAGTTATCCCTAGCCCATCATGCTCAATCATTGATCCATTCATGAAACACACTCGCATATTAGCTACATCCAATTCTCAAGTACGATCATAGTGCTCTCTAGTTGGTGCTTTATAAGAGAAGATGGAGACTCAAGTAGAAATTGCATAAAGTAAATAGATAGGCCCTTCACAGAGGGAAGTAGGGATTCATAGGTGCCAGAGCTCAAAGCAAAAATTGAGAGATAATTTTTTAGAGGCATACTTTTCCCGTCAATGAAGACGACCGAGTAATTCCCAACACTTTCCATGCTACATATATCATAGGCGGTTCCCAAACAAAAAAATAAATTTTATTCCTTTTTCCACCATTGTTTCACAATCCATGGCTAGCCGTATCCATGTCTGCCTTCCATACCAACACTTTACAAGGAAGTTATTATTTGACAACATAAAATAAATTTCTTTTTCATTTCAGGACTGGGCATCCCTATAACCGTCGTACTCTCGTGCAATGACAAGTGAATAAACACTCATCTTGAGAATAACACATCTAGCATGTAAAATATTAGCTACCCCCTGCCGCTTCATGAGCGGTACGAGCACACAAAAAGGAAATTTATTTTGAAAATTACAGGAGACACATACAAATTTGCTTAGAATGGCATGTAAATACCGCATATAGGTAGGTATGGTGGACCCATATGGCAAAACTGGGTTTAAGGATTTTTTTATGCACAAGTAGTATTTCTACTTAGTATAAGTGAAGGCTAGCAAATAGATTGAGAAACAACCAACCAAGAAACGAAAAGTCACATAAGCGAGCATTAAGCATAACTAACGCCGAATAATGCACCATAAGTAGGATGTAATTTCATTGCAAAACTATTGACTTTTGTGCTTGGTTAGGGAATCACAAACCTTAACGCCAATATTCTTACTAAAGCATAATTACTCACCAACATGACTCACATATCACTATCATCATATCTCAAAACTATTACAAAGAATCAAGTTTATTTTGCCCAATGATCTTCATGAAAGTTTTTATCATATCACCCTCTTGAATATTTATCACTTTGGGACTAATTTCATAAGTAGCCATTGCTTTTGACAAGCTCAAGCAAATTTAAGTGGAGAACATGAGCATAAAGTTTTCTTCTCTCAAAATAATATAAGTGAAGCATGAGGGAATTTCTTCAAAAATTCTAAAGCACACCGTGCTCAAAAAGATATAAGTGAATCACTAAAGCAAATGACAAACTACTCCAAAAAAGATATAAATGAAGATCAAGCGAGTAGTTAAGTAAATGGGTAGCTAATTGAGGACTCTCTCTTATTTAAAAACTTCCATATCTAAGTATTTTATTAAAACAGAAAGAAAAATGAAAATAAAATGACATTCTAAGAATAGCACACATCATGTGAAGAAGCAAAAACTTAGGCTCAACCAATACTATCCGATAATTGTTGAAGAAGAAAGGTGGGATGCCTACCGGGGCATCCCCAAGCTTAGATTCCTGAGACTTCTTGGAATATTATCTTGGGATGCCTTGGGCATCCCCAAGCTTGAGCTTTTGTGTCTCCTTAATTCCTTTTATATCACGGTTTCCCTAAATCTTAAAAACTTCATACACACAAAACTCAACAAGAACTCGTGAGATAAGTTAGTATAAATCAATGCAAAAACCTTATCATTCTCTACTGTAGCAAATCGCTAAAATTATTATTCAACATTGCATACTAAATGCCTCTGCATATTTAATGTTCCTATCCTAAAATAGAATCATTAAACAAGCAAACATATGTAAACAATGCAAACATAACAGCAATCTGTCAAAACAGTACAGTCTATAAACAATGCAAGAATATTCATACTTCTTAACTCAAAAAATTCTGAAAATTTACCACACTGTAGAAAAAATTGTCATAGCTTATTGCGTAAAAAGTTTTAACATTTTATTACATTCTGACTTTTCTCGGGAATTTTTGCAACAGCGACAAACTTTCTGTTTTGAAACAGCAACTCATATACTTGCAAAATAAGCACGGTGAAGGCTATCCTTGCCACTTTTATTGAAATAAAACATGCAAAACTTTATTATAAATAACAGCAAGAAAATACAAACAAAAGAAAATGATGCTCCAAGAAAAACACATATCATGTGACGAATAAAAATATAGCTCAAAGTAAGGTTACCGATAATGTTGGAGACGAAAGAGGGGATGCTTTCCGGGGCATCCCCAAGCTTAGTTGCTTGGATCATCCTTGAATGTTACCTTGGGAGTGCCTTTGGCATCCCCAATCTTACGGTCTTGTCACTCCTTATTCTCCTCATATCGATATCTCACCCGAAACTTGAAAGCTTCAACCATACAAAACTTAACGGAACTTCGTGAGATAGGTTAGTATGATAAAGACAAATCATTCACTTTGGTACTATCAAAGACAAGATTCATGATTGTTTCCACACAATGCCTACTGTAGCATATCATTCCTACAATTTATATTGATCAATATAAGCCACAGAAACTAGAAAACAATCAAACTATGCATTAAAAACAGAATCTATCAAAAACAGAACAGTTTGTAATGATTTGGACAACTACCATACTTCTGCTCCTCCAAAAATTCTGAAAATTAGGACAACGTAGGAAATTTGTATATCAATCATCTATAAAAAATTCAGAATTTATCACGTACCAGTGAATTTAAACAATTATGTTACTGGAAGCAAAAGTTTCTGTTTTTGCACAGAATCAAGTCAACTATCATCCACACTATCCCAAAGGCTTTACTTGGCACTTTATTGAAACAAGCGCTATAAAAAATGATTACTACAGTATCCCAACAAGCGCTTTTCTTTAATGCCTTTTTAGCTAGGCATGATGATTTCAATGATGCTCACATAAAAGATAAGAATTGAAACATAACGGGAGCATCATGAATCACATGGCAAGCACATTTAAGTCTAGCCCACTTCCTATGAAAAGGATTTTGTGAGAAAAAAATTTATGGGAACAAGAATCAACTAGCATAGGAAGGCAAAACAAGTGCAACTTCAAAAGTTTCAACACGTAGAGAGGAAACTTGACATTAATGAGAAGCCTACAAGCATATGTTCCTCTCTCATAATAATTTTTAGTAGCATCATGAATGAATTCCACAATATAGCTATCATATAAAACATTCTTGTCATGATCCACAAGCATAGAAATTTTATTACTCCCCACATAAGCAAATTTATTCTCATGAATGGTAGTGGGAGCAAACTCAACAAAATAACTATCATGGGATTGAAAACTAAAATCATGATGACAAGTTTCATGGTTATCATTACTCAATATAGCATACATGTCATCACAATAATCATCATAGATAGCAACTTTGTTTTTATAATCAACTGAAACCACTTCCGAAATAGTGGATTCATCACTAAATAAAGTCATGACCTCTCCAAATCCACTTTCATAATTATAACAATAATATTCAACACCCTCCAAAATAGTGGGATCAATACTACCTAGAGTTGACACACTTCCAAACCCACTTTCATCAATATAATCATCATAAATAAGAGGCATGGTATCATCATAATAAATATTCTCATCAAAGGATTAAAAATATTATCTTCATCAAACATAGCATCCCCAAGCTTATGGCTTTGCATATCATTAGCATCATGGATATTCAAAGAATTCATACTAACAACATTGCAATCATGCTCATCATTCATGCCAATCATTTTATTGAATTCTTCTTCTATCAATTGAGCACAATTTTCCGTTCCATCATTTTCAAGAAAGACATGACAAAGATGAATAATATGCGACCACCTCAATTCCATTTTTTTGAGTTTTCTTTTTATGAACCAAACTAGTGATAAAACAAGAAACTAAAAGATTCAATTGCAAGATCTAAAGATATACCTTCAAGCACTCACCTCCCCGGCAACGGCGCCAGAAAAAGCTTGATGCGTACTACACAACTTGCTCTTGTAGACTCGTGTTGGGCCTCCAAGCGCAGAGTTTTGTAGGACAGTAGCAATTTTCCCTCAAGTGGATGACCTAAGGTTTATCAAACCGTGAGAGGCGTAGGATGAAGATGTACTCTCAACCAAATAATAAAAAGTCTCTTGTGTCCCCAAAACACCAAATACAATGGTAATTTGTATAGGTGCACTAGTTCGGGGAAGAGATGGTAAAAAAGGCGTAGTAATGATAGTAGATATTGATTTTTGTAATAGGAACAATAAAAAATAGTAAGGTAGAAATTGATAATACAGAGCACAAACGGTATTGCAATGCTTGAAAATGAGACCTAGGGTCCATACTTTTGCTAGTGCAATCTCTCAACAATGCTAATCTAATTGGATCATATAACCATCCCTCAACGTGTGATGAAGAATCACTCCAAAGTTCTTATCTAGCGGAAAACATAAGAAGAAATTGTTTGTAGGCTACAAAACCACCTTAAAGTTATTCTTTCCGTTCGATCTATGCAAGAGTACGTACTAAAATAATGCAAAGTTATTCTTTCCATTCGATCTATCTAAGAGTTCGTACTAAAATAACACCATATGATACGCATCAACCAACTCTAATGTCACCTAGATACTCCAATGTCACCACAAGTATACATGAGTTAATTATACGATACACATCAAACAATTTCAGATTCATAATACTCGATCCAATACAAAGAACCTCAAAGAGTGCCCAAAGATTTCTAGTGGAGAAACAAGGACAAAAACATGCGTCAACCCCTATGCATAGATTACCCCAATGTCACCTCGGGAATCCGCGAGTTCAGTGCCAAAACAATATCAAGTGAATCAATATAATACCCCATTGTCACCACGGGTGTTCATATGCAAGACATATATCAAGTGCTCTCAAATCCATCAAAGTATTCAATCTGATAAAACGAAATCTCAAAGGGAAAACTCAATTCATCACAACAAGATAGAGAGGGAGAAACACCATATGATCAAACTATATTAACAAAACCCCTGATACATCAAGGTCGTGCCATCAAGAACACGAGAGAGAGAGAGAGAGAGATATTAAACACATAGCTACTGGTACAAACCCTCAGCCCCGAGGGTGGACTACTCCCTCCTCATCGTGGAGACCATAGGGATGATGAAGATGGCTTCCGGTGATGATTTCCCCCTCCGACGGAGTGCCGGAATGGGTTTAGATTGGTTTTTTGTGGCTACAGAGGCTTGCGGCGGCGGAACTTCTGATCTATTGACTTCCCTAGGGTTTCGGGAATATTGGGGATTTATAGGGTGAAGAGGCGGTGCAGGAGGCCATCAAGGTGGGCACAACCCATCAGGGTGCGCCTCGGCCCCCAGGGGCACCCATGTGGGTTGTGCCCCCCTCGGGGTACCCCTCCGGTACTTCTTTGGCCCAAGTTGTGTCTTCTGGCCCATAAAAATTCTCCAAAAAGTTTTGCTGTGTTTGGACTCCGTTTGGTATTAATTTTCTGCGATGTAAAAAACAAGCAAAAAACAGCAACTAGCACTGGGCACTATGTCAATAGGTTAGTCCCAAAAAATGATATAAAGTTGCTATAAAATGATTGTAAAACATCCAAGAATGATAATATAATAGCATGGAACAATAAAAATTATAGATATGTTGGAGACATATCAGGCAGCACGCGTGAGTGAGGGTGCAGCCAGGGGCTGCCAGAGGCACGCGGTGAGTGCGGCCACGGGCATGGTTAGCGTGGCAGCCGTAGCATGGGGGCGGTGCTATGGCGCCGGATTCGACGGGGATTAGAGTGGTATCGACAAAGGGATCACCGGGGAGAACACGTGAGAGCTAGAGGGGGTTGGGGAGGTGTCGGGGGAGTGGGTCGAACTGGCGCGAGGCGGACGCCGACGGAGGGGAACGACGCGAGCGATGGCGGTGGTGATCCCCGGCTCCGATCTAGCACGTGTAGGTGATGAGGACGAGTCAACGGGGCTCCCGGACCTGCTCTTTTGCGACGGGGAACCTGGTGCATGTGGGATCGACGACGTGCATGGCAACGGCGATGTCGGTTCTCCTTCCAAAATGGAAACGAGGGGGGAAAGGGGCGTTATGGGGATCTAGGGTTTGTTGCGGGAGGGGTGTCAGGGGAGACATCTTAACCCTAGGGAGGGCCGTGGGAAGCCCAGCACGCGGCCATGGCGGCATGATGCGCGGCATGCCCTCCCTGCTCGTGTAACAGGAGGTAGGGGGAGGCCTAGGTGGGTTGGGCCACTACTGTAGCTATAGGCTTCAAGTGTACTGTGAGTTCAAGTTCTTTTTTCCCTTCTTTAATGTTTTGCATTTAAATTTAATAGCAAATGACTTCTATTAATTATGAGATTTGGCCCAAAATTAAAATACAAATTTAGGCACTACCATAAATGGTTTTGGAGACATTTGAAAAAGTTTGAATTTTACATAATTAGAAAAGCATTTTAAATTACCGGATAGGCCCTGTTTTAATTAGGTTAAGGTATTTAAATACTTTATAAAATGTTGGTTTCTCTGTGACAATTACTCAATGATTATTTGCAATATTATGAAAACATTTGTTTTATTTGGAAGAAATATTTTATTTGACTTTATTTTAAATTTGAATTTGGTTTTGATTTTTATCAAGTAGAAATTTGGCTTAGTTAATCTTGATGACATGGCACCATTAGTGTGAGATCACTGTAGCATGACGCCGGGGGTGTTACAGGCCTCTCCCGCATAAGTATGATAAATATCACTTCGTTTCATATTTAATTGCCTAGGGACAATCTTTTTCCTTTATTGTTCTTCTACAAATCGGCGACTAATTTTTATTTACAAGTTCTTATTATCTTGCAAACCTATCCCATTACACCTACAAAGTAGTTTATTTCTTGTTTTTAGATAAAGCAAACTATCGGTTGTTACGTCCCTCTTGCTCGATTCACTTAGTTCATGGCGATACAGGCGAATTTGACGGGTAGGGTTCTTGGGAGGAAAGGGGATCGGGAGAGGGGAGGATACATGAGGTGGGAGGACGAGGAAGACAGAGTGGGGTGGTTGACCGATTACAACGCCGTGCCTCTCCCATCAGGCTCACACCTACTAATACTCACCCACCCAGCTCCCATGTGGCCGGGTCGAATAGCTTGTTGGGCTTCTTGGCTCTCCTGGGCCGGGCCTTGCTGCTGTCAGTCGTGGCAGTGGTGGGTGTCGTGACATCCCCCCGGTATTCAAAAACGGCTTGCCCCCAAGCCGCAGCGCCCGGGAAACGACTCCGAAGCTCGAAGAAATCTTCCTAGGATGCAGCGCCTCCGGTTGAGAAGACCACTTGACCAACACTTGCAAAAGCTGTGTCTGGCCCTTGGTGACGACCCGACGAGTGAGCACGCGCTCCGAAAAGTCTGGCGCTACATGCGCCAATGGTGGCTCCGGAAGGGCAGATACCACATCGGTGCCTGGAGGTAGAGCAGCTCGCGGCAGGGAGACGTGAAACACCGGGTGGACTCGGTTGCCCTATGGAAGTTGGACGTGATACGCCACCCCGCCAATGCATGCCGTTACCTAAAAAGGCCCAAAGTATTTGAAGGATAGCTTGTGGTTAGCTCGAGCTGCGACCGAGACCTGGACATAAGGCTGTAGCTTCACATACACCCAGTCCCCAACGGCAAAAACTCGCTCTGACCGATGCTTATTCGCCTGGTCTTTCATTCTCTACCTGGACCGCTCTAACTGCTGCTTTAACGGGGTTGAGACCACTGGAGCTGAAGTGGACACGTCAATGATCCCGAAATGGAGAGGGGGGTGCCTGTACAAAACCTCAAACGGTGAAGCTTGCAGCGCCGAATGCGAGGCTGTGTTGTACCAAAACTCGGCAAGATGCAGCCACTGAAACCATCTTTGCGGGCAGGAATGGACTAAACAGCGGAGATAAGTCTCCATACATTGATTCACCCGTTCTGTGGTGCCGCCAGTCTGCGGGTGATAAGCTGAAGACATTCGAAGTTCAGTCCCAGCCTGTTTGAACAACTCCTTCCACAAAACACTGGTGAAGACTTTGTCACGGTCCGAGACCAAAGCATAAGGCAGACCATGAAGTTTGTATACATGGGTCATGAACGCAGTGGCGACTTGCAAGGCTGTGAACGGATGCGCAAGCAGAATGAAATGATCATACCTGGTTAGCTTATCCACCATCACCATGATGCACGAATAGCCCCGAGACATCGGTAGGCCCTCCACGGAATCCAAAGTAATGGTGTGCCATGCGTGGGTAGGGATGGGTAATGGTTCCAACAATCCTGGTAGACGAACCCGTTCACTTTTTGCTTGCTTGCAAATGCTACAGTCTGACACAAACTTCACCACGTCTTGCCTCATTCCCAGCCAGGCGAAAAGACGCCGGAGTCTGTCATGGGTGGCATGAATGCCGGAGTGGCCCCCCATAGCACTGGCATGGATAGCATGCAAAAACTTCTGTTGCATGGTCGTGTTAGCGCCCACCCACACTCTGCCCTTGTAAAGAATCACCTAATCTCGAACAGAGTACTTTGAGTTTGGGTCCTCTGAATCTTTGCAACGCAGCAAGATCTCCTTTGCGTTGACATCTGATTGATAGCCGTTCACCACTTCCTCGAGCCACACTGGCATAGCTACTAACATAGCTGAAACCTCGGCATCCCTTCGAGATAAGGCATCGGCCGCCTTGTTCTCTGTCCCTTTCCTGTAGACCACCTTGTACTGTAGCCCCATGAGCTTGGTATACGCCCATCTCTGCCATGGTGTCACCAACCGTTGATCATTCAAATGAGACAGGGCACTCTGGTCAGTCTGAATCAGGAACTCATTCCCTTGCAGGTAGGAACGCGAGCGATCAACTGCCATCAAGATCGCCATGATTATTTCTCGTAAGTTGACAAGCCACAGTTCCTTGGTCCTAGTGCTTTGCTGAGGAAAGCTAATGGATGCCCATCTTGAATCAGCACAGCCCCAACCCCGAACTCGGACGCATCTGTCTCAATTTCTAAAGGTCTATCAAAACGAGGGAGCGCCAACACTGGGGCAGTAATCAGCGCCTTTTTCAGATGGTTAAAAGCTTCGTCTGCTTCTGCAGACCACACAAAGATCGAGTGCTTCTTCAGCAGATTCATCAACGGCCGGCTGATTAGCCCAAAATCACGTACAAAATGCCTATAATATCCCGCCAGACCAAGGAATCCTCGGATCCGCTTCACACCAGTGGGTATTGGCCAGTCCCTGACTGCCGCGATATTCTTTTCGTCAGTGGTGACCCCTTTCTCACTGATGACATGCCCCAAGTAGGTGAGTTGTTGCTGGTCAAACTTGCACTTAGATAACTTCACCTTGATTTGATGCTTCTCCAACAGTTCAAACACTTGCTGAAGCAATTTGATGTGCTCCTCTAGAGTTTCATTATGAACCAGAATGTCATCAATGAAAACAAGAACACCATGACGCAGTAGCGGTCCCAACACGAAGTGCATGCCCCCTTGGAAGGTGCCAGGAGCACAGCATAGCCCATAAGCCAACACTTTGAACCCATAGTGCCCCAAATGGGTCTTGAATGCAGTTTTGTAAACATCCTCCGGTGCCATCCGAATTTCATGGTACCCTACTTTCAAGTCCAGGCTAGTGAACCATTTCGATCCGGCAAGTTCATCCAGTAACTCCTCTATTACTGGCATGGGAAAACGGTCCTTAACTGTGATCGCATTGAGCTGCCGATAATCCACCCAGAAACGCCAAGTCAAATCCTTCTTCTGCACAAGTAGTACTGGCGAAGCAAAAGGACTGTAGCTTGGCTGAATATCCCTTGGTCGAGCATTTCCTGAACCTGCTTCTCGATCTCGTCCTTCTGGAAAGGGTTGTACCTATAAGGTTTAATGTTCACTGGTTGGGCACCCGGGCTAAGTGGTATTTTGTGGTCGAAAGGCCGAGCAGGTGGTAGTCCTTTCGGGGCCTCAAACAAGGACTGGAACTTGTCGATGAGCTGAGCTACAGGCGGTGGTATCTCCATCTCTGACTGTAGCTTGTGATTGGTGTCCACTGCCTGAAGATGAACCAATTGATGCACATCGTTGCAACTCATCATGAAGTGGATTTGAACCATAGTAACTGGATAACACTCCTTGGTGTGCGGATGTATCCCTCTCAAAGTGATTTTCTTCCCATGGTGCATGAAGGCCATCAGCTTGTCTCCCTAGTGCACATCCATTGGGCTGTGGCGTTCCAACCAATCCATCTGATGATCATATCATAACACCCAAGCAGCAGAACCTTGAGGTCTGAAATAAACTTGTGTCCTTGCACTGACTAGCTGCATTTTGTGATTGCTTGATCGCTAAGAAGCTGTCCTCCATCAGCTATTTTCACCTTCAGCACATTCGAGACTTTATGAACTCCTTGGAATTTTGCTGCCAAATCTGAGCTGACAAAACTGTGGGAGCATCAATACTTGTTGGTTTTGGATTTTCCCTTGTAGCCGTAAAGTTTGCGGCGCGATGAGCCTTGCACCGCTGCCCTGGATATGGTATGGCATTCACTCCCTATATCAGAATGTTCTTCTCCTGACGATTCGCTGGACAGTCCCAACACATCAAACATCTCTTGTACCACATGGAGCTGCACAGCCGCTGCACACTTGTGATCCCTGCTCCAACGCTCTCCACACATATAGCAGAGACCTCTGGCTCGACGATTGGCACGCAGAGTTAACAGCCTATCTTCCACTGAGCTGCTTCCTTTCAGCCCGTCCGCAGCTGCTCCCCGGCGTTCATCAGCTTGGGTAGCAGTCGTGGGTGGTGGTCACCTAGGTGGTGCTGGCAATGGATAGCCCCCTTGAGGTGGGAGCGACTGCCCGCGTCATTGCCTGTTGCGTTCTCCGAGCGTCTTGGCTCCCTTCGTTTGGAGATTTCCAGCGCCTCCTTCTGTAAGTAAGCCAGAGAAACAGCAGTATCGAGGTCTTTTGGATTATGAACCAACACAACAACTCGAATTTCATCACGTAACCCATCAACAAACGGGAAGGAAACAGAGCAGGGTCCCAAGTAGTGTTGTGGGCTAACAAGGAATGCATAATTTTGAACTTGGTGGTGTAATCAGTCACGGAGTCTGTCTGCCACAAATGAAACAACTGGCGCAGCAACACCGTGAACTCCTTCCTCTCAAACTGCTCACAAACTGTGGTGCAAAAGTGTTCCCACTCCATGTGTCGCAGATCGAAATCATTGTTTTCGAGCCACACCATTGTTGCTCCCGTGAAGTGCATGGCAGTAGTGTCTACCCAGAGCACCGGATCTAAACGAAAAACACGGAAATAGGACTCGCAATTTCGCTTCTAGCTGCGCGGGCGTTCCCCCCAAAACTAAGGGAAATCCATCTTAGGCCTCGAAACAAGAGAGGTGTGCTGCCGGAACGGACTGCGAGAACATGGTGGTAGCGGACTGCCCGATCTGGACATGCCCCGCAACGGTGACCGCCCTGGCGGCCGAGAGCGATGATCAACAGAAAACTGCCCCGCGGAGGAAAGGAAATTTGGGGAGGGTGCCATACCCGTGACCGGAGGTGGGACTAGAGTGGTGACCACCCCAGCACAAACCCCCCGATGAATCTGGTCGACGCGGTGGCCTTCGGGCCCTTGGTGGCTGCTGCCGACATGGGGTTGTGGCGCACCTCCGGATCGATCAAAGATGGGCGGTAGATCTCCCGGCTTAACGCCGAGCACGGGATTTCGGGCGATGACGTCCAGCTCCTTGCGCACCCCGCCCAGCTCCTGCTGCACGTCGGAGAGCGATTTCTCCAACATCGGCTTCCAGGCGGCCAGATCGGCCACCACCGGCTAGATCTCGGCGATGATGGTGGTGGTTGCCGCCACCGCCTTATGAATGGCGACGTTCTGCTCCTGGATCGCCTTGAGCGCCGCCGCCATCTCCTCCACTCGCTGCCCCATCTCGTCGGCCTGACGCTGCTGGCGCGTGGTGAACGACGGCTTCTTCAGGTAATCAGGGAGCTCTGATACCATATGTTACGTCCCTCTTGCTCGATTCACTTAGTTCATGGTGATACAGGCGAATTTGACGAGTAGGGTTCTTGGGAGGAAAGGGGATCGGGAGAGGGGAGAATACAGGAGGTGGGAGGACGAGGAAGACAGAGTGGGGTGGTTGACCGATTACAACGCCGTGCCTCTCCCATCGGGCTCACACCTACTAATACTCACCCACCCAGCTCTCATGTGGCCGGGTCGAATAGCTTGTTGGACTTCTTGGCTCTCCTGGGTCGGGCCTTGCTGCTGTCAGTCGTGGCAGTGATGGGTGCTGTGACATCGGTGTGCGTAGAGTTGTATCGGTGGCCGATAGAATTTTGAGGAAATATTAATTTTACCTCCACCTCTTCCGCAAATAAATAAATAAATAATTCTACCTACAGCTGATCGCTGAGTTCGACACTTTTACTTATCGAAAAAGGTACAACTGACCCCCTACCCTTGTGAATTATTGTAACAGGGAATAGAGAGGGAGATTGATGAAATCGATGATGTATCGCTTGAGCCTCGTGGGCATATATATATAATTATATGATTAACTTAGAGTACAAGACAAGTCAGAACAAATTCTAATCTATCTCACATTTCCTAAGTAATCACGATACTCAACAGTTATCACTCCTCCACTACGAGTGTGCTCTTCGCGAGCTCTCTAGACTGTTTGCTTTTGTTAAAAGAAACCTTATAGAGGAGCTCATGTGATCCTCAAACAAAGAATTGATATAAAATCCACGTGTTACCGACAATTCCACAGCCACAAAACCCCAAACCGAAAGGACCCAACTCGTCAAAAAGCATTCCACACCAAGCTAACAAATGTCAAAAAAGATGACTTGTAACCCATGACACATATGACACTTCACGTCCTTTTCTTCTCCAAGAAAACCGGTCTGCCGGAAGTAAGATGACAAACAGCAAGATGTGAATGCTACACTAGATGATACTGACAGAAAATTAATCATGATTAGCAATTTCACCAACACATATGGTATAGTTCTTTTTTATTACACATATCGATGCCTAGCAACGTACCACCTTGTCTCTGTTTCCGCTAACTATGGTTAGATCCTAAGTTTAGGGGAAAAAAACTATGGTTAGATCCTCACGACTATCGGTTGAGTGGTTTATCTGTATTGATTTTTGACTATAATATTCTAGTGGGTCCATGATCTGTGTCACTAGGTTACCAAACCACATTTATAAAATTGAAAAGCAAAGTAGCATTTGGTCGATTCCAATGCATAATGCAGAATAGGTTCCTCAACTAATATCATCCAAGGAATACTTTCTCGGAGCTGATTTTTTTTATAATTGTATATTTATTTTTTTGAGAAAAATGTTGTAACATATCGAAGTTATTAACTTGTCAAATTGATTCTTTCTTTTGTTGACATTTTCGAGTTAAATTTGTTGAGTCAATGGCCCAATAGCCAAGAGTACTGGCAGGTGTGACGTATTTTTGTGGAAATTTTGCATACTATCCACCAAAATTATTTATTCTAGAAATGACAAATTTACGGTTTTGAAAAGGAAATAATTGGACATATAGCTTAAGTAGATGCACCTGAATGTCAGCAAGAGTGAGGTAGGCAGCCTAATAGCCTAATCCAATTGTGCAAGCACTTTTGTAACTAACATTTGATCATGCACAAAACAACTCATCATAAAAGAGATCTTACATCATTGTACTCTCAGAAGGATCAAATATTTATCATAAGCTATCCGAAAACAGAAATTAAATTTTAATCAATGTGCTTTGTGCCACAGCTGCTAAAGAAAAATAATAGTATGTTGTAAATCGGCGATGTACTTCCCTTCAAACATGCCATTCTCCTATTAGTTACAGTGAACAATCAGCAACATATACCAGTGTTAAGCATTCGCACTTTACTTATATTCATGCGTTCTCTGTATTTTGTTCTGAAACAAAGAATTCCACGGTAATTAGGCTATAAGAGAATATTATCCTCATACCATGCATGTCCAAAGTAGTACTCCCTCCATAAAGAAATATAAAAACGTTTAAATTACTACTTTAATGATCTAAATGCTCTTCTATTTTTTTTACAGAAAGAGTACAAGTTTGTGTAACTAGAATAGGCTGTTAGGGAGTACGAACCGACATATTTTTCCTGGGGAAAAAAACCGGCATACATTTGTGACCGGAGCTAGTTTGGAATCACTTGAAGAAAACAATAAGTTTTTATCATACTCCTCTCGAAACAGGCTCTCGCCCTACTTTTTATATATAAAGCAACTCCTAACACAGTAATTGTTCATATTGGCGCACCCACGTTTTGCAGGTCATGTTGGTAGGCCCGAGAGCAGCTCTTGTCTCCAGTGCAAGACCTTCGTAGTAAAATTATGCATGCCAGGATAATGCAGCCCAATTTTATTTTGTATTCCCGGTCACACAGTACATGTCAGCACAGCGGGTGAGCCAAGGCGTGAGGCGACCATACCGAGCCACCGTCCGTGCCAGTTGTTTTATTATGACAAGAAAGATGCATCGGTCAGGGCAGACGAGGACTCATCGATAGCGCATCAGAAGTGAACCTCGCAGTGGTCGATGTGTACTATGATGTTAACCATCCGATCCTTTTCAATGCCTCCAGGAGAAAGAGAAGGGATCCGTCCAAATTCCAAGCACAATCTTTGTCAATGCCCCTGCCGACCTTGGATTCTTTTTCCCCGCCCGGAAAGTTTTAATTCCCTGCAGGAATGAAGAAAATAATTCCGGCATTTGGAACCAGCAACAGCAGATGAACAACGATTACTCCACATAGATGTAATGCTGTGTGATGCTATAACGTAATCTGCATTTAGACAGTTCATTGTGAAGAAAAATCAAGCAGTAGCAGAACTTAATCTTGAAGGACGGAGCTTAATTTTGGAATAGCAAGTGGGAACTTTACATCAATCATGGTTCATGAATCTCAAGTACAACAGCAATATGTTATTACAACAACCATGAGTCGAGTCATGGAGCAACAATTTGATGTAATACTAATATCCTTCTCCCCTCCTAATCCTTGGTTCACAACACAACCAAAGGATAAGGGGGCAACAGATAAGATAGTACCATAAGATAAGAGTAATTCATAATCCTCATAGTGAGGAAGTCACCTTTATAAAGATCAACGAGAAAGGGGACACTAAAGTAGAAATATAAGGAGAAATGCCTCACCTAGGCAAAGCTGGCAATTTTGATGCAGTTGATTAGGCTCCATTTCCTCCATTTGCTTCACCTGTGGCCAAGCTCGAAATGCTAAAAATCTCCTCACCTTCTACACCAAACAACCCCAAAAGAATGTGGCACCAGTACTTGCTAGCATGATGTCCTGAGGCTGGTAACTTAGCAGCAGCAGGCAGTAGCAGCCGGTTGAAGCACAGCCAAAAAAATTTCACCTCTCTTGATTCATCTGTGTGTTTGGTTGTTCTAAACTACCATCTCATCGAGCTGGAGCTGTTCGAGCCACCCACCGATGACACCAGTGGCGGCGTCCTCCTCACCGTCGATGATGCCCTCACGGTGGTTCGCTGTTCGACCCAAGATGGCACTGTCATCACCGGCAATGCTCTCGTGGTGGCTTGCTGATCGGCCCAAGATGCCAATAGACTCTGTTGCCATGGTCCCGTTGGTTGATGATTTCTCCGGCGTGGGCTCCTTTACTAAGGTATTGACCCATGAGAGGTCAGGCTCATCGGTGTTGGCCCCAGACCGGAGATCAAACGACGAGGACCGCTTGAGACGGCCAAGCTCGTCGTTGTCAGCGCCCCAATCTGGGGTGCCCGAGGGGAGGCCCCATTTGGACCAGCTAGAGCCCACCACCGGTGAGCCGACCAGGAGCGGGGCGCTGGAGCCCAGGTCTCTTGAGCTCATGCTTCGCAGTGTCTGCTGCTGCATCATCTCCCGCTGCGCCAACGCAGCGAGCAGCCGGGAGCTCATTGGTGAGACAGGCTCTGGGGTGGCCGCAGCCCGTGGCGAGAGCAAGCTCTGATGCTGCTGGAACTGGTTCAGGAAGGCGGCCTTGTGCGTCGGCGAGAACGCAGCGCCGCCCTGGTCGGCGTACCGCGGCGAGTGGGAGGCCGCCATCTCCGCCGAGAACAGTTCGTCCAGATTTGACGGCACAAGCGCCTTCCCCCTCGCCGACCGCACAGAGGCAGGCGATCCAAGGTGGTTGTCATAGTCCCCCGAGGCCAGAAGCTCGTCGACCGCCATGGCCCTCGCGCTCAGCGAGGTGCGCAGCCGGCTCAGGTGCAAGTTCCCTGCGCTCCCGGGGAGGCACAGCGCCGGCAAGTTAGGCTGCGGCCACGCCATGCCACTCCCTCCACCGGACGGCGACAGCGGCGGCGTGAACGAAGATCCCGGAGATGACAGCCCCATCCCCATGGCGGCCATCTCCATCGCCCCGCGGGGCGACGGCACGGCCGAGCCTGTGGACACGTACAGCGGCCGGAGCTCCTCCGGCGTGTGAGCGAAGAAGCAGACGCGGCGCGCGCAGCCGACGCCGTCCTTGCAGAGCCGCGTCCGGTACTGCGCCGGGTGGAGCCAGCTCTCGAACACCCCGTGCGCATACTCGCACATGTCCCCTCTCCTGCACCCGGCGCCCTTCTTGAACTCCGGGCACGGCACGCAGCTGTAGTGGTACCTCCTCGGATCCCTCCGCCGCGCGTTCTCTCCTGGGTGGACGAAGGGGCACTCCGTCCAGTCGTGGGAGTAGGCCCTGGAGCACGCGCGGACCTTGAAGGAATACATGCGGAAGTCGTCGGAAGCGTATGCGCCGTTCTTGATGTCCGGGAGTGAGGGGTCCGGTGGCCACTCCTTCCGGGCGCCAAGGAGTGAGAGGATGTGGTTCTTGAGGGGCAACGAGTTTGGCGGCAGCGCGACGAGGTCTGACGGCCGGCGGTGGAGATGGTCAAGGAGGGTAGGGTCGGCGCCGGCAGCGAGGAGGCGGGAAACGGTGGTGGGTGCGGATGGAGCGCCGCCCGCGGCGGCGAGGTGGAGCGGGGTGGAGAGCGAGGAGGCGGAGGCGCGGTTGGGGTCGGCGAGGTGGGGCGGCGAGAGGAGGGCGTCGAGGCAAGCCAGGGACCCGTACGCGGCGGCGACCATGAGCGGCGTCATGGGCTCCGCGCCCCGCGCCGGAGAGTACCACGGCGCCGGCTCATCCGCGAGGAGCGGGTGCGCGGCGAGAAGGTCGACGAGCGCCGTCACGTCGTCGTCGGCCACCAGCTCCAGCAACCTCGCCGATACAGCCGCCACATCCACCCCGTCATACTCGGAGGCCTCCCCCATGGGCGGCGGCGCGCGATCGGAGAAGGTGTTCGAAGAAATGGTGGAAAGCGGGGAGGGGGGGGAACCGGCTCCTCTACCGTGCCGCTGGGCACGGCAGAGTGCCGTGCCTTCTCATACGCCCAGCCTGTGCATTGATATGGGCCAGAAGGGCCTCACTCCTGGTCGAAAATTCATCTTAACAGCCCAGCCGTTCATCTGATGCATCACAGTTTCCTCAAAAAAAAAACATGATGCATCACAGGGCTACACAGGCCAACTAATTAACTATTTTCATACAGTCATTTTTTTAATTATTTCCCGGCCCTAAAAACTACTCCCTCCATCCATAATATAAGAACGTTTTTGATATTATACTAGTGTAAAAAATGTTTTTATATTTTGAGACGGAGGAAGTAGTTAACTATTTCCCAACCCCTAACAAACTATTTTCTCTATAAAATACTAAGAGCAACTCCAACAGGGCGACCCATTTCGACCGTCCATGTCCGTTTGGGTCGCCGCGGACAAAAACGCCGGCCCAACGCGCCGACCCAAATTCAAAATGTGCCTGCTTCGTGTCCGTGCGGATGCATTTCAGGCCCCAAGACACGTCGCGCGTCTCCTCGGTGTCCGCCGCGGTACCACACGTTGGTCGGCCAACCACCGCACTCCGTCATATTTAACGCGTCCACCTACCGCGTGCGGGCCCACGCGTCAGCGACTAGAAGCTACATGGGTCGTCCTTTTTAAATCTAGCGTGTGCGGGGGGGCACATCCACTTCCGCTTCTGCTGCCCATCCATATTTAGTTGCACGCTCCCTCACCGGCGACATAGCAAACCCTACCCATGGGCTTCTTCGGCGGCCCCGACAAGAACAAGGGGAAGCTCACCCCTGACAGTTCCTACTCCGTCGTCGCCAGCGCCTGCCCACCCTGCCAGGCAACGACTGCACATTCTGGTGCACCAGGCGCGATGGCACTGCCAGTACAGGCAGCTGCTGTCGTAACTGGATGTGACCGTACCGCACGACTGTCATCTGGATCCGCATCGGATCTCGGTGCCGCGGTCGCAGCGGGCACATGCGGTGGAGATGCGCAGGCGGCGGGAGCTACTCATGTCGGAGCAGCGTCAGATACCGGAGGAGCAACGGCGCCGCAGCATCCAACACCACGACACCAACCCCCGCCGCCCCCAGTCGTCAAGCAGGAGGAGGAGGCTGCCTACCAGGCGGTGTTTGCGGCAGCCATGCAGACCTCCATTAAGGAGGAGTGACGCAAGGCGGAGGCGGACTACCAGCCGCAGCTGGCAGAGGCCCTCGCCCTCTCTGCCGCAAGTAGCATGAAAAAAACAAAAAAAAATCCACCAAAAATATAAACGTGCCAATAAAGCTGATAAAACAATAACAAATAAAAATAGAAACTTTATCACATGTCTATATATATATATATATATATATATATATATGTATGTATGTATGTATATATGTATATATATTAGAAACTTTAACACATGTCTGCTTGAACATGTTGGCTAAAAGAAAAAAAATGAAACGGAACGATACCAATACCAATAAAATCATTTTTTTAGTATGAGTTCATTTCCATTTTAGAATGTTGCTCATATGTATTAATTAATACTCCATCTGTTTCTATATATTAGTCTTTTCAAGATTTTAATATGAACTATATACGGATATATATAGACATATTTTAGAGTATAGATTCACTTCTTTTGTTTCGTATGTAGTTCATATTGAAATGTTTAAAAAAGACTTATATTTAGGAACGGAGGGAGTAGGTAATTAGTCTTTTGAGACAATAACAGTAAATTAGTATTTCATAGGAGAAATAGTTTTTTTTAGACAAGGGAAATAGTTTTCTTAAGAGTTGGGAAGTACGTAGTTAATTAGTTTTTTAGCAAAAAAGAAAATAGTTAATTGTTGACCTGTGCTGCCGCGTGATGCATTAGGAGGCCTTTCTGGCCCATATGTGCACGCTCTTCCGTAAGAAGGCACGGCACTCTGCCGTGCCCAGCGGCACGGTAGAGGAGCCGGTTCCGGGAGGGGGAGGGGAAAGGGAGGGGGGCCTTTGGGTTTTTGGACAAAGCTAGGTTTTGGTTGGGGTTGGGTTTTGGTATTTGCTATGCTCCATGGACAAAAATGTCGTTTTCACAGCTTTGCTCCTCGGAGCACGGTGAATTTTTGGTTGAGATGCAATGGATTCTTTAAAAAAGAAAAGAGTTCGAATTGCGATGCAATGGATTCACAACTTTTAGCTTTTACCGCGATGGTGTTGTAGGATTTTGAGTGGAGGAGGTTACACGAAATCAATTCTATAGGGCAGAGGGAAAAGGTGCTGAATAGTTTGAGTGGAGGTGCTCACACTGAAGATTCATCCTATTAGAAAAAGCACATTCTCCTTCTTTTTCTTAGAAAGGGTAGGCGGTATTTACACATGCTTTCTTTAGATTGGTCAAAAATTGGAGTATTGTACAAACACGATCTACGCAAACAAGATTCCAAAACACAAATTTGACCGTCAATTTTTGCATTAACGTATTTACATAGCTAATGAAATTGCATATAATTGCGACAATTACTTAGATATATATTCTTTTGTTATAAATGATTCAACTGGAGTAGTTTGATCATAACTTTGCTATAAACAAAAACTTTTAGAGAATGAGGAAACAATTAGTAGAATAGCAACTAACATGTGTTTTGTTGGCCTTCCACGCGGGCGGTGGCCGGCCAGCTGCGCTACGGTCTAGGGTTTGGTGGTGGTGATCTAGATCCGGTCGACCGGGCAGTTGTGACTACAGATTGTGCTGCAGCGACCTCCTACTGCTCTATGATGGTGGTGGTCATCGAAAGGTCTTCATAAGTGTTCATCTCTCAAGATCCAGTGGTTATGATATGCAAATCATGGACGACGGCTTGCCGAAGAGGCCCCTTATGGACGACGGTTTGCAGCGATTGGTCCAAATTATGGACGACGACGGTTTTGCGGCTGCGGCCGTTGCATCACATGTAACTGTTGGGATTAAGAAAAAGTGGAGGAGACAACACTTAAGTGACTTTGATGGTGGTGCTACTCGAGCACCTGATCTCGAGCTCCGAAGCGACAACCTAGGTCTGACCCAAGCTGGTTATACCTGGCAATGACGATGTTTTTTGAATGTCGTTACTTGTTGAAGGCATTGTTCGGATATGTTCGGATTAATTCTTCAGATCCTAGATTCTAGTCGTGAAAGCGGCACTTGAGTGTTGCTTTCATTCTGAAGTCATTGTTGTTGAAGAACCTCATTGTCCGTGTGGTGTCATGATACAGTTGATGTGGATATGGTCATTCATGCAGGTTTCCGATTGCTTTGGAGCTTTTTTTCCTCGCCTACGCATAGCTTTGGTCTTATATGATTTTGCTAATTGTCGGCGTGTTTTCGTGCGTGTTGATGTTGGCTGTGTGAATCCTAACTATGCAGAGACCAGGTGTGTGTGCTCATTGTGTTATGTATCATTTTGATGCTTCATTTTGAGCCAACAAGATTTAGCATTTGTCAAAAATATGGTTTTTTCTTGTGATGACCTAATTGAAGGTTATTAAAATTTGAACTTAACGTGTCTACGGTATGAAATTTAATCTTAGCCAACCCATTGTTCATTGCATCATCACAACCTTGCAACACTCCTGACGCAAATGTGTTGACGTGGTGATGAGTGTTATTAAGTATTCCTTTGTTTGACTTCGTTGTTTTTGTGATGCTAAAGTGCTTTGGCTACGTCCACTCTTTCTAGGAGTAGTTTATGCGGCAAGATGATTCATTGGGGGGGTCTAATGTAAGATCACGTGAATGACTTTTCTGAAAGTACTCATTTCAATTATCTTTCTCACTAAAAGTAGCACATGTACTACAAGAATAAGAAGTAAAAGCACCACGATGGTAAATAAAACAGAAAAGATTGGGGAATAAATGCAACCGCTAAGTGTATCTTGCTTAGAGACTAAGCGTCTTTAAACAATCACTTGGTGTCATTATCCAAATATAGTACTCCCTCCGTTTCGAGTAAATCGGAACGGATGGAGTAACATACTCCATGAAGTGTATTGGTCGTTTTTCTCATTTTCTGGCAATAAACATCAACCTATGTTATACAGTAGGAAATTATGGGGCGCACATGCCTAGTCTTGCATTCATCATTTTAGACACCAAATATGTCGTCTACAAGGTTTTGTCACTTAGGGAACTTGTATGTAATTTGTGAGCGTCCAATTCACGTATTCTAGGTTTAGAATGAAGCATCAGAACAAAGTAAATAAACTTTGTTTGAAAGCGCTTCAGTCCTCCAAAGTAACTAAACTTTGTTTTTGAAACATTAAAATGATATTTTGACACTATTCATAATATAGGGCTCTCTCGTCCTCCAAAGTGAATTTGTTGCTCTTACCGCTTCATTATACCCGAGAATGGGAGTGGTAGGTCCAAATACAACAGAGTGATGTAGGCTGATTATAAAAGATATAAAAGATGCCACATTAGATTTTGCCTAGTTGAAGAGAAGAGGAGAGGGGGGGGGGGGGGGGGGGGGGGGGGAAGAGAAGCGGACTATAAACTTGCAGCCAGCTATAGCACTTGTTCCAACACTTTTTTTGCGAGAAAAATATGAGCTATGTATCAATACCAAAATTGCTTTTGGAGCTCGGCCTCCATTAAGGCCAGTTTTTGAAAAGTTCAAAATTCCAAAAAAAATTACATTTTAAAAAAAATCTGAAAAAAAATACAGACATACATGGAGGTATAACACACATGTGTGTAAATTTTCAGGATGAAATACATTGAAATGAGGGTTGTGCAAAAAAACAAATCTATGTTTTTTAGTACATGATACTATTCATCCCAAAGTCCATGAATTTGTTCTTTTTGCACTGATCGCATCTCAAGATATTTCATCCTGCAATTTTATACACATACACATCACATCCTTGTATACTTGTATAATTTTTTTTAGAATTTGTTAAAACCAAAAAAATATGATTTTTGATTTTTTTTTAAAGGGCCTCCATGGAGGCCAAGCTCCAAAATGCAGACCTCATATTAATAGCACTAGCATACAAAATATTTTTTCCTGTATCAGTAGGATACTAGGTTGGCTATTCTTGAAATGACAACTTCATAAAACTTGCCGTGGGCTAAACTGTTAACCATGTTCTAAGTCCAACTCCAAACGGACATTCAATTTGTCCATTTTGTCCATTTGGGCCGGCAAAATGGACGCCCGTGTCCAGTTTAGACTGTCCGCCGGTCGGTACACCCAACACACGGCCACATTGCATTATGTCCGGCTCGCAATGCAAAAAATACATCGACCACACATTAATAAAACATAGAAACAAACTTAATCAAATAGTTCTAGAATATTTAAACTATTTAATCAAACCCCAGCCACACATTAAACTTAACTTCAAACTTAAAAAAACATTAAAAAATTGACGCCACTGTCACCGTGGCCGTCTTCGATGTCGTCGCCATCTTCAGGCGCCGCCGTTCTCCTAGTCGTCGTCCCCGGTGAGGTTGATGTACGACGGTGGCTGCCAGAGGTGGGCAGGCGGCCCCTGCGGCGGCTGCATGGCTGGAGGCGCCTGCATGGGACGGCAACCACGCCTTAGCACCCACCCACGAGGGCGTCACGGAGACGAACTCCGGTGTGCACGGCATCGTGTCCATCCAGGAACACGTCTGCCCCAACATTGCTGCGAAGTGCGGCTCGACGACGGCCTCCTCCTTGAACACCACCTCCTCCTTGACGACGACGGCCTCCTGCAGCTCAGGGGGGATGGCGACGTCACCCACGGCGAAGAAGGCCATCATTACCTCGAGCCCGTACCACTGGTCCTCGTCGTGGTCGTGGATGGACTCCTCCAAAACTCACCGCACGAGCTCATCCTCCTCCTCAGCAGTCATGGGAGGTGGTGGTGGTGGGATGGTGTCAGGGTGATCCCTCGGATCCGTGCACGACCGCGCGCCCGTGGCACACTCGAACCACTACCAATGAAGTACGACTACTGCTGCAGGTCGTGCTCGTCGCGGAACCACGTGTCCCACAGCGGGGAGTCAACGGCGTACATGACGTCATCAACAAGGGGTCGTGGGAGGGGGCAGGAGGGCGTGGCAGTGCTGGATCTCCTCGCAGCGGGCTCGGATGCCGACGGGGACCAGCGGGATGGGCACACGGTCCATCGACAGGTGCCGGCTATTTGGGAGGTGGACGTCGCTCCGCGGCAGCGGCTTCCCCGTGTCCCCGTAGCGCTTGCAGATATCGGCCTTCATGTACGGCCAGGTTGCAAGGGTTGGCCGCTGGCAGGGCGATGGAGAATGGCGGCGGAGGAGGAGGGGGTGGAGCGGTTGCGGCGACCAGAGGAGGATTCAGCCTCATGGTCATGCTTCCCCTTGCGGTTGTCGATCTAGTGCCACCCCATGGCCGACGATGAGGACGGGGTGGAGGAAAGGGGTGGAGCTTTGGAGGCCGGTGGCTAGGGTTTGGCCCTGTCAGGTTTCAAGGAGGCAGGCGTCGCCTGGAGTGAAAGTTTGGACTGGCTAGTCCACAGCTTCCACAGTAAAAGGACCTCGCGCGGCTCAAAGGCTGGCGGGTGGGGCCGCCCGCGTGTGTGTAGTTAATTTGATGGGTGGGAGGTAGGTGGCCGGCCCCCATGCGGCCTCGAGATGGAAAAGAAACGGACGAGTGCACGTCCCTTCGTTGTCCGTCGGATCAAATTTGCTTCGAAAAAAGAACGGACAAATTTAACGGATATGACCGTGCGTTGGACCATGACTTTATTTGAACCAAAATGGACATAAGTGGACTAGATGGATCCGGTTGGCCTAAGGGCATGTACAACGAGTACAATCAGCTGTCTAGAAGGGGTTACAATTAGGATTTTAGATGACGTGGGGGACAGAAATTGAGTAGAGAGAAAGAGCCCGTCAGTACAATTAACGATGATCTGCAGCGCTTGAAACTTGGTCGCTACGGACAACCTTTCTAGCGTTGTATGGAGTGTGTGGGGTGTGTTTGGTAGCATTCCCAACATAGCATAGTTGTTCTCCTTGATACATGCTTAGTGTGGATATGCCGAGTACATGCATTTGCTGTTGTTTGATAGGGATGTATGTGCGAAGACATGCTAAGCTGAAACTCTGTTTGGCAGCTTGCATCTGTTTAGACATGTCAGACGGTACCGTAGCAACTGTTATTTTCAAACAAGTGAATAAAACATTTAAAAAATGTGAACAATTTTTTGAAACATGAAAAAATAACATTTTTTAATTTCTAATGTTTAAAAAATTTAAACAAATTTTGATGAACATTTTTTCAAAAATCATTTTTTTCAAAAATTCAAACTGTTTCAAAGAATTAAACAAAATTTAAAATTCTACACATTTTTTCGAAAAGTTTATCAAATTTCGAAAATTTAGACATTTTTTGAAAATTTGAACATTTTTGGTATTCTGAAAATTAAATCATCTTTTAGAAATTCTGAATATTTTTATGAAACACGTTGTTGCTCACTTCACTCATGCATGCCGACCAGTGAACGGCTGTTGGGGTGTTCTCACTTCGTGCATGCTAAAAGGGTATTTGGGCTGAGCTTGTGCATGCTGAAGAGGCCCCATGCAGGCTGCCAAACACCCAAAAATGGGTCGAGAAGGCAATTCTTGAGCTCATGCACCCTCTATGCACTCTACCAGACACACCCTAAAGGATGGCAACTACCCTTTTTAGAGAGTAGGAGCGGTGAGGTCGGTCGGAGATGGATGGAATTTAACTATATAGACTAATTAACAGATTTACTAATTTTACGGTATTGCCGATAGTAAGGAAAGACATCTATTGTATGAGGAGTTTCTACCGCAGTCTACAGGTGACGTGGAGGATCTTTGCAGACAACAGGCGTCTAAACCTGATGTACATGCCCTAAGATCGGCGATGCCAAGACGCCAGCTCAAAAGACGCAACGCAACCAGGTGCAGCTGGTGGGTGCCGGCGAGGACCAATCAGAAATACCGTCCGTGCGTGCGGGTTGGTCCGCTGCCCGCCCGCCCCGCGAAAGCCGATTCACCGGGGCCCACTGACCTGGTTGGCTGGCTTGAAACCTGTTTTTTTTAGCATCAGTACAGACACAAGCGCTCATATACACGCGCATACACTCATCCCTATGAACGCACACACGCACACCCTACCCCTATGAGCACATCCGAAAGACTGAGCCGGCATATCATCTTGAGATTTACGAAGTCACCGTAGGCGCCTCGTCGTCGACGGGAACGTCTCCTCCCACTGAAAGCGCATCGCCGGAAATCCTGAAATAAATCCAGGAATAATGCGAGCACCAGAATTTAAACCCTGGTGGGTTGGGGATATCACTGTCCATCTAACCAACTCAACCACAAGTTAATTCGCGGCTTGAAACCTGTTTGAAAACCTCGCTAACACCCATGGTCCGTGCATACGTGTCAGCGCACTTGGTGTCCAGAAACGCTTTTCCGGGCGAACGCACAAACTCGAGACGGAGGCTGTCATATCGGGCCTGCAAGGCCGTGGGATAGTATGCACTTCCGAGTTCCTGTCCAACTGGCCTCCTCCGTTTGTCATCAGGCGCGGCAGGTCCAGATCGGCGTAGTATTGCCTCGGCCGGATTCGAGTCCAACAGGCACTCCCGGGTCTGCCGCAAGACCCATATGACTCAATTTGAAATCCACAATGTATCCATAATAGATGTAGAGTGGTGGAATAAATATTTTACTTCCATAGTTTGCAAAAGTGCTGAGCATGTGACATGGTGAACGGAAGGAGTACGATACCATTAGCACTACAGTTCTTTTGAAAGGGTTGTAGTAGTCCCTCCCATTCACGTGTTCACATTTCAAGCTTCAATAAAAATGTTGCATGCAAGGATTAAGAGAAACCTCAACAATGCATGTATTCCCTCAATCCATATAGGGTCTAAAATGCGTTTTGGAGGCTAACTTTAACCACATGTTATAGTAATAATATGACATCCAACTTACACAAATCTTACCATCAAATTTGTACGTGGTCATTATACTGCTAACACATGCATGCATTGCAATTAGTATGTACTCACTTTGTTCCTAAATATTTGTCTTTCTAGAGATTTCAACAAGTGATTACATACGAAGCAAAGTGAGTGAATCTACACTCTAAAATGTGTCTACATACATGTGTATCAATCTCGTCGGCTTCTGATCCTGGCATGGTTAGCACCAATAGAAACAGACAAGAATATGATCCTACAGACTACTAACAAGTGGTGGTGGTGGTGGGTATCACAAATCCGTCAAGCAAAACTCAAATTCTTACCAGTTCTTACCCAGCAGCAGGCGGTGATCGACAATCGATGTAGTCAAAACTCTCAAAGCTTGGATAAAGCGATTACCAGGGAGAGTCAACGCACGATGTAGATATATGTGGAGCGCCGCCGTCTGCCTCCAGGAAGCCGGTGACGCCGTCCACAAACGCACGCATGGTAGAGGCCTCGGAGCTCGCCATCAGGCCGTCGACAATCCTGGACAGAGCCTTGTCGCGCGGCAGGTCGAGCCGGCGGAGGGCGACTGTCTGGTCGTACTCTGCCGGGAGTATGTCGCTCACCCTGAAGTCGTACGCGAGGAGCTCGCGGGGGACGCGTGCCCAGCGCCTGGCAAGGACGGCGGTGGGTCCATTTGAAATGTCTAGAAAGACAAATATTTGAGAAAGGAGGGAGTACATGATACAGTAGTAAGCACTCACTATCTAGTAGTACTAGTACATTACACTACTACTACTATGAGGCCATCTAGCTGTGTCCCAGCAAAAGACCACGGATACCGATTATTCGCTCATATTTAAATTTGTTTTCACATAGCAAAATATCCATGAAAACAATACATGGCAAAATTTCACGGCGAACGAGGGATTCGAATGTGCTGGGAAGGGTGGGGCTGGAAGGGGTTGTTTGGATCTTGTCCGGGGCAGCCAAAGTATTGGCGACCCTTTTGTCCACCCATGCCTTTGCCACCGATGAACGAAGAAGAGCTCGGGTGCTCATGCATCCTCCAGTGCGCGCGTTGGAGACGAGCTCGCACGAGCTGTGATTTTTTGTCCCACCATGCTGCCCGAGCTGGCCGCAGACCGACCGACGACCCGCAAATTACACCATCCAAACGTAGCCGCACACATTCTGACAGCAACTCAACCAACCGGACGAAATTCATGCAAGCACGACGATGTTTCATATAAACAATGATGGAATTCATATAAAATACCGGATTTTTATATAAATATGATGGATTTCATTACATACAAATCAACTAAGCGGTGCTACTCCTGAACAACACAGGTATAATAATACCTATCCTAAAAGGTCGTCCGTGGATCCATTTGTCTTCCTCATGTCAGGCAGCACGATCACCGGACTGCCGGGAGCCCTGGAGGTATATGCTTCAGCGCAAAGGACGGCTCGCTTCCCCACCGCTCAACTGACATCATTGGCTGATGCCCAAGATGGAGTATGAACGAGGCTTCTCCTCTTCCGTGGAGCCCATGCGGGGTCGACGAAGGTCCTCGCAACAGAAGGATCTGGCGAGACACCTGCTGTGTACGCCGGCGTCGCCTCGGCGGTGGCCTTCATGGGACCCAAGCGGTGGCGTCCTCCCATGTTCTACTTCTCCTCGATGATGGAAGCGGACGCGGAGGCACTGGCCACCGACTCGTTGCTCTCCGTGCACATGGCTTCTGTCTCTGCTTGCATGGCGCGACCACATGCATGGGAGTCTCAGCCATAGAAACAGGAGAAGCGGTCGCAGACACGAGATGCACGGTACAATGCGGCATCGTGGACGGTAGAGACGACGCCCGTGCTCCCCGCTGTGCCGGTGTGGAGCAGCTCACCGCTCCTCGTCAAGCTGGCTTGGAGCGGCGAGTTGCTGAACCACACGTCGGCTTGGGGCGGCTACTGGCTTCGTCGGGCGAGGGGAGGGAGGTGGATCAGCGAGCTGCATAGCTCGTATCCGACGGGCTCAATGGGCCACCAAGCCAGCTTCGATGACGGATAACTACTCGTTGTAAGCCATTGTAAGAGTGGAGTAAATTGTGAAGGAGGAGATATGGGAGCGACGGAGGTGTGCGATTCTTGGCCGACGTCTGGCCTTATTTAAATGGCAGATTAAATATACGACGGACGGGAGGAGCTCGGCCAGCGTTGCGTTTGATGTGGGCCCGTTCATGAAAGGACGTGTGTCCGAAGTGGGTTTCTCGGCTTCCACACGGGTTTCATGGAGGCGTTTGAATGCGGCAAGGAGGCGTGTTCAGCCGTACGTGTAGCGAGCGGTGCCCTCGACTCTAACGTACAACACTACGCCGTTCTTCCATTGATGTGTGGTCTCGTTGGGTACCTGGCCTGCATGTCAGTGACCCAATGCAGGCAGATGAGCTTTTGGTGGGCCAGGGCAGTGAGAAGCGGGCATTTCATAAACCGATAATTGTTCATTGAGTGTGGCGTCATCTAATTCATGTAGGTTGATAAGCCTACTATATAATGTAAGAGAATTTTAAAATTTTCATATATATGTTGATATCCCATTTGATACATTGTGATTTATAAAGACTGCTGCAAACATCAATGTTTTGCTTATCACAGATAAGATTGATTAATACCCGTAAGAATCCATGTCCTCAACAAAGGGTGCATGCACATATAGGTTGAGTGTGTGTCTTTCATCATGTGTTGTGTGCATGCAGGCATGTGAGTGTTGGTTGCGTGCATGTGTACGTTTCAGTGTTGCATGCATGTGTGCTTGCGTGCGTGCGTGTGTTCGTGAGTGCATGTGTACATATCAGTGTTGCATGCATGCATGCTCGCGTGTGTTTGTGCGAGTGTTGCGTGCGTGCATGTGTACGTGTGAGTATTGCATCCATACATGCGAGCCGTGTTTGTGTGCATGTGTGATGTGTTTGTATTCACCATAGTGGCTTGTGCATGTGTGCAATTAAAACGGCCCGCTCAGCATATCATCACAAGGCGATCCTTGTCCACTATGGTTAGGGCGCGCAGGCTATCAACCAGAGGTCTCACGACTTCGAATCCCCACCGACCACTAATTTATTACCATTTCTGTCTTTCATATACACGCTGATGGGTGGGCCCTATAGTAATATGCGTTGGTGAATGTGGACCATTTGACTGGTCAATTGATTGTGTCATCAACAAATTACGGAGCTGTATGGTGAGCCAGTGACCGTATGATCACCATAAAATGTATTTTATTAACACAATACAGACTCAAGCTACCTTTTTTATTTCATATATGCGCTGACAGGTGGGCCCCACGGTTACGCGCGCTGATGGTGCAACACTAGTTGTGCCACGTGGAACATTTGACTGGTCAATTGATTGTGTCATTAACAAATTACAGAGTTGTATGGGTGAGCCAGTGACCGTATAATCACAACATGTATTTTTTTAACACAGTACAGACACAAGCGCTCATATATACGCGCAAACACTCACCGCTATAAGCGCACGCATGCACACCCTACCCCTATGAGCACCTTCGAGAGAGTGAGCCAGCATATGATCTTGCGATTTTACGAAGTCACCATAGATGCCTCATAGTCGAGGGGAATGTCTCCTCCCACTGAACGCACATCGCCGGAAAATACCGAGATTAATCCAAGTGGGCTGGGGAAACCACTGTCCTCCTACCATCCAACCACAGGTTGGTTAGCACCACAAAACGTATATGGTGACCGTGATGAGCTTATTCTGAAGTCCAGTGACCATATCGTGCTTTCGCTTCAAATACAATGACCATAAGTGTCGTCAACAAAATACAAAGCACGCATCATATATAATGTCCGTCAGTGTCATCAACAAAATACGAAGACGTATCATGAGCTAGATACCGTATGATCACCACAAGAATGTATACGGTGATCGTAATGAGCATATTCTGAAGTACAATGACTGTATAGTGCTTTCGCTTGAAATACATTGACCATCATGCATGAATGTGTCAGGGGCATACTTTTAGAGGGCTGAGAGATAGTTTGTGTGCGTACGTGAAATTGGTGTAGAGAGAGGGGTGTCCGGTGGAGACAAGGAGAGATATTCCCTTCGTTTCTCTTTCCCGTGACTAATATTTTAGGAGAAAATATAAACATTCACAATGCAAAACAAATATTATTGGATGCACCATGCAATTAACTTTCATGTATAACTTTGTACTATTGTATATGCTTATTTTCTTAGTGGCAGATTGTGTGTGGGTGTGGTGGACACATCATTTCTAGTTGTGGTGGGTCTACGTGAGGACTCATGGGTCGGTTCCATCCTACACCACATAGGTTGGACCGACCCATGTGGAGGACTCGGCGTACAAGAAGAAGCTACCAGAGTCATGGAGGACTCTATCCCCACTGATGATATGCCGACTATATATGATTTGTAACCCTAGGCCCCGAGTATGTTATATAATCCCTGGGGCTAGCTCGTTGATAGTATACACACACGCACAATGCCTGATATTCACATGTACTTTGTACACACCGCTATCACAAATATACAACACCAGGAGTAGGCTTTTTCCTCAACTGCAAGGGCCCAGACTTGGGTAAAACTTTGCCTCGTATTACCATCCGGCAAAACAGTCAGGGATATCCTACTGAATGATCTGATGGAATCATATCTACCAAATACTAAGAGATAGGTGTGTGTGTGTGGGGGGGGGGGGCAATGTGTGCGAGAGAGGTCTAAAGATAATGTGCATGCGGGAGACACATAGGCACATATATGTGCCTATAGAGGGCTAGTAGAGACCATGTGTGTGTATATATGCATGTGAGAGAAATAATGTTTTCTAGCTGAGATTAGTGAAAAGAGTGGTACATAGTAGTAAAAGACAGAGATATATATATATATAGAGAGAGAGTGTGCGTGAGACACCCGGGAGATACTGTGAGCATGTGTGAGAGAGAAATGCCGATGTATATAAAGTGTGTGCACTTATGTGTCAGATAGAGAGATATATAGTGCGTGTGTGAGAACGGCCCGAGGCATAGTGCATCTATGTGTAAAAGGCGATTCTACGCATTAAATTAAAATATAAATGGCATTATTATTTTTGGATGAGATCATGAATTTTCCAATTTGTGTATGAACAAACATTGATCTATCAGACACCCATACTCTATGGAATTCTAGCATGTGCATGGGTTTATTTCATATTATCGATCCATAGAGTGAGAGTGGTTTGAAATCCAGATAATGCATTGCTTTTGCAATTCATATATAGACATCAATTAGTTCACTCCATGTTGTTAGTGTCAAGCACTTTATACATTTGTCACTTACATGGATACATTCCAAATTGCTAGCTACGAAATAGAATACATATTGAATTCAACATATAGGGGGTTTCGAATATTCGAATTCATAGGAAGTGCATTCATCTATTTGAATCCGAGATAATGACATTTGTAAATCAGATCTAAAAGGGGGCATCAATCTTTGTTGTGCGTTTGAACATGCTATATATTCATATGCATGTCTAACTATTTTTTTGCAAGCAAGAAGATTATATCTGGAACCATGCATGAATTGATGTAAGTTGAATATTTTTTGAATATATACTCGTGTACAATGTGTATTCAAATGTACCCCCTCCATTCCAAAATAATTGTGAAGTTTGACAAATTCTAAAAGTTCAATTCAAGAGAACTGAAAACATTACTGCTTCTGCTCCAAAATATTGAACGAAGCGCCAAATAAGCCTCTGGTCACCCGAAACCGCACGAGACTAATGTTTGGTGGTAGGAAATTAATGTCCTAACTCTAGCCCGTGTAGCCTATCGGCCCGATGTCCAAAGGTCTAAACCGGGGTAGGTTTGTAACTTCACCAAGATGCCAGTCTCAACCGCCTTCGAGAAGCATTCATACACCATGGGCGCCTAAACACCCATCTGCTTGGCCGAAATCTATCTCACCCACCATTTGGGACACCTGAGATTACTGTCCTACCCCTGACCCGCAATATGTCAGAAATTTTAGATGGGGGCAAAGTTTGTAACTTTCCCCAAATTTCAAACAAGCGCGTCCCCAAACCAAAACATTGTTCCCCCTTAATTTCCCTCCCTCCGTTTCCCCATTAATACTCTGTGCACACCAAAACACCCTCTCCACCAGCCACGAAACCCAAGCCTCCTCCGTCCTCCACACCATCGCGCCCAATCCACCATCGCCCTCTTCCATCATGCCGGGGCCGGTACCCTGAAGTCATCATCCAACGCAACCGCAACCACAACACCCTCAAGGACTTAGCAGATGAAGCCGAGGTAGAGCTGCCTCCACGACACGACGCCGACGTGCGCCGTACCAGAACTACTTCGACAATGCCGTACTGCACCTCACCGCTGCTGCTCCACTATTGTAACCGTCCATCGCACTAGAAATGTTCCCGCTACGCCGTCGTTCGCCGCCTCAGATCTAGTTCCCCACCACCAACAAATGGCCACCGCACCACACTCAACAACTTGGCCATGGGTTCGTCCAAGGCTCCACCGTCCTCCACAACTTCTCGTTTCCAGCGAACCACAAGAAGATCGTTGGAAAAACAGAAGGAGGACACATCACTGCCAGCAGAAAGAGGTACTCCTCTTCCATTATTCGTGCAAATATTACGTCTTTTCTCAAAGCGTATTCATCCCACGAAATAAACTAGTTGAGCGCTTCTTACTGCACCTTCTTCGTGATACTAAATGCACAAGGTTTCCTCCATTTACTATTTCACCTTATCTAGAGGTCAGTCGCCTGCCTGGATTTCAATTCAGGGTCAGTCAAATCGCAATTAAAAGAAGCAGCACCCGCTTAGGCACACAGAGAACCTAGTCCACCTGTTCGCCGGGGAAGCGGCGCATCAGTGTCTATCATAGCGGTGTGGGGTGCAGGAGCTGCTTGCGCCCGATATGGAGGTCGGCAAGGCTTGAAGGAATGGCCAGGGGTGGTGCGGTGAGGTTGAGGGGAGGGCGGGGGCAGGGGACTGGGCCGGTGGTCGCTGGCGTTTCGAGGAAGATCGTCAACACTGACTGGCTGGAGGTAGATGAGGGAGATCTGCCCGTTCTTTGTGAAGGAAATATGCCCTAGAGGCAACAATATAGTTATTATTTATTTCCTCATATCATGATAAATGTTTATTATTCATGCTAGAATTGTATTAACCGGAAACATGATACATGTGTGAATACATAGACAAACATATAGTCACTAGTATGCCTCTACTTGACTAGCTCATTAATCAAAGATGGTTATGTTTCCTAACCATAGACATGTGTTGTCATTTGATTAGTGGGATCACATCATTAGGAGAATGATGTGATTGACATGACCCATTCCGTTAGCCTAGCACTTGATCGTTTAGTATATTGCTATTGCTTTCTTCATGACTTATACATGTTCCTGTAACTATGAGAATTATGCAACTCCCGTTTACCGGAGGAACACTTTGGGTACTACCAAATGTCACAACGTAACTGGGTGATTATAAAGGAGTACTACAGGTGTCTCCGAAGGTACATGTTGAGTTGGCGTATTTCGAGATTAGGTTCTGTCACTCCGATTGTCGGAGAGGTATCTCTGGGCCCTCTCGGTAATGCACATCACTATAAGCCTTGCAAGCAATGTGACCAATGAGTTGGTTACGGGATGATGCATTATGTAACGAGTAAAGAGACTTGCTGGTAACGAGATTGAACTAGGTATTGGATACCGACGATCAAATCTCGGGCAAGTAACATACCGATGACAAAGGGAACAACGTATGTTGTTATGCGGTTTGACCGATAAAGATCTTCGTAGAATATGTAGGAACCAATATGGGCATCCAGGTTCCGCTATTGGTTATTGACAGAGAATAGTTCTAGGTCATGTCTACATAGTTCTCGAACCCGTAGGGTTCGCACGCTTAACGTTACGATGACAGTTTTATTATGAGTTTATAAGTTTTGATGTACCGAAGTTTGTTCGGAGTCCCGGATGTGATCACGGACATGACGAGGAGTCTCGAAATGGTCGAGACATAAAGATTGATATATTGGAAGCCTATGTTTGGACATCGGAATAGTTCTGGGTGAAATCGGGATTTTACCGGAACACCGGGGGGTTACCGGAACCCTCCCGGGGGTTAATGGGCCTCAGTGGGCCATGAGGGAGAAGAGGAGGGCCGGCCAGGGCAGGCCGCGCGCCCCCTCCCCCCTAGTCCGAATAGGACAAGGAAGGGGGGGGGGGGGGCGGCGCCCCCCTTTCCTCTTTCCCCTCCCCCCTTTCCTTCTCCACCAAGGCAAGAGGGGGGAGTCCTACTCCCAGTGGGAGTAGGACTCCTCCAGGCGCACCCCTAGGGGGCCGGCCGCACCTCCCCCCTCCCTCCTTTATATACGGGGGCGGGGGGGGGGGCACCCTAGTGACACACAAGTTGATCTACGGATCGTTCCTTAGCCGTGTGCGGTGCCCCCCTCCACCATATTCCACCTCGGTCATATTGTCGCAGAGTTTAGGCGAAGCCCTGCATCGGTAGAACATCATCATCGTCACCACGCCGTCGTGCTGACGGAACTCATCCCCGAAGCTTTGCTGGATCGGAGCCCGGGGATCGTCATCGAGCTAAACGTGTGCTGAACTCGGAGGTGCCGTACGTTCGGTACTTGGATCGGTCGGATCGTGAAGACGTACGACTACATCAACCGCGTTGTCATAACGCTTCCGCTAATGGTCTACGAGGGTACGTGGACATACACTCTCCCCTCTCGTTGCTATGCCATCACCATGATCTTGCGTGTGCGTAGGATTTTTTTTTGAAATTACTATGTTCCCCAACAGTGGCATCCGAGCCTAGGTTTTATGCGTTGATGTTATATGCACGAGTAGAACACAAGTGAGTTGTGGGCGATACAAGTCATACTGCTTACCAGCATGTCATACTTTGGTTCGGCGGTATTGTGAGATGAAGCGGCCCAGACCGACATTACGCGTACGCTTACGCGAGACTGGTTTCACCGTTACGAGCACTCGTGCTTAAAGGTGGCCGGCGGTTGTCTGTCTCTCTCACTTTAGCTGAATCGAGTGTGGCTACGCCCGGTCCTTGCGAAGGATAAAACAAGACCAACTTGACGAACTATCGTTGTGGTTTTTGATGCGTAGGTAAGAACGGTTCTTGCTCAGCCCGTAGCAGCCACGTAAAAATTGCAACAACAAAGTAGAGGACGTCTAACTTGTTTTTGCAGGGCATGTTGTGATGTGATATGGTCAAGACGTGATGCTATATTTTATTGTATGAGATGATCATGTTTTGTAACCGAAGTTATCGGCAACTGGCAGGAGCCATATGGTTGTCGCTTTATTGTATGAAATGCAAACGCCCTGTAATTGCTTTACTTTATCACTAAGCGGTAGCGATAGTCGTAGAAGCAATAGATGGCGTAACGACAATGATGCTACGATGGAGATCAAGGTGTCGCGCCGGTGACGATGGTGATCATGACGGTGCTTCGAAGATGGAGATCACAAGCACAAGATGACACTACTAGGAAAAGGCCTACTAATGTCGCACCTAATTTGGCCATTAATGGCGCATTAGTGGTGCGCCATTAGTGCCACGCCATTAGTTTATTTTACTAATGGCGCACCACTGCTGCGCCATTAGTATCTGGTATACTAATGGCGCACCCCTGATGCGCCATTAGTGTATACAGAAGTGCGCCATTAGTATGCCTCCCAGGGGGCCATGTATACCCAGGTGCTCTGGCATACTAATGGCGCACAGCAACAAGATGCGCCATGAGTAACTTCGGCATACTAATGGCACACTGTTTAATGATGCGCCATTAGTATACTTTGTCATACTAATGGCGCACTGTGATGTGATGCGCCATTAGTATGAATATTAGTTTTTTTTATTTTTTATTTTCTGTTTTTTGCACAGTTACAAAATGTATAATTGGACAAAATATAGACAACACACATCAACAACAGATTCATCGAATACAATAGAAGATTAGTCTTTGAATACAATTCATCATATTAGTCTCCGAATACAATTCATCATATTAGTCTCCGAATTGAAAAGACCGAACAAAGATAGAACATTATATTACAAGTCTCGAGACCGCGAGTAGCGAGTTTGTCTTCACATTACAAGTCGATATCGATCATCTAAACTACCATCACATAGAAGAGAGCTGCGGTCATCACGATGAGCATCATCACGATGAAACTCGTCTTCATCCGGTTCCTCCAACGCTCCCTCCCCTCTCCCGCTAGATAGCGGGCGTATCTAGATTCGGCCTCGGCCCTAGTGGTGTACCCTTTGTAACTGTTACCGCTGAATCGGTGAACCTGTCTCCGACACTCCTCCCAGTCGTCGTAGACTCCGGGAACCTTACCCTTGTACACGACATACGACGGCATCGCTATGCACTAGCCAAACGAAACGTTAGTACCAATTCACAGACAATACATAAGCAATATATAAGTATGCAACAGAACGATCGGAAGAGAAAAGCAAGACATTAATAGCATCGATTACATCTAAGTTGAACGACTCTCGAAACCAAAGAGACATACTACAAGTTCATTAAGTTAATTACAACATGAGCCAATCGATGTTTCAGAACTAGACACAGCATCACTGCTTTCGACTCGACTCAAGGGACCGGAGCGTGGATGAAGCCGCCGTCTATCGTGGGAGTCATGAAATAACGGTCGTTGTCAGCCTGCATTTGTAGCATTGTGTCGATGTCACTGTTGGACGGTTGATTGTTGAGGTAGAACTGCCCCGAGGTACGAAGGACATCTTGATGGATGATTTCCGCAAACTCCGACTGGATGCGAAAGAATTCTTGTCGGAGGTCCGCGTCCTGGATTGCCGACACGCTCTTTGCCCAATCTTTGAGTTTACTCGGTAGCAGAAGTTGATGATGGTCCCGTACGATCGCCCGCATGTGATGGATGGCGTAGTAGGCACCCTTCTGACCGCCAGGCGGCTGCTTGACGCAGCAGAACGTCGTATTGTGGGAGAACACGTGCTTGCCGTACTTACGAATAGGCTTGGTGAAGGTGCCTCCAGATTTGGCGTAGCCGGGGAGAACATCATCAAGAACCTTCTTGACATTTGTGTAGTCTACGTTCGACTGACGGTCCGGGTCGAAATACGTGGCCATGGAATATTTGGGGCTTAGGAGGATGAGCGTGCAATGTGTGTCACTGCAGAAAACACGGAATGTTAAAAGAAAAACGATCGAAATCTAAGAATTCATATGTTACGGGCCGGTTGAGGGGAGGACTTACTCGGGAAAGTAAGGCACGAGGAAGTTATCCTTATCTTGGTTTGCCAGAATGACGCCTTCGAGGTAAGAACTCGCGACTTGCCGGTCCCCAGCGCTGCCCAAGATCTTGGCACGCATGTAGAAGGGGTCGACTATCACGATGTCCGGGGTCTTGTCGCGAATGATCCGCATCTCCATACTCAGCGAAAATAGCCGAACGAAGGTGTAGTGCAGCGGATGAAGGTTCAACATAGCATGGATGTCATCAAACCGCAGGACGATCGTACGCCCGATGGAGTTATCCACAAAGCCCTTGCCCTCTGGCACCTTGGCCGCGAAAACTGGGTATGCCACATCCTTCTCTCTGAGACGTCGCTTCTCCAAAGAAAGAACACTGTCATGCAGACTCCGCATAGCACCGGTTGCAGCATTGAGCATATTTGTCGGTAGCATCGCCCTACCCGCCACATGCACCCTCCTCGAGATATCCTTAGGTGAAGGTGGCCCGTCCTGAGCACGGATCGTACTCGGTGCCGGCTGGCTCGCACCCTTCTTAGTCTTTCTTTTGCGTGCCTTCTTCTTCTCCTGTAGTGGGACCGAGTTCTGCTCACAGACCGCCTTCTTGAGTGTGTTGGGGCTGATAATATTTCGCACCTCGCCTATCTGAGGCTCGGTGAAGTCGGCAGCTGGAGGCGTCTCCTGAGAGCTGAACGCCAGACGACGCCTGTTGCAACTTGGCTTCTCCGTGGTACCAGCTAGATCGCACACGTCTTTTGTTGGGTTGGGTTCTTGAGAAGGAGGCCCCATGAAGTCGCCATCGTACCCATGATCGGCAAAGTACTGATCGACGTTGCCAAATGTATCGTCGTCGTCGTCGTTCTGATCCTGTGCCATATGCATGTTTGGATCCATTGGCATAGGGATGTCCGGCACCGTTGCGGCGGTCTTGCCATGGGGCCGACTTGGCGCCGACACGACTGGCGGTGTTGTCTTTGGGGTGGTGTCCCCCGCCCCCAAACGAATCTGGCTCTTCGGCCAAAGCAGGGGCCAGCTCAGGCAGGCGCTGAGGGTCATCACGTCATCATCGTCGGCCCCGACGGGTCGAATCGGAGGTAACAACTCGTCGCAGCCTGGCAGCACCTGAACCAGTTGAACCCTAAACAAGTTGGGTGGCATCTGGGTACCGTGGAACAAGGGGTTGCCCGGTTGAACGATTTTGCCCTTGGCGACATCGACCAACTCGTTGTTCACGAAGTGGAGGAGAGTGCACGGAACGTCGGCGGCGCCCTGCGAAAACATGTAGGGCGTCAGGGATGCCCAGTCAAAGGCAAGGAGATGAAGTCCTCGGCCGAGAGAGGCTTAATTAGTTACCGTGATGATGGCGTCTAGCTCGGCTAATGTCGAGGCACCGCCAACGGCGGGCATGCAGTTGACGGAGGGGCCGCTTGCTGCAGAGGTGCCGGCCGGCGTACACCCGGGTGCATTAAGCTCCCGTGCCGGCGTCGGAGACACCAATGCCGCCTCCGCCGGAGGCACCAATGGCCCCGCCATCGCATTATGCGAGTTGCTGGCCGTGAAGCTAGGAATCGGGGGCGGCCCCTGTTGGCCGCCCGCAATCCACGCACTCAACCCCGAGATCAAGGTAGGCACAATGGCGGTGATCGTCGCTCCGAGTCGTTGTTCCACTTGCTCTTGGACAATCTCTGGAATCCGTGCCACCTGTGCCTTGAGTTCTTGAACCTCGCGTGCCTGGCTTTCCGAGCTGGTCTTTTTCTCCTTCCGCACACCAGCGGTATAGTATGACCCCCATTTTGTCGACAAGCCTTTGCCGGCCACACGACCAGCTGACGTCGGCTTACTGAGCTTATCCTTGTTCTTCATTACATTCAACGCCCTATTTAGAGTGGTGTCCCAAGGGTTGCTCTTAGTCGACCCCGCGCTACTGCTTTCAGTCGCCTGCGGAAGGAATGTGAACCATTTAGAAATTTGGCTTCATTAATTAGAATGCAACCATATGGAGCTAATTACGCGGGGGTGTATTCCTTACCAGAACAAGCTCAAGCTTCCTGGTCTTCGGATCCGTGGTAAGCTCCTTTGTTTTCGGGTCCTTCTTGTACCGGGCCCTGACAAAGTTCCTGGTCTGCTTGTCACCGTATTTATCGAAGAGGGGCGGTAGGCCTTGCTCGGCACGGTCCGCCTCCTCCTTGTCCCATATAGGCTCCGCCACTCTGTAACCGCCGGGACCGAGTGTGTGTTCCCCTATGTTCAGCTCCCGCATTTCTTTCCCCCACTGACTTGATTGGGAGTTTGCGGTGCTCGAGCAATTGATCTTGAAGTCGTTGTAGTCATCTTCGGTGATCGAAGGATTTTTCTCCTTGATCTTCTCATAACTCTCATCTTTCTCGATCATTCTCTTCACATTGCTTTTCCAAGTAGACAGGGCCTTGCTCATCTTCATGAGGGCAGCATTGTTCACTTTATTCCCTTTGAGGCTTGTGTTTGCAAATTCAGCGGGGAACTTGTATCGTTCGTGCAGCTTCGTGAAGAGGAGGTTGCGCAAATTCCCTCGGTCAGGATGCCTCAGGTTCTTGGTGTTGATCGAGACGGTGCTCCGGAGAATGCACCCGAGCTGAAGCGAGTACCCCTTGACTATTCGTTCGGGCGCCGTTGGATTCCCGTTGGAGTCCACTTCAGTAACTTCCTCCTTGAGGGTGAGGAGCATGATCGGGCGCCGGTCCTTCCGTTGCCTCTTCGGTTGGCTGCCATCTGTGCGTGCGCCGCCATCATCAGTGGTGGCATCCTCGGCGGCACCATCAGTGGTGGCATCAGTGGGGTCATCCTCGGCGGTACCATCAGTGGTCTCAGGATCGGTGGGGAAGGCGGCGTCCTCATACAACTGAGGTTGGTCCTCCATCTCCTGGGACAGCTCCCAGAATGCCTTGCCGCCCGAACCCCCGGCCTCATCGTTGTTGGCCATGTTTCTCTCTAAATAGGAACAAAGTTTGGTCAAAAAGTTGGTTATTGTTTAGGGTTTGTCGACACCGAGGCATCCTAAAAGCTAAGCTTTTATCATTGAGGGTTTTTCGACGCCGAGGCACCCTAAAAGCCTAAGCTTTCATCATTAGTCACAAGTACCCCATATGTCCTATTTTTAGCAAAGTCATGCTAAAATTCACGGAAAATTTCAGCATGACCTTTGCTGAAAATAGGACATATGGAGTACCCGAATTTGCTGGAACGGAAGTTAATCGACATTCCAGCAAACTCAAGGGCCTCTCGGGTGGACAAGGCAAAAAAGGCCTCCATCACAACAAAGCAAATCATTGCATGGGCATACAGATGCTGAAGTAAGAACGCCAGAAGTAGCATTAAACCATTTCCACAGTACTATGGTGATTTGAGATCATCTATTTATGTTCGCAAAGAGTAGTTTATGATCTAAGACTAAAAGGAAATGCACCAGCAGTACTAAATTGTCGGTCAGTCTCCAAAACTGATCCCAGCATTTTAAACAGTCCCTAGCAAGAACACAAATGTGGAAGCAAGTCAACGCAAAGCTATCTTTTCTTGTTTATCAGAAATGCACCCTAATTAGGCATTCACAAAATTAAGAGCAAAGTCTAGCTTGCAAACCACAAAATAAGAGCAAATTAAGAGTAATTTTTTTCAATTTTCATTGATGTTTCAAATTAGATCGGTGCACATGTGGCTGCAATTTCTATTGGTCATCCAAGATGGGTGTTCATAGTAAAGTACTATATAGTGGCACTAACATAACCAAGGATTGCTTTTAAAAAAACATAACCAAGAATCACCTTCCACGTGGCTTCTTCTCTTTAGCCTGGCTTCCTTCTGCAAAGTGGGCAAATACTTCTGTCTGCTGCAGTAGGTACTTCAGTCGCCCTTTCCCTTCTTGTTCTGTGATCAAAACCACGATGAGAATGGAATACACACCAAAGAATATCATATACAAGAATTGCAGAAATTAAACAAGGTCAGACCCACACTATCTATTCTTTCTTCATGATAAAATCAGGAGCCCCATATAAACAGTCTAAACAGCACATGTGTGACCAACGTCAACAAAGTCAGGTTGTCCTAAGAGGCTAAGATATTTGTATCAACTGGCATAGCTCCATGCAAATTACAGAATTAGTACATCAAAAGCAAAAATAACCAGCATGTTGCCAACAGTCTAGACAGCACAGCATGACCAAACACCAACGAAGTCAAGTTGTCCAAAGAGGGTAAGATATTTGAATGTTCCATGCACACAAAACAACCAGCAAGTTCACAAGGGATGGTGAAGATGAGTAGACTAAACTTTTGGGGCAACTCCTGTTCAGGTGTCCAAACGACAGCAAATGTCTACTCTAGTTTTAGGGCACACAGCCATTTACTCTTGATCAGGTGCTAAGTCAAGGCATAATGACAAACTCATATTTGATTATTACAACTACCGACAGTGAATATCACATCTCAAGGAGATGGATCAGAAATATTGTGCATACAACATTAGTATACACAAGCTGATAGGAAAACTTACAATGAAGATAGCATGCTGACAAATCAACTGTCTAGAACAGAGAAACAAAGATAACAATATCTACTCCTTTTAAGTGCTCACCAACAAAATAAGTAACTAGGACTAGGGACATTCTCTACTATTGCATGCAGACACAGCTTAAGTACAAACTGACAACAAAATAAACAGAGCAATCGCACACGTGACATTCATATAACCTTGCCTCACGATATTACCCTAAACTTGATGTATCAGCTGGTGCTCTAGCAACTAAAAATAGAACTGACGAAGTAAAGATGCAGAAAAATGACTTCAAACTGGTTGGTGTCTCTTAAATCTAGTGTCATTCAGGAAAAGAAGCCTGATTTAGCAGCTAATTAATCCAATGGGCGAACTGTAGGGGCGTGAGCAGAAGCAGGAAAGGCCTAGGGTTTACCTTGCACGGCGGATCTGGTGGAGGAGTTGGTCGGCGGCGGCGGCGGTGGTGTGGATCTGGTAGGCGGTGGAGGACGACGGGGCGGCTTCGAGGCGGCGGGGCAGTGGCGTCGGGGCGGCGTCGAGGCGGCGGGGCAGCGGGGCGGCGGCGTCGGGAGAGGAGAGGGCGGCGTCGCGGCGTCGGGGCGACGGGGTGGAGACGTGGACGACGAGGACGACGGGGCGGCGGCGTCGGGAGAGGAGAGGGCGGTGTCGCGGCGTCGGGGCGTCGGGGCGGAGACGAGGACGACGGGGCGGCGTCGAGGCGGCGGGGCAGCGGCATCGGGGCGGCGTCGAGGCGGCGGGGCAGCGGCATCGGGGCAGCGTCGAGGCGGCGGGGCAGCGGCGTCGGGGAAGGGGATCGAGGGCGAGGGCGAGGGAGAGAGAGAGGATAGCTAGGTGGGCCGCCGGGGAGGAACTATGGATGGGGGCGGCACAATACTAATGGCGCACCACCCCTCGGTGCGCCATAAGTACATCCACACTAATGGCGCACCTCACCCTGGTGCGCCATTAGTATTTTTTTTTGATTTCTGCTCGAGCCAACAGGTTATCTTCCACCTGACCTAATCCACACCAAGTTCCCTCTACTAGCTCGATTGGTTAGCAGCTAGTTCTCACACGTGGAGGTCCTGGGTTCGATTCCCAGGCACCACAATTTTTTTATGCATTTAAAATGCTGTTTGATACTTATTTGTGTTTAAATATGTTCAAACTTGTTTAAATCATAACAGTAATATTTTTTTATAAGACAGTAATAATTTTTTAAAAATATCATCAAACAGTAATGCCGGTGGAGCGGGGGAGGGTGCGCGGGGTGCGGGGGGTCGGCGGCGGAGGTTGAGTAGGGGAGGGGTGCGGGGGGTCGGCGGCGGCGGTTGAGTAGGGGAATCGAGGGTGCGGGGGGTCGGCGGCGGCGGCCGGTGGACCGGGGGGTGCTCGGCGGCGAGGGGGACCGGATCTGGCGAGGTGGGATAGCGATCGAGATGGAGGGGGATCGAGATCGAGTGTCCATGAAATTTAAAAATATTCATGATAGTTCAAAAAGTGCCCATGAAATACAATCGAGAAATGAAGGCTACGATTTAAATACAATCGATCTTAGCTAGCTATCTGTTCACAATCTTCTTGCCCTTCTTTTTCGCAAATGGAGTTCTTCTGTGGAACGGACGTCCTTTAGGTAGGGTGGTCCTGCTTCTTCTTGTGGTGTATGCTGCTACTTCATCATCGTCGTCATGTTCGATCCTCGGGTCGCCGTACTTGTCGAAGTCTTGCTCATTGGCTACTCCATCCATTCCGATGATCTTCCTTTTGCCTCTCCTCACGACAACACGACTGGGCTTTGACGGGTCGGTAATGAAGAAGCATTGGTCCACTTGGGAAGCCAGTACCCATGGCTCATTTTTCGCGGTGACGTTTGCGCCCGCGGTCTTGGATTTGGCTTCGGGTATAACCATGGTGGTGAAATACCGGTCTTCTTTTAGGACGCTCTTCGCCCATCTGACACGGAACATCGGGACCTTCTCTCCAGCGTAGCTCAGCTCCCAGATCTCCTCGATCCTTTCGTAGTATCTGTCCTTGTCGTTACCGGTGTAGGATTCCATCGTTACCCCGGAGTTCTGATAACCATCGCTCTTCATGTCCTTGGCCTCGGTGTAGAATGTGTAGCCGTTGATATCGTACGCCTCATAGGTCATCAGGTTGTGCTCGGCGCCCTGTGACAAGGCGAATATGAGTTGTTCTTCCGCGGAAGAATCCTCATGTAAAGGGTACGACAGAAGCTTCTGCTTGAACCAACGCGTGAAACATGAGTTGTGCTCTTTGATTATATCTCCGTCCGTCCTCTGTTGGCCCCGGTCATTGTACGTCTTCTTAATAAAGGTTTTGTGCTCTACCACCCAAGGATCGACCACGTCTATGTGTTGTAGCGCGACTAGGTTTGCTCTTTCAAAGTCGGCGAGTCGACCCTCTAAGTCGACATGCATTTCGCGGCGACCCTCACGGTGACCCCATCCAGCGAGCCTGCCGAGGTGCCTGTTGACGGGCAGACCAACGGGGTTCTCGATGCCTAGATAATTCGTGCAGTAGGAGATGCACTCTTCGGTCAGAAAGCCCCTGGCTATACTTCCCTCTGGACGTGACATGTTGCGAACGTATCCTTTGATGACACCATTCATCCTTTCGAACGGCATCATGCTGTGCAGGAACGTCGGCCCGAGTTGGATGATATCCTCCACTATATGGACCAGCAGATGCACCATAACGTCGAAGAATGCGGGCGGGAAGTACATCTCAAGCTCGCATAGTATCACCACGATCTCTTCCTGTAGCCTTCTGAGTTGCCTCACGCCAATCGACTTCCGAGAGATGACGTCGAAAAAGTTGCATAGGCCAAATAGCGTTTCACGACGTGCGCGTCCATGATCCCATGGATTGCAACTGGAAGTATCTGCGTCATCAACACGTGACAGTCATGAGACTTCATCCCACTGAACTTCTGCTTCGCTGGGTCTAGGTATCTGCTTATCTTCCCCGCGTAACCGTAAGGAAGTTTTACTCCTAGGAGGCAGGTGAAAAACTGCTCGATCTCCTCCTGACTTAGAGTGAAGCACGCGGGAGGGTAGTCATTTCCGGTCTTCTTGGCCTTTTTGCCTTTGCGACGACTTTCTGTGTCCTGCTTCGCCTCATCATCATCATCATCATCATCATCATCATCATTAGCGTGAAGCTCCTGCCTGATGCCCATTGATTTCGAGTCTGCCCTTGCTTTCATCCCATCTTTGGTCCTCTTTGGCATGTTGAGCAGGGTACCAAGCAGACTCTCGCACACGTTCTTCATGATATGCATGACATCAAGGCTGTGAGGCACACGGTGGATCTTCCAGTACGGCAAGTCCTAGAAAACAGACCTCGTTTTCCATACCTTCAGCAGCGGCTCTGGCGCCTTTCGCTTCTTTCCCGACTCTGGCGCCTTTTGCTTCTTTCCCGGCAGTGGGCAGTCTTTCCAATTTTTCAACAGCTTGTCTATTTCCTCGCCGCTCCTCGTACACGGGCATTTTCGGGGTTCGGTTTCACCATCGAATAGATCCTTGCGTTTCCTCCACGGGTCATCGTCGCGAAGCCACCTTCGATGTCCCATGAACATGGTTTTCGAAGACCCGGGATCTCTATCTAGCTGGCGATACATTGTGTCATCCATGCACCTTACGCATCCAGAAAATCCGTGGACTACCTGCCCCGCGAGATATCCGTAACCGAGATAGTCGTGCACCGTCCTGAGCAGTGCGGCTCTCATAGGGAAATATTCTTTCTCTGCGGCGTCCCATGTATTGGCTGGCGTTTTCCACAGCGTGTCAAGCTCCTCTTTCAGCAGCCCCAGATACAGATTGATGTCGTTCCCTGGTTGTTTCGGCCCTTCAATTAGCATACTCATGTGAATGTACTTCCTCTTCATGCACAACCAGGGGGGAAGGTTGTACATCCACACAAACACAGGCCAGGTGCTATGTGTGCTTCTCTGGCTGCCAAACGGATTGACTCCATCGGTGCTCGCGCCCAGCACGATGTTCCTTGGATCGTTCCCAAATTCTGGGTCTTCGAAGTTCAACGCTTGCCACTGGCTCGCATCCTTAGGGTGACTCAGCATCTTGTCTTTTTATCTATCTCCGGATCATTTGCGTCATCTTCTCGCTTCTTCTCCTCCCTATCCGCGTGCCAACGCAGGAGCTTTGCTACCTTAGGGTCCGCGAAATACCGCTGCAGACGAGGAGTGATCGGAAAGTACCACACCACTTTTCGAGGAGCTTTCTTCCTCTTCTTGTATCGAGTGACGCCGCACACCGGACATATGGTAGACTCCGCGTGCTCGTCCCGATAAATGATGCAATTGTTCATGCACACATGGTATTTCACGTGCGGTAAATCCAGAGGACACACGATTTTCTTCGCCTCCTCCAAACTGGTCGGGCACTTGTTCCCCTTGGGAAGACGTTCGTGCCAGAATGACATGTTCTCGTCGAAGCATGCGTCGGTCATTTTGTGTTTTACCTTCATCTCCAGAGCCATGAGCGTTACTTTCAGGCGGGTATCCTCGGGCCTGCATCCTTCATACAATGGAGTAACCGCGTCTAACTCAAGTTGATCCATCTTGGCTTTCTCTCGGGCGGCAGCTCTTGCGTTATCCGTCTGCTTGAGAAGCAGCTCTTGAATATGAGGGTCCTGCACCCAGCCCATCGATGGTCCAGCGTCGTCTGCTCCGCCGGCATCATCATCTTCATGATCATGCCCATCGTCTGCTCCGGCATCTTCCTCATCATCATGTCCTGCATCTTCTACATGATGACTGTGTACAGCATCACCGTCGTGATCATCTCCTGGGGATTCTTCGTCTTCTCGCCCGCCCGAGCCGCGGTGGTTGTCTTGCTGCCCTTCCTCATTTCTTGCCCGGCCCCCATGGACGACTTCGTAGTCATCTTCATCACCTTGCCACCGATAGCCATCCATGAAACCACGCAAGAGCAGGTGGTCCCGCACCTGCCCGGAATCCGGGTCCGCAATAAGGCTCTTCAGCTTGCATCTTCGACACGGACATCTTATCTCCGTCTCGTTCTTTTGAAGCATCTCGGCCTTCGCGGACCTCAAAAACCTATTCACGATGCCTTCGGTCATCGTGCGGACCATGGTCGCCTGCGGGGTAGAGCAAAACGATATTTTAGAACCAAGAAAAAATTTGGCATGACTTTCCCTAAAAATAGGACCAAAAAGAATGCTTAATGCCAAAATTCTCGCCGAAACGGAAATGAATCAACATTCCGGCAAAATATTGGCAACTATCGCATTTCAAATACCGGTACACCTCCAAACACAAACACATATGCAACACCACAAACATATGCAACACCACGAACATACATAGATCTAGCTAGGCCATAAAAAGTGCATGTGCACATTGTTGTAGGGAGAACAACATAAATATAGCTTCCCCCCTTACTTACCTATCAAAACAAGGTAATTTAACCACTTAATTTGAATGAATCTATGGTGGAAATGAGGTGAAAAAGAGGAGGCACCCGAGACAAGGAGGAGGCGGTGGAGAGAATGAAGTGGGGAGAAAGTGAGTGTGGGTAGGAGAGGCTGTCCAAAATATCTTGTTGCTGCCCACTTACTAATGGCGCACCAACCATAAATGCGCCATTAGTAATCCAGGTTACTAATGGCGCACCTTCTGGTGGTGCGCCATTAGTAGTTTTGCAAAAAAAACATACTAATGGCGCACTGCTCCAGAGTGCGCCATTACTAGTTTAAACTAGTAATGGCGCACGGTGGAAAAGTGCGCCATCAGTAGTTTTGCAAAAAAAAGGAATAAAAAATATAATAAAAAAACAACATTAGTGGCGCACTTTCCGACAGGTGCGCCATTACTAGTTAGAACTAGTAATGGCGCACTTCGTCTGGATGCGCCATTAGTATGTTTGGACAGGCGCACTAGTTCAAATTTTTTTGATACTAATGGCGCACCTTGGGCCAGGTGCGCCATTAGTAGTTTCAACACTAATGGCGTATCAGAAGGTGGTGCGCCATTAGTATATACTAATGGCGCACCGCCTGTCTGGTGCGCCATTAGTGTCAATCCCATCTATAGCCCTTTTTCTAGTAGTGTGATGATGGCCATATCATATCACTTATATTGATTGCATGTGATGTTTATCTTTTATGCATCTTATCTTGCTTTGATTGACGGTAGCATTTTAAGATGATCTCTCACTAATAATCAAGAAGTGTTCTCCCTGAGTATGCACCGTTGCAAAAATTCTTCGTGCTGAGACACCACATGATGATCGGGTGTGATAGGCTCTACGTTCAAATACAACGGGTGCAAAACAGTTGCACACGCGGAATACTCAGGTCATACTTGACGAGCCTAGCATATACAGATATGGCCTCGGAACACGGCGACCGAAAGGTCGAGCGTGAATCATATAGTAGATATGATCAACATAGTGATGTTCACCATTGGAACTACTCCATCTCACATGATGATCGGACATGGTTTAGTTGATTTGGATCACGTGATCACTTAGATGACTAGAGAGATGTCTGTCTAAGTAGGAGTTATTTAGTAATATGATTAATTGAACTTAAATTTATCATGAACTTAGTACCTGATAGTATTTTGCTTGTCTATGTTTGTTTGTAGATAGATGGCTCGTGCTGTTGTTCCGTTGAATTTTAATGCGTTCCTTGAGAAAGCAAAGTTGAAAGATGATGGTAGCAATTACATGGACTGGGTCCATAACCTGAGGATTATCCTCATTGCTGCACAGAAAAGTTACGTCCTGGAAGCACCGCTGGATGCCAGGCCTGCCGCTGATGCAACTGACGACGTTAAGAACGTCTGGCAGAGCAAAGCTGATGACTACTTGATAGTTCAGTGTGCCATGCTTTACGGCTTAGAACCGGGTCTTCAACGACATTTAGAATGTCATGGAGCATATGAGATGTTCCAGGAGTTGAAGTAAATATTTCAAGAAAATGCCCGGATTGAGAGATATGAAGTCTCCAATAAGTTCTACAGCTGCAAGATGGAGGAGAATAGTTCTGTCAGTGAACACATACTCAAAATGTCTGGGTATAATAATCACTTGATTCAACTGGGAGTTAATCTTCCTCATGATAGTGTCATTGACAAAATTCTTCAATCACTGCCACCAAGCTACAAGAGCTTTGTGATGAACTATAATATGCAAGGGATGAACAAGACTATTCCCGAGCTCTTCGCAATGCTAAAAGCCGTGGAGGTAGAAATTAAGAAGGAGCATCAAGTGTTGATGGTTAACAAGACCACCAGTTTCAAGAAAAAGGGCAAAGGGAAGAAGAAGGGGAACTTCAAAAAGAACAGCAAGAAAGTTGCTGCTCAAGAGAAGAAACCCAAGTCTGGACCTAAGCCTGAAACCGAGTGCTTCTACTGCAAGCAGACTGGACACTGGAAGCGGAACTGCCCCAAGTATTTGGCGGATAAGAAGGATGGCAAAGTGAACAAAGGTATATGTGATACACATGTTATTGATGTGTACCTTACTAATGCTCGCAGTAGCACCTGGGTATTTGATACTGGTTCTGTTACTAATATTTGCAACTCGAAACAGGGACTACGGATTAAGCGAAGATTGGCTAAGGACGAGGTGACGATGCGCGTGGGAAATGGTTCCAAAGTCGATGTGATCGCGGTCGGCACGCTACCTCTACAACTACCATCGGGATTAGTTTTAGACCTAAATAATTGTTATTTGGTGCCAGCATTGAGCATGAACATTATATCTGGATCTTGTTTGATGCGAGACGGTTATTCATTTAAATCAGAGAATAATGGTTGTTCTATTTATATGATTAATATCTTTTATGGTCATGCACCCTTGAAGAGTGGTCTATTTTCATTGAATCTCGATAGTAGTGATACACATATTCATAGTGTTGAAACCAAAAGATGCAGAGTTGATAACGATAGTGCAACTTATTTGTGGCACTGCCGTTTAGGTCATATCAGTGTAAAGCGCATGAAGAAACTCCATACTGATGGGCTTTTGGAATCACTTGATTATGAATCACTTGGTACTTGCGAACCGTGCCTCATGGGCAAGATGACTAAAACGCCGTTCTCCGGAACTATGGAGCGAGCAACTGATTTGTTGGAAATCATACATACTGATGTTTGTGGTCCAATGAATGTTGAGGCTCGCGGAGGGTATCGTTATTTTCTCACCTTCACAGATGATTTGAGCAGATATGGGTATATCTACTTGATGAAACACAAGTCTGAAACATTTGAAAAGTTCAAAGAATTTCAGAGTGAAGTGGAAAATCATCGTAACAAGAAAATAAAATTTCTATGATCTGATCGTGGAGGAGAATATTTGAGTTACGAGTTTGGCTTACACTTGAAACAATGCGGAATAGTTTCGCAACTCACGCCACCCGGAACACCACAACGAAATGGTGTGTCTGAACGTCGTAATCGTACTTTACTAGATATGGTGCGATCTATGATGTCTCTTACTGATTTACCGCTATCGTTTTGGGGTTATGTTTTAGAGACGGCCGCATTCACGTTAAATAGGGCACCATCGAAATCTGTTAAGACGACGCCTTATGAACTGTGGTTTGGCAAGAAACCAAAGTTGTCGTTTCTTAAAGTTTGGGGCTGCGATGCTTATGTGAAGAAACTTCAACCAGATAAGCTTGAACCCAAATCGGAGAAATGTGTCTTCATAGGATACCCAAAAGAGACTATTGGGTACACCTTCTATCACAGATCTGAGGCCAAGATTTTCGTTGCTAAAATCGAATCCTTTCTAGAGAAGGAGTTTCTCTCGAAAGAAGTGAGTGGGAGGAAAGTACAACTTGATGAGATAACTGTATCTACTCCCTTATTGGAAAGTAGTTCATCACAAGAACCGGTTCCTGTGACGACTACAACAATTAGTGAGGAAGCTAATGATATTGATCATGAAACTTCAGATCAAGTTTCTACTGAACCTCGTAGGTCTACCAGAGTAAGATCCGCACCAGAGTGGTACGGTAATCCTATTCTGGAAGTCATGTTACCTGACCATGATGAACCTACGAACTATGAGGAAGCGATGATGAGCCCAGATTCCGCAAAATGGCTAGAGGCTATGAAATCTGAGATGGGATCCATGTATGAAAACAAAGTATGGACTTTGGTTGACTTGCCCGATGATCGGCAAGCCATTGAGAATAAATGGATCTTTGAGAAGAAGACTGACGCTGATGGTAATGTAACTGTGTATAAAGCTCGACTTGTTGCGAAAGGTTTTCGACAAGTTCAAGGGGTTGACTACGATGAGACTTTCTCACCCGTAGCGATGCTTAAGTCTGTCCAAATCATGTTAGCTATTGCTGCATTTCATGATTATGAAATTTGGCAAATGGATGTCAAAACTGCATTCTTGAATGGATTTCTGGAAGAAGAGTTGTATATGATGCAGCCAGAAGGTTTTGTTGATCCAAAAGGTGCTAACAAAGTATGCAAGCTCCAGCGATCCATTTATGGACTGGTGCAAGCATCTCGGAGTTGGAATAAACGTTTTGATAGTGTAATCAAAGCATATGGTTTTATACAGACTTTTGGAGAAGCCTGTATTTACAAGAAAGTGAGTGGGAGCTCTGTAGCATTTCTGATATTATATGTAGATGACATATTATTAATCGGAAATGATATAGAATTTCTGGATAGCATAAAGGGATACTTGAATAAAAGTTTTTCAATGAAAGACCTCGGTGAAGCTGCTTACATATTGGGCATCAAGATCTATAGAGATAGGTTAAGACGCTTATATAGGACTTTCACAAAGCACATACCTTGACAAAATTTTGAAGAAGTTCAAAATGGATCAGGCAAAGAAAGGGTTCTTGCCCGTGCTACAAGGTGTGAAGTTGAGTCAAACTCAATGCCCGACCACAGCAGAAGATAGAGAGAAAATGAAAGATGTTCCCTATGCTTCAGCCATAGGCTCTATCATGTATGCAATGCTGTGTACCAGACGTGACGTATGCTTAGCAATAAGCTTGGCAGGAAGGTACCAAAGTAATCCAGGAGTGGATCACTGGACAGCGGTCAAGAACATCCTGAAATACCTGAAAAGGACTAAGGATATGTTTCTCGTATATGGTGGTGACAAAGAGCTAGTCGTAAATGGTTACGTCGATGCAAGCTTTGACACTGATCCGGACGATTCTAAATCGCAAACCGGATACGTGTTTTTATTAACGGTGGAGCTGTAAGTTGGTGCAGTTCTAAACAAAGCGTCATGGCGGGATCTACATGTGAAGCGGAGTACATAGCTGCTTCTGAAGCAGCAAATGAAGGAGTCTGGATGAAGGAGTTCATTTCCGATCTAGGTGTCATACCTAGTGCATCGGGACCAATGAAGATCTTCTGTGACAATACTGGTGCAATTGCCTTGGCAAAGGAATCCAGATTTCACAAGAGGACCAAGCACATCAAGAGACGCTTCAATTCCATTCGGGACCAAGTCCAAGTGGGCGACATAGAGATTTGCAAGATACATACGGATCTGAATGTTGCAGACCCGTTGACTAAGCCTCTCTCACGAGCAAAACATGATCAGCACCAAGACTCCATGGGTGTTAGAATCATTACTATGTAATCTAGATTATTGACTCTAGTGCAAGTGGGAGACTGAAGGAAATATGCCCTAGAGGCAATAATATAGTTATTATTTATTTCCTCATATCATGATAAATGTTTATTATTCATGCTAGAATTGTATTAACCGGAAACATGATACATGTGTGAATACATAGACAAACATATAGTCACTAGTATGCCTCTACTTGACTAGCTCATTAATCAAAGATGGTTATGTTTCCTAACCATAGACATGTGTTGTCATTTGATTAGTGGGATCACATCATTAGGAGAATGATGTGATTGACATGACCCATTCCGTTAGCCTAGCACTTGATCGTTTAGTATATTGCTATTGCTTTCTTCATGACTTATACATGTTCCTGTAACTATGAGAATTATGCAACTCCCGTTTACTGGAGGAACACTTTGGGTACTACCAAACGTCACAACGTAACTGGGTGATTATAAAGGAGTACTACAGGTGTCTCCGAAGGTACATGTTGAGTTGGCGTATTTCGAGATTAGGTTTTGTCACTCCGATTGTCGGAGAGGTATCTCTGGGCCCTCTCGGTAATGCACATCACTATAAGCCTTGCAAGCAATGTGACCAATGAGTTGGTTACGGGATGATGCATTACGTAACGAGTAAAGAGACTTGCCGGTAACGAGATTGAACTAGGTATTGGATACCGACGATCAAATCTTGGGCAAGTAACATACCGATGACAAAGGGAACAACGTATGTTGTTATGCGGTTTGACCGATAAAGATCTTCGTAGAATATGTAGGAACCAATATGGGCATCCAGGTTCCGCTATTGGTTATTGACCGAGAATAGTTCTAGGTCATGTCTACATCATTCTCGAACCCGTAGGGTCCGCACGCTTAACGTTACGATGACATTTTTATTATGAGTTTATAAGTTTTGATGCACCGAAGTTTGTTCAGAGTCCCGTATGTGATCACGGACATGACGAGGAGTCTCGAAATGGTCGAGACATAAAGATTGATATATTGGAAGCCTATTGAGGGAGTCCTGGATTAGGGTGTGTCCGGATAGCCGGACTATCATCATCGGCCGAACTATCATCGGCCGGACTATCATCATCGACCGGACTCCAAGACTATGAAGATACAAGATTGAAGACTTCGTCCCGTGTTCGGATGGGACTTTCCTTGGCGTGGAAGGCAAGCTTGGCGATACGGATATGTAGATCTCCTACCATTGTAACCGACTCTATGTAACCCTAGCCCTCTCCGGTGTCTATATAAACCGGATGGCTTTAGTCCGTAGGACAGAACAACAACCCTTACAATCATACCATAGGCTAGCTTCTAGGGTTTAGCCTCCTTGATCTCGTGGTAGATCCACTCTTGTAACATCCACAATATCAATATCAATCAAGCAGGACGTAGGGTTTTACCTCCATCAAGAGGGCCCGAACCTGGGTAAAACGTTGTGTCCCTTGTCTCCTATTACCATCCGCCTAGACGCACAGTTCGGGACCCCCTACCCGAGATCCGCCGGTTTTGACACCGACATTGGTGCTTTCATTGAGAGTTCCTCTGTGTCGTCATCAATAGGCTTGATGGCCTCTTCAATCAACAACGACGCAGTCCCGGGCAAGACTTTTCTCCCTGGACAGATCTTCGTATTGGGCGGCTTCGCACTGTGGGCCAATTCGTTTGGCCATCTGGAGCAGATCGAAAGCTACGCCCCTGGCCGTCAGGTCAGGTTTGGAAGCCTAAACTTCACGGCCGATATCCGCGGGGACTTGATCTTTGATGGATCCGAGCCACAGCCGAGCGTGCCGCACTGTCACGATGGGCACGACCTAACTCTGCCACCGGACAGTACCTTGGAGGCCGCACACGAATCCGCTCCGACCTATAGTCCGGAGCCGATCGCACTGATCGAGGATGGGTGGCTAGACACCGCCTCGGAAGCTGCAACTTTGACGGCGATGGAGCCAAACACTGAACTTGTCCCGCATAAAGCTCATGACTCCGAGGTGCCGGACTCCCTACCGGACTCCGAACCTCCTGCGCCCCTGCCAGTCGAATCCGATTGGGCGCCGATCATGGAATTCACCACTGCGGACATCTTTTAGCACTCACCCTTCGGCGACATCTTAAATTCGCTGAAGCATCTCTCGCTATCCGGAGAGCCCTGGCCGGACTACGGCCAGGATGGTTGGGACACGGACGACGAAGAAATTCAGAGCCCACCCACCACCCACTTCGTAGCCACTGTCGACGATCTAACCGACGTACTCGACTATGATTCCGAAGACATCGACGGTATGGACGATGATGCTGGAGACTATCAAGAACCAGCGCCTACAGGACACTGGAAGACCACCTCATCATACGACATATACATGGTGTACACCCCAAAAGATGGGGACGGCGAAGAAGCAGCGGAGGCCGATTCCTTAAAGAAACAGCCCAAGCGCCGACGTCAGCGGCGCCGCTCTAAATCCCGCCACAGCAAGAATGGAGATTCCGGCATCGGAGATAATAACACCCCCGAAAGTGCCGAAGATAACCCCCTCCAGCAAGATTCAGCACAGGAGGAGGCAGAAGCAAGCCCTCACGAGAGGACGGCAAATGAAGAGGTCGAGGATGATAATTACATACCTCCCTCCGGAGACGAGGCAAGCCTCGACGACGACGAATTCGTCGTGCCTGAGGATCCCGTCGAACAAGAGCGTTTCAGACGCAGGCTAATGGCCACAACAAATAGTCTAAAGAAAAAGCACCAACAGCTTCAAGCTGATCAAGACCTGCTGGACGACAGATGGACCGAGGTCCTCGCGGCCGAAGAGTACGAACTCGAACGCCCCTCCAAAAGCTACCCAAAACGCAAGTTGCTCCCCCAACTAGAGGAGGAAGCATACAAACCGGCATCACCAGCGCACAATACGGCAGACCGACCACCTCATGGCCGCGACAGAGAGGCATGTAAGCCCTCCACGAAAACCATACCCCGACACCGCTCAAAAAGCGCGAAGCCACGGGGGAACGCGCCGGACTTGCGGGACATATTGGAGGACAAGGCAAGACAATCCAGATCTATCTATGGATCACGTGGGCGCCCCAAGACCCACGACGAATACCGTCGCACCGGATACAACTACTCCGGCCGGGCCGAACACAGCAGACAATGCTCTCTTGAGCTATGTCGGAATATTGCTCAATACAGAGGCGCCGCACACCCACTATGCTTCACTGACGAAGTAATGGATCATCAAATCCCTGAAGGGTTTAAACCCGTTAACATTGAATCCTACGATAGCACAACAGACCCCGCGGTTTGGATTGAGGATTATCTCCTTCATATACATATGGCCCGCGGCGACGATCTTCACGCCATCAAATATCTCCCGCTCAAGCTAAAAGGACCAGCTCGGCATTGGCTTAACAGCCTGCCCGCAGAGTCAATTGGGTGCTGGGAAGACCTGGAAGCCGCATTCCTCGACAACTTCCAGGGCACGTATGTGCGACCACCGGACGCAGATGACCTAAGCCATATAATCCAGCAGCCAGACGAATCGGCCAGGCAATTCTGGACACGGTTCTTAACAAAGAAAAATCAAATTGTCGACTGTCCAGATGCAGAGGCCCTCGCTGCGTTCAAACATAACATCCGTGACGAGTGGCTGGCCCGGCACCTAGGACAGGAAAAGCCGAAATCCATGGCAGCCCTCACACCACTCATGACCCGCTTCTGTGCGGGAGAGGATAGCTGGCTAGCTCGCAGCAACAACCTCAGCGAAAATGCTGGCAGTCCGGATACCAAGGACCGCAATGGTAGGTCACGTCGAAATAAAAACAAACGCCGCATTAACGGCGACAGCAATGAGGATACGACAGTCAACGCCGGATTCCGAGGCTCCAAACCCGGTCAACGGAAGAAGCCATTTAAAAGAACTACTCCCGGCCCGTCCAATTTGGACCGAATACTCGACCGCTCTTGTCAAATACATGGAACCCCTGAAAAGCCAGCTAACCACACCAACAGAGATTGTTGGGTATTCAAGCAGGCAGGCAAATTAATTGCCGAAAACAATGACAAGGGGCTACACAGCGATGACGAGGAAGAGACCCGGCCGCCGAACAACACAGGACAGAAGGGATTCCCCCCTCAAGTTCGGACGGTAAATATGATATACGCAACGCATATACCCAAGAGGGAGCGAAAGCGTGCACTAAGGGACGTATACGCGATGGAGCCAGTCGCCCCAAAATTCAACCCATGGTCCTCTTGCCCGATCACCTTCGATCGAAGAGACCATCCGACCAGTATCCGCCATGGCGGATTCGCCGCATTGGTTTTAGACCCAATCGTCGATGGATTTCACCTCACGAGAGTCCTGATGGACGGCGGCAGTAGCCTGAACCTGCTTTATCAAGATACAGTGCGCAAGATGGGCATAGACCCTTCAAGGATTAAACCTACAAAGACGACCTTCAAAGGCATCATACCAGGTGTTGAGGCCAGTTGCACAGGCTCAGTCACACTGGAAGTGGTCTTCGGATCCCCGGATAATTTCCGAAGTGAGGAGTTAATCTTCGACATAGTCCCGTTCCGTAGTGGCTATCACGCTCTGCTCGGACGAACCGCGTTCGCAAAATTCAACGCGGTGCCGCATTATGCATACCTCAAGCTCAAGATGCCAGGCCCTCGCGGAGTCATCACGGTCAATGGACACACGGAACGCTCCCTCCAAACGGAGGAACATACAGCGGCTCTCGCGGCAGAAGTATAGAGCAGCCTTTTAAGGCAATTTTTGAGTCCGGCCGTTAAACGACCGGACACGGCCAAACGCGCCCGGAGCAACATCAACCAAGACCACCTGGCACGTTCCGAGCACGTGTAGCAATGCGGCCCCAACCCCAGCCCTCGCACAATTGCAAGACAAACTCTCCGCGTACATAATTACGCCCTGGAGATACCATGGGTCTAGGGGAAGGGGCACGACCACAACAAACCCAGAGTGCGGTTCAACCACACCAGGGGCTCCCAAGTGTGTCGCTCTCTTCTTTTATTTTTCTCTTTTTCTACAGGACTCTGTCTGGCGGCGAACCTGCCGAACTCATGATGCAACAGCCAGGGAGGGACAAAGGCTGTGACGAACACTCAGGTGGTCTCCATTACGAGCATTAAATTTGTTAAATACACCATTCCGCGGCCTACCCCTGGAGGGAGACGCCTTTAATTCGTCCAATCCCTTGCTTTCCGCACTATTTGTATCATTCCGCACTCATAGCAGACCTTCTTGAATAAAATGCAGCACTTTTTTCCCATACTTGCATTACTTTATATATATGTTCATTTACGACATGTTGCATCCGTATATTTTGGTACGGCCAAATACACCAGGGGCTTATGTTCCCCACATTATGGTGTGATAAAGTCCGAACACTTTCACAAGTGCGGCACCCCGAACTTATAGCATTATATGAATCGACTCCGAATCATGTCTTGGGTCAATAGTTGGGTTTGCCCGGCTCCCATGTTTGGCACCTTACGTTCCGTTCTATCGGCTAAGGTAGCACTGGGAGAACCACTGCAATTGCGCCCCGGTTGAGCCGGGTTAACGCCTCAGTGGAGAAAGCTAAAACTGACTGTCATGATAAGGCGAGAGACTGGTCGCTGTTCGAGAGGTTTTTTCGGGTCCTTAAAGACCTACGCCGCTTCGAGCGAAGTACCGGATAATATCCGACGAAGGCGTGGATAGCGCCCCGAATTCGGTCTTCCGAATACTAGGGGCTTCGCCGAAATTTAAAATTATAGAATTCTATGGCTAAGTGAGAGTGTTCAAGCACTATAAGTCCGGTTGCCTTGTTCGTTGTGTTGAGCGCCTCCCTAGATGGACCCAACAATGGGAACAAGAGTGCTCAAGTTTATCCCGAACACCCCAGCACTCGCGGCATGGGGGCTGAAGCCGACGACTTGCCATCTCTCAGATTTAATAAAGGGCAGCACAGAAGGTAATATTTTAAATTAACAAGCGTTGCTTAGCGCATATGAACAAAGTTTTCAGTGCACAGGATAACACATTGCGAATTTACTCAATAATTACATCCCTGGGGCACTCATCCGAAATCTTGCGGGCACCCTTCAGGACAGTCTTATAGTACATCTCGGGCGTACGATATTCCTTGCCCGCTGGTGGCGCGTCAGTGATTAGCTTCTCCGCATCCAGCTTGCCCCAATGCACCTTTGCACGGGCAAGGGCTCGACGAGCACCTTCAATACAGGCGGAGCGCTTGATAACCTCCACCCAGGGACACGCTTCCACCAACCGTCGCACGAGGCCGAAGTAGCTCCCAGGCATGGCCTCTCCAAGCCACAGCCGGACTATGAGGCCCTTCATGGCCTGCTCGGCTACCTTGTGAAGCTCGACCAGCTGCTTCAGCTGGTCGCTAGGGGGCACCGGATGGCCGGTCTCAGCGTACTGAGACCAGAAGACCTTCTCCATTGAGCTCCCCTCCTCGGCTCGGTAGAATGCGGCGACATCAGACACGCTGCGAGGCAGATCTGCAAATGCCCCTGGCGAGCTCCGAATTCGGGTAAGTAACACGTAATTTACATTCACATGCTTGCTTTGCATGAAAAACGCCTTACCCGCCGCTATCTTCTTCACCGACTCAATCTCCTGAAGGGACTTATGGGCCTCGGCCTTGGCGGCTTTGGCACTTTCGAGAGCCGAGGCAAGCTCGGACTCTCGAGTCTTTGAGTCACGCTCCAAACTCTCATGCTTTTCCATGAGAGCCTGGAGCTCTTGCTGAACCGCCGCCACCTGCGCCTCCTGCTTTTCTCGCTCTGCCCGTTCCGCGGCCGCATTGCGTTCGGCCGCGGATACGGCCTCCTTCAGGGTTGCCACCTCGTTCGTGGCCCCTGCAGTACCCACGTTATCCTTGTTATTTTTTTGCAACCTAAATCCTTTTCTGTAAGGTACAAATTCAAAATGGTGTTACTCACCTTCTTTGTCCTGGAGCTGCTTTTTGGCGCGGCCGAGCTCTTGCTCGGACCGCTCGAGCTCCTGCTTCAAAGCACCGACCTCCGCAGTCAGTGCGGCAGAGGTCAGCAGCGCAGCCTGCAACCCATATTGACATAATTTTTTAGCAACCCTGCGTATATCGTTTTTTTTCAGATCCTCAGTCCGGCTTTTCTTTCCGAACACCGAACCGAGCATCAGGGGCTACTGTCTATGCGGTATTACATTGCATATTTTTTACTTCTTATCTCAAAGCCTGATAGAAGGCTACTGCAGGCTTCGGTCAGCCCGCTCTTGGCAACCTGTACCTTCTGAATTACCGCACTCATAATAGTGCGGTGTTCTTCCTTGATGGAAGCGCCTTGGAGCGCCTCCAACAAGTTGTCCAGCGCCTCCGGTTGGACGGAGGCCGCCGGCGTCACGGTCTTGCCCTTCTTGCGAAGGGGCGGCCGGCCGGACTCCAGAACCACTGCGGGTTCCGACGTGGAGTTCGGCGCAAAGTCCGGGAGGCCGCCTTGGGGCGCCTCCGGAGCCTCCCCCTGATGGGTCCCTTCTTGGGATCCCACCTCGGCGTCCTCGGTGTCGCGAGGGGTGGAGGCAGTCGGGATGGAGTCTACATCCGACGGAGCCAACGACCCGCTCGATGAAGTGGGGAGATCATCATTGGCCAGACTACAGGCAGCATGCGGCATTAGAATGACACTATGTGACACAAAAGTGAAATTATAAATCATTCAGGAATCCAGATACTTACGATCTCGCCGGAGGCCTGGCCCTTGAAGGCCATTCTTCCTCGCCAACGTTGATGTTGGCGGAGCTGTCCGGGGGAATAGTCCTTCCCCTCTTGGACCCTTCGGCCTCCCCTGTTGGGGAAGCCTTCCTCTTCCTCTCTCCCTCCTCTGGGAGAGAGTCCTCTTTTTCCTCCTCGTTTTCGGGGGAGGAGTCCGCCACGGAGTCGTCGGACACCTGAAAACGGGAACTCTTTCGAGTACCCGTGGCCTCCTTCTTGGCCTTCTTCTCCGGCACCACGTGCGGTGCCGGAACCAGCAGCCTCGCTAGACGGGCGTCTACTAGGTTTTCTGGCATGGGAGCCGGGCAGACGATCTGCTCCGCCTTCTTCATCCAGTCCTGTCAAAGAAGGGGAAATTAAAACCCGCATAGAGTCAAACTATGAAAAGCAAGTGTCCCGTAAAGGGGTAGAATCACTTACCTCGTCAGCTTGGCGCTGCGAGCGAAATCCGCGATCTTCAGTCGCGGATGTGGGGGCTTCGGTGCCCTTAAACAACACCCTCCAGGCGCCTTCGTACGTCGTGTCGAAGAGCCCGCTCAACACTTGGTGCTGTTCCGGATCGAACTCCCACAGATTGAATGCCCGCTCTTGGCATGGGAGAATCCGACGGACGAGCATGACTTGGACCATGTTAACCAGCCTGAGCTTCTTCACCGGCTTCTCGATACAGGCTTGGAGTCCCGTCACCTCCTCCGAACTACCCCATAGCAAGCCCTTCTCTTTCCAGGAGGTGAGCTGCGTAGGGATACCAGATCTGAACTCTGGGGCCGCCGCCCACGTAGGGTCACGCGACTCGATGATATAGAACCACCCCGATTGCCACCCCTTGACGAATTCCACGAAGGCCCCTTCAAACCAAAGGACGTTGGGCATCTTGCCCAACATGGCGCCTCCGCACTCCGCTTGAGTGCCCTTCACTACCTTCGGCTTGACATTGAAGGTCTTGAGCCACAAGCCGAAGTGGGGCTGGATGCAGAGGAAGGCCTCGCACACGACGATAAACGCCGAGATGTTGAGGATGAAGTTCGGCGCCAGATCATGGAAATCCAGGCCGTAGTAGAACATGAGCCCCCGGACAAAGGGGTGAAGTGGAAAGCCCATTCCGCAGAGGAAGTGGGGAAGAAAAACGACCCTCTCATGGGGCCTGGGGGTGGGGATGAGCTGCCCCTCGTCGGGCAGCCGGTGCGCGATGTCGCCGGACAGGTAGCCGGCGCTGCGCAGTCTTTCGATGTGCTCCTCCGTAAGACATGGCTGGGGAAGGTTGAGACAGGATGTGCGGGCTTGGGCGCTGGAGCTCGAGTGCGCGGAGATGGATAAGCAAAGGAGGAAGAAGGCGTAGGTGAAAAGGTGAATCCTTATCCCTTATATATAGGCGGACGAAGACTATGCGTCCCCACCAGCCTGGTAAAACTCGCTTATCTCCCAAGCGCCACCATCAATGGCGCGGTTGGGTTACCCACGTCCGTATTTATGAGAATCCCGGATTAAGGGGGACCACGATCTCTGCTTCGACAAGACGTGCTAAGGAAACCGCTTCGCTAAATGCGCTGAGGTGGTAAAATAAAAAACGATTCAAGTAATGGCTTGGTAGTGGTGTGACGTCATGCCGCAAAAAACGTCAGCAGATTGAACTTGTGTATATATTATTCTCTCTACGGTGGATTGTGGAATTTATTTTGCAGAGCCGGACACTATCCTGCTGTTCACAATCTTCTACGAATTATTCGGAGGAGGAACCCGCCTTGCAATGCCGAACAATATGCGCGCCGGACTCATTGTCATTGAAGCCTGGTTCAGGGGCTACCGAGGGAGTCCTGGATTAGGGGGTGTCCGGATAGCCGGACTATCATCATTGGCCGAACTATCATCGACCGGACTATCATCAACGACCGGACTCCAAGACTATGAAGATACAAGATTGAAGACTTCGTCCCGTGTCCGGATGGGACTTCCCTTGGCATGGAAGGCAAGCTTGGCGATACGGATATGTAGATCTCCTACCATTGTAACCGACTCTATGTAACCCTAGCCCTCTCCGGTGTCTATATAAACCGGATGGCTTTAGTCCGTAGGACAGAACAACAACCCTTACAATCATACCATAGGCTAGCTTCTAGGGTTTAGCCTCCTTGATCTCGTGGTAGATCCACTCTTGTAACATCCACAATATCAATATCAATCAAGCAGGACATAGGGTTTTACCTCCATCAAGAGGGCACGAACCTGGGTAAAACATCGTGTCCCTTGTCTCCTGTTACCATCCGCCTAGACGCACAGTTCGGGACCCCCTACCCGAGATCCGCCGGTTTTGACACCAACACCTATGTTTGGACATCGGAATAGTTCTGGGTGAAATCGGGATTTTACCGGAACACCGGGGGGTTAACGGAACCCTCCCGGGGGTTAATGGGCCTTAGTGGGCCATGAGGGAGAAGAGGAGGGCCGGCCAGGGCAGGCCGCGCACCCTCTCCCCCCTAGTCCGAATAGGACAAGGAAGGGGGGGGGGCGCCCCCCTTTCCTCTTTCCCCTCCCCCCTTTCCTTCTCCACCAAGGCAAGAGGGGGGAGTCCTACTCCCGGTGGGAGTAGGACTCCTCCAGGCGCACCCCTAGGGGGCCGGCCGCACCTCCCCCTCCCTCCTTTATATACGAGGGAGGGGGGGCACCCCAGTGACACACAAGTTGATCTACGGACCGTTCCTTAGCCGTGTGCGGTGCCCCCCTCCACCATATTCCACCTCGGTCATATCGTCGCAGAGTTTAGGCGAAGCCCTGCGCCGGTAGAACATCATCATCGTCACCACGCCATCGTGCTGACGGAATTCATCCCCGAAGCTTTGCTGGATCGGAGCCCAGGGATCGTCATCGAGCTGAACGTGTGCTTAACTCGGAGGTGCCGTACGTTCGGTACTTGGATCGGTCGGATCGTGAAGACGTACGACTACATCAACCGCATTGTCATAACGCTTTCGCTAACGGTCTACGAGGGTACGTGGACATACACTCTCCCCTCTCGTTGCTATGCCATCACCATGATCTTGCGTGTGCGTAGGAATTTTTTTTGAAATTACTACGTTCCCCAACACTTTGTACATCGGATGGTGCAGAAAAAATGGACTAACCTATTTATTTTTAGTCGACTGTTATTTTCATAGGAGCACACCTTGTGGTGTGCTGGAGGAGCATCTGCATTTCCCAGCCATCCCTGTGCTCATATTTCCTGTGCCATGCATGTTGTAGAGCTATCATATGTCTCCCGTCATTTATTTCTCACCCACCTGCTATCTGCTACTCTTACACTGTACTACTTGTGCATGCACTTCACACACATTATTGTTTTTTTATGCATGGGTATTTCAGACTCTGATGCAGTGTTGATGAATACACAAAAGAAAAGACAGAAGTCGCTCCAGTGTAATTTGAATATAAGCACTAAGCGTTTCAGCGCTCTAAAGGGTGTAGTGTCAGCAGATGGAGACAGTAAACGTAGCTCTGTAGTTGATGATCTCAATTGCCACACACAACCATCCCAGGTGTTTGCTTTAACTTTGCGCTACCGAATGTGGTTGCATGTTGCATATGGTCTCTAGCTTGTATTGCTTCCAAATTTGGTTAAATTGCATCTTCTTACTTTACACATTATACCTTTGATAATGACATGCCTTCATGTTTTTTATACATACTAAATATACCTATTAACCATGTTCTTACATCAAACTAATGCACTTTTGTATCCCTCATCAATCACTTATGATGAGACAGTCACCCCAGTGGGTTACTGTGAGACGTGCTACTCGTTTAAAGAGTGCAGTGCCATCCTCCCCACATGATTCTAAAGAAATAGCAAGGCTAAATGAATATAGTCAACGTAGCTCTCTAGTTGATGACCGCAATTCCCTTACACCACCATCGCAGGAGCTTTCTCTTACATGGCAATGTGATATGTGGTTGCATGGTGCATATGGTGTCTACCTTGTAATGCTTCTAATTAGGGTAAATTGCATCTGCTTAGTTAACACATTATACCTGTGAATATGACATGCCTTCCTGTTTTTGTTACATACTACATCTTTCTATTAACCATGTTCTTACATCAAACTACTTTTCTTGTGTATCCCTCATCAATCACTTCTAACGAGACACCTTCAAATTGATAGTGTAATATTGGTTGCATCTTGCATATCATTTAAAACATATATTGCCTCTAATTTGTTGAAATGCCACTTATAATGAGACACTTCTAACTTGGTAGAGTGATTTTGGTTGGATCTTTCATATGGTGTCTAGCTTGCACTGCTTCCAATTTGTTGAAATGCCTTCTGCTTAGCGTTTTTCGTCCATATTCAATCCTCCTACAATGTGGTTGCGTTACATAAAAGTTGTGTTTGTCAGTATCATGCATCAATGAATTTGTAAGAACGAATTTCATTCCTTTTTCTTGTGTGTTTACTTGACAAGGCAAAATCTTAAAGGACGAACGCACGGAATGATGGTGGTCCTCTGGAGCAACTGAAACAGATGATCTCTGCAAATACTCCTGCTACTCCTATTGTAGTGCAAGTTCAAATCTCATCTCCCCCTACTCCACAACCCCAGGTGCTTGCTCTAACATGGCAGTGTGATATCTGGTTCCATGTTGCATATGGTGCCCAACTTGTATTGCTCCTAATTTGTTAAATTGCATCTCCTTAGCTTAAATATTATACATGTGAATATGACACGCCTTCCTGTTTTTGGTACATACTACATCTGCCTATCACACCATGTTCTTACATCAAACTATTGGTCTTGTGTATCCTGCATCTATCACTTATGACGAGATAGTCACGCCCGTAGGTTAGTATGAGACGCGCTACTCTTATAAAGAGTGCAGTTTCATCGTCCCCACATGATTCTCAAGAAACAACAAGTCTAATTGAAGATATTGAATGTAACTCTATACTTGAAGACCGCATTTCCCCTACACCACCATCGCAGGTGCTTGCTCTAACTTTGCAGTGTGATATTGCATGTTGCATACGGTGTCTAGCTTGTAATGCTTATAATTAGGGTAAATTGCATCTACTTAGTTTACATATTATACCTGTGAATATGACATGCCTTACTATTTTTGGTACATACTACATCTATCTGTTAACCATGTTCTTACATGAAACTACCTCTCTTCTGTATCCTGCATCAATCACTTACGATGAGACACCTTTATTCATTGCATATTGCATATTATTTCTAGCCTCTTACCATGTATTGCTCCTAATTTGGTCAAATACATTTATGAGGCCACCCTTTTAATTTGGTAGAGTAATATTGGTTTCATCTTTCATATGGTTTGTAGCTTGCATTGCTTCTAACCAGTTCAAACACCTTGTGCTTAGTTTACCCTTTACATATCATACATCCCAAGATGTCATGCCATCCTATTTTTCATACATATTCCATCCTCCTATCATGTGGCTGCCTTACATGAAAGTAGTGTTCGTTGGTATCATGCGTCAATGAGTTCTGAAGAGAAAATTTTATTCCTTTTTCTTGTGGGTTTGACTTGACAAGGAAAAATCTAAAAAGAGGAAGGAAAAGAGTAAGGAAGGCAGTGATGGTGGTCCTCTAAAGCAACCTAAATGAAGCATCTATACGGATTCTCCTCGTACTGCTAGTGCCTTACAAGTTCCAAATCTCCGCTCTCCTACTCCACCATCCCAGGTGCTTGCTCTAACTTGACAGTGTGATATATGGTTGCATGTTGCATATGGTGTCTAGCTTGTATTGCTTCTAATTGGTGTAAACTACATCTGCTTAGCTTACACATGATACGTGTGAATATGACACACCTTCCTATTTTTGGTACATACTATATCTATCTATCACACCATGTTCTTACATGAAACTACTCTTCTTGTGTATCCTGCATCAATCACTTATGATGGGACACCTTTAAGTTGGCAGTGTGATATTGGTTAGCGTCTTGAATATGATTTCTAGCATGTAGCGCTTCTAATTTGATGAACGCCACCTATGACAAGATAGTTTTAACTTGGCAAAGTGATATTGGTTGCACCTTCCATATGGTGTCTAGCTTGCAGTGCTTCTAATTTGTTGAAGTGCCTTTTGCTTAGTTACCACATCATAGGTGTGAATATGTCAAGCCGTCCAGTTTTTCGTACATATTCGATCCTCGTATCATGACTTTGCCTTTCATCAGAGTAGTATTCGTCAGTATCATGCATGAATGAGTTCTAAAGAGCGAATTTTATTCCTTTTCTTGTCGGTTTGACCTCACAATGCAAAATCAATAAAGCGGAAGAAAACTGGTAAGGCATTGGATGATGGTGGTCCTTCCGAGCAACTGAAATGGAGGGTCTCTACAGATTCTTCTCCACCATCCTCCCAATAAGATTCACAAGACAACACAAGGCTAGACAGTCAATGTAATTGTGCAGATGATGAGCACATCTCCCCCACTCCATCATCACATGTGTTTGCTTTAACTTGGCACTATTATATGTGGTTGCATGTTGCGTATGATGTCAAGCTTGTATTGCTTCTAACTTTGTTGAATTGCATCCGCTTACTTTACACATCATGCCTATGAAATGACACGTGTTCCTATTTCTAGAACATACTATATCTGATCACACCATGTTCTTACATCAGCCTACTATTCTTGCATATCCCGCATCAGTCACTTATGATGAGGCACCTTTAATTAAGTTGCCACTATGATTTTGGCTGCGTCTTGCGTATGATTTCTAGCTTGTACTGCTTCTAATTTGTTGAAACGCGAGATAGTTTGAACTTGACAGAGTGATATTGGTTGCATCTTTCATATGGTGTCTAGCTTGCAGTGCTTCTAATTTGTTGAAATTCCTTCTGCTTAGTTACCACATCATAGGTGTGAGTATGTCATGCCGTCCTGTTTTTCGTACATATTACATCCTCGTATCATGTGTTTTCCTTTCATCCGAGTAGTGTTCGTCAGTATCATGCATGAATGAGTTCTGAAGAGCGAATTTTATTCCTTTTTCTTATCGGTTTGACTTCATAATGCAAAATCAATATAGCTGAAGGAAATTAGTAAGGCAGTGGATGACGGTGGTCCTTCGGAGCAACTCAAACAAAGGGTCTCTACAGATTCTACTCCGCCATCCTCCCAACAAGATTCGCAAGACAACACAATGCTAGACAGTCAACATAGTTGCACATCTCCCCTACTCCACCATCACATGTGCTTGCTCTAACTTGGAACTGTTATATGTGGTTGTGTGTTCCGTTTGATGTCTAGTTTGCATTGCTTCTAATTTTGTTGAATTGCATCTACATAGCTTACAACTTATACCTGCAACAATCACTTACCCATAAGACTCATTTAACTTGGGAGTGTGATGTAGGTTGCATCTTGCATTGTCTTCTAGCTTGTACTGCTTCTAATTTCTTGAAATGGCACTTATGACGAGACACTTTTTACCTGATAGAGTGATATTGGTTGCATGTTCATATGGTGCCTAGCTCAGATCGCCAAAGTTTCCGAACTGAAGCGGAAATTGCAGCTGGTCAATGAGGACAATACCTGGATTAACAAGTGGCTCGACGAAGTGTGAGGTATGCTTCGAGTGCTCCATATTCCATTGAATTAGTTCACGAATGCTTAAGTGAGGCTCACGCGCTACTATATGCATAATTGTAGATGGTCTGCTGAGGTTGAGACTCTCAGGAGTGACCTTGCCCGCACGAAGGAGCAGGCAAGGGTGAGCAATGCGGCCACTGAGAAAGCGGCTGCCGATTTGAAGGATGAACAGGCCACACGGCGCCAGTTCAAGGAGCGCGTATCCAAGATTTAGCAAGAGCTCAAGGACGCAACTCGCAAGTGTGAGATCCTCGAGTAGGTCAATAAAGCGAAGGCGGCCGAACTCGCCAAGGCCCTTCAGGACGCCCAAGAGGTGAGGTCCGAATCCCGCGCGGCTCGCGAGGAGCTCCGACAGGCCGGACAGATAGCGGCTGGTAAGCCCTTTCTTTTATAGTCTAAGTTTGGCGATCAGAGGTATGCCTTACTTAATCGACTATGGAGTTCTCCAGACTCCTTTGCGGATCTACCGAAGAGCGCATCTGACGCAGCGCAATTCTACCGGCCCAGGAGGGGCATGCAACGGAGAAGCTCTTCTGGTCGCAATATGCGACACAGGAGCGTTCGACGCTGCTGAACGACCAGATGGCACAGTGGGCCGAGCTGCACAAGATGTCCGGAGCGACCGTGAAGGAGGTTATACTCCGGCTGTGGCCGGCTGAATCCGTTCTGAGCAGTTACTTTGGCCTAGTGGGGCGACTCGTCGATGCCGTGCCCCGCATTGATGCCATGAAACGGTTGGTATGCATAGAAGGTGCATAGAGGGCTTTCGCCCATGTCAAGGTTCATTGGGCCAAGATGAAAGCCGCCGTTGTCGCGGTTGAGGGTCCTCCTGAAGGCAAGGACCACCCCATACCGGAGCATTATTTGAGCGATGTCCTAGAGGGTGCTCGTTTGATAGAGGGTCAATGCTCAAAGGACATCATATTCGAATGAAGGTAATCGAACGACTCGATCGTGTGTATTATAGATATTAAGGCTTTGTGATATATTTGCACCATTATCTAAAATTGCTTTCCTCCTGTGCGGCTATTTTTTTGAATGCCTAAGAGTTTTCTAGTCGTCGGCTTCGACCCCCACGTAGATGCTACGGGGGTGTTCGGAATGGCACATTAACACTCTTGACCCAGTGTCTTGGTCCATGACGGAGGTGTAAGTGCGTCGAAACAGGCAATCGGACTATACGGCTTTACCGCTCTCACTTAGCCATAGGAGTTTGACGATGGGGCTATAAAACATCCCCTGGTACACATGTGACTATCCGAGTGCGGATGCGTTACGTGTATGACTAAAAAAATAGTCCTTCGTTTAAAACGGGAAGATCGTTAAAGATTTAGTAAGTCATCAAACGGCTGACCAGCTCTCGCCGCATCATGACAGTCAGTTTTCGGCTTTCTCTACTAAGGTACTTGATAGTATGAACCAGAAACACAATCGTAGTAGTTCTCCCTTTACTACCCTAGCCGAACAAACGGAACGTAAGGTAGCAAACATAGGATCCGGACAACCCAACTATTGACCAAAGACATGATTTGGAGCCGATGCATACAATGCCAAAATCGGGACACCGAAATTTACTACAAAGCTGTTCGGGCTTTAATTTAACGGCTAATAAGTGGCAGTACAGAGCCCCTAGAAATGGGTGTTGAGGTATGTGTGATAACTGGAGAGACGGACTACAGTTTTATAAAGTTGATACCGAAAGAATTGTCACTACTAGAATCTGATTGATACGTGAAGACGTGATCTTATAGAGGGTACCATAAGCACCAAAATCATTTTACATCCCAGGGGTCTAATAATAAGGAGAAAATCTCAGTACAAGTCCTTTTAAATAAGGTTTGGTCCGAAGAGTACTTTGGATGTCCTGCCGCATGTCTACTCCGTTTTCGTCCTGTAGAGAGGGGTTCCTTGAAGGAAACCATCTTCTGTTTGTCGTACGGAACTAGACTCGGAGTGATTCTTTGTAAGTCCGTCAGATACATGGGCTCGAATGCACATGTGGTAAAAATGTAAGCGAAAAGAAGGTGGGAGATCGTATAGGGTCGAGCCGTACTATAGACCTTCCCGTATTGTGCCTCCGCCGATGCCCAAGGTATTTTGAGTATGTAATGATGCATGCACGGTACGAATTCCGTGGGTGTACGCGGTGATCGACGAAGGCGGAACTGCTAGTCTACCTCTAGATGTACCGAGCCACTAGCTTGCAGGACCGACCAGACTCTTTTAACAAAGTTCGGCGGCTTGATGACCGACGAGGTGTGCGGCTTAAGTAGGCTGCCCTGTACCTCGGCTGCAAGAGCTGCAGTCTGCTCCTCTGTGCGGAGGGAGCGTTCCATGTTTCAATTGATTGTTATAATGCTGCATGGACCGGGCATCTTCAGCTTTAAATAAGCATAATGTGGCAGCGCGTTGAATCGAGCAAAAGCAGTCCGTCCGAAAAGTGCGTGGTAGCCACTTCGGAAGGGCACGATATCGAAGATCAAGTCTTCACTATGGAAGTTGTCGGGCGAGCCGAAGACAACTTCCAACGTTATTGAGCCCGAGCAGCGGGCGTCTACGCCAGGTATTACTCATTTAAAGGTAGTTTTCATGGGCTTGATGCTTGACAGATCGATACCCATTTTGCGGATGGTGTCCTGGTTGAGCAGGTTAAGGCTGCTGCCGCCGTCCATGAGGACTCATGTGAGATGGAATCCGTTGATGACTGGATCAAGGACCAAAGCTACCGATCCTCCATGACGGATACTGGTCGGGTGGTCCTTTCAATCGAAGGTGATCGGGCAAGCCGACCATGGGTTGAATTTTGGGGCGACCGACTCTATGGCGTAGACATCCCTTAATGCGCGCCTGCGCTCCCGTTTGGGGATGTGTGTGACATAGATCATATTCACCATTGTGACATCGGGGGGAAATTTCTTCTGCCCCTCTATGTTCGGTGGGTGAGGGTCTTCATCGTCGTCCTCACTGGGCGGCCTTTTCCCCTTGTGTTCGGCATTAAGCTTGCCGGCCTGTTTAAACACCCAACAATTTCTGTTGGTGTGATTGGCAGGTTTATCAGGGGTGTCGTGAATCTGGCAAGGCCGATCAAGTATTCTGTCCAAACTAGATGGACCATCTTTGTTTCCTTTGAATGGGTTCTTCCACTGACCGGATTTTGAGCCACTGAATCCGGTGTTCACCGCCATGTCTTCTGTATTGTTTCGACGCTTGTTCTTGTCGTGTTGTGGTTTGCCATTGTTGTCACTAACTTCAGAGGTGTCTGGGTCGCTGGTGCTATTGCTTCTATGAGCGAGCCAACTATCTTCTCCCACGCAAAAGCGAGTCATAAGTGCGGTAAGGGCTGCCATGGACTTCGGCTTCTCTTGGCCGAGGTGTCGGACGAGCCACTCGTCTCGGACGCTGTGTTTGAAGGCCGCGAGGGCTTCGGCGTCTGGACAATCCACAATCTTGTTTTTTTAATTAAGAACCTGGTACAGAGCTTCCGGGCTGATTCACCGGGTTGCTAGATTATGTGACTAAGGTAATCGGCATTCGGGGGCCGAACATAGGTACCTTGGAAATTTTCCCTAAAGGCATCCTCCAAGTCTTCCCAGCTTCCAATAGAGTTTTCTGGGAGGCTATTCAGCCAATGCCGTGCTGGTCCCTTAAGTTTTAGGGGGAGGTACTTGATGGCATGTAGGTCATAACCGCGGGCCATGTGGATATGGAGAAGAAAGTCTTCGATCCATACTGCGGGATCTGTGGTGCCATCATATGATTCAATGTTTACGTGTTTAAACCCTTCTAGGAACTAGTGCTCCATTACTTCATCGGTGAAGCATAGAGGGTGTGCGGCTCCTCTATATCGGGCGACGTCACGACGCAATTCGGATGGAGTCCGTATGCGATTTTCGGCCCGTGTGAAGTTGTGTTTATTGCGCTAGGCTTGGTGGCCGTCTTCTTGCACCGGTGCACGCCCTCGTTATCGATAAATTGATCTGCTATGACCGACTCTATTGTCCAGGTCCTGTCGTAGGTCGTGCGTGCATCCTACGGCCGTTGTTTCTCTTCCCCTAGGGCAAGGTGGCACAGGTTGGTGTTTGGCTTGGGTTGCCGCTCTGTCCCGACCACAAGGTGATCGGTCAGGTCCATCAGCTGTGTTATGTGCTATCGATATAAGTTATGGGACCTCCTCGTCGAATTGGGAGAGCAACCTGCGCTCTGGGTAACTTTTAGTTGGGCGCTCGAGGCCGTATTCCTTGGCTGCTAGGACATTAGTCCATCTGTCGTTGAGTAAATCCTGATCGGCTTGAAGTTGCTGCCGCTTCTTTTTAAGGCTTCTTGATGTGGCTATTATCCAGTGCTTGAAGCGCTCTTGTTCAAGGGGGTCCTCTGGTACGATGAAGTCTTCATCGCCCAGGCTCTCATCCTCTTTGGAGGTCAGTAGGTAGTTACTATCCTCTGAGCCCTCGTCCCCGATAGGATCATCGGGGTTGACTTGCCCCTCTTCCCAATGATCCTGCTCGGATGCTGGCTCGACAGGGGCTTCTTGGTCTTCGGCGTTATCTGGAGTATTGTTGTCTTCGGTGCTGGTATTACTGTCTTTTTCTCGACGCGGTTTAGAGCGGCGCCGCTCACGACGACGCTTTGGTGGTGCCATAGGAGAATTATTCTCGACTGGGTAAATCCCACCTTCGCCATCATCCTCTTTGGGCGTGTCCACCATATACAAGTCATATGTGGAAGTAGCCATCCAGCGTTCCGTAAGCGGCGGGTTCTGGCTTTGCTCTTCTTCGGCATCGTCGTCCATGCCGTTGATGTCCTCGGAAGCGTAATCGAGCATGTCAATTAAGTCCTCGATAGTGGCTATGAAGTGGGTGGTGGGTGGGACGTAAAATTCACCGCTCTCAGCCCCTAGTGCGGGCTGGGCATAGTTCGGCAGCGATCCTTCTGTAATGGCAAGAGATCACATTAAGTCCAGAGCCTCATTTAAGAGTGGGGTCTAGAGAGGGAAGCGAGAATCCATGGAGCGGGGCAGGACAGTTCCCTGGCCGAGCTCGTATAACATGGACCTCGAGAGTTCGGAGTTGGTGTACAGAGGTGAGTCCGGCTCGATGGCGATAGAGGGAGCCTGGAGTGACTCCAGGCTGGCCGGTGAAATGATCCCCCCTCTGTATCTTCGGTGTTGAGCTCTATGGCCGTGGAGAGCCCGGGAGACTTGATGAGGTGCTCCGGATCTGAGGTCAAAACCGTGGTTGAGGCCGCGAACCCTTGGAAGATCAAGTCTCCCCGGATATCAGCGATGTAGCTTAGGTTTCCAAACCTGATCTGATGACCAGGGGCGTAGCTGTCGATCTACTCCAGATGACCAATCGAATTGGCACGCAGTGCGAAGCCGCCGAATACAAAGATTTGGTCGGGGAGAAAAGTCTCCCTCAGGGCGGAATTGTTGTGGATGGTTGATGGAGCCATCGAGCCTTCTGGTGACTGATACGTCTCCAATGTATCTATAATTTTTGATTGCTCCATGCTACTTTATCTACTGTTTTGAACTATAATGGGCTTTATTTTCCACTTTTATATTATTTTTGGGACTAACCTATTAACCAGAGGCCCAAACCCAGAATTGTTGTTTTTTGCCTTTTTCAGTATTTCGAAGAAACAGAATATCAAACGGAGTCCAAACGGAATGAAACCTTCAGGAACGTGATTTTCTCATCAGATAAGATCCAGGAGACTTGGACCCTCCGTCAAGAAAGCCACGAGGCGGTCACGAGGGTGGAGGGCGTGCCCCTCCCCCTGGGCGCGCCCCCTACCTCGTGGGCCCCTCGGAGCTCCACCGACGTACTCCTTCCTCCTATATATACCTACGTAGCCCTGTATGATCAGAACAGGAGCCAAAAACCTAATTCCACCACCCCAACCTTCTGTATCCACGAGATCCCATCTTGGGGCCTGTTCCGGAGCTCCGCCGGAGGGAGCATCCACCATGGAGGGCTTCTACATCATCACCATAGCCCCTCCGATGAAGTGTGAGTAGTTTACTTCAGACCTTCGGGTCCATAGCTAGTAGCTAGATGACTTCTTCTCTCTTGTTGGATCTCAATACAATGTTCTCCCCCTCTCTTGTGGAGATCTATTCGATGTAATCTTCTTTTTGCGGTGTTTGTTGAGACCGATGAATTGTGGGTTTATGATCCAGTATTATGAATGGAAAATATTTGATTCTTCTTTGAATTCTTTTATGTATGATTGAGTTATCTTTGCAAGTCTCTTCGAACTATCCGTTTGGTTTGGCCAACTAGATTGGTAGTTATTGCAATGGGAGAAGTGCATGGCTTTGTGTTCAATCTTGCGGTGTCCTTACTCAGTGACAGAAAGAGTTGCAAGGCACGTATTGTATTGTTGCCATCGAGGATAACAAGATGGGGTATTTATCATATTGCATGAATTTATCCCTCTACATCATGTCATCTTGCTTAAAGCGTTACTCTGTTTTTAACTTAATACTCTAGATGCATGCTGCATAATGGTCGATGAGTGGAGTAATAGTAGTAGATGCAGAATCGTTTCGATCTACTTGTCACGGACGTGATGCCTATATACAGAAGCCACTAGTGAAACCTATGGCCCCCGGGTCTATTCTCATCATATCAATCTATATCACTTTATTTACTTGCTTTGTTTTTTACTTTGCCTTTACTTTTTACTTTGCATCCATCTATCAAAAATACGAAAAATATTATCTCTATCAGATCTCACTCTCGTAAGTGAGCGTGAAGGGATTGACAACCCCTAAGCGTTGGTTGCGAGTTGCTATCGTGTTGTGCAAGTACGAGGGACTTGCACGTGACCTCCTACTGGATTGATACCTTGGTTCTCAAAAACCGAGGGAAATACTTACGCTACTGTGCTGCATCATCCTCTCCTCTTCGGGGAAAACCAACACAAGCTCGAGACGTAGCAAGAAGAATTTCTGGCACCGTTGCCGGGGAGGCTTACGCAAAAGTCAACATACCAAGTACCCATCACAATCTCTATCTCTCGCATTACATTATTTGCCATTTGCCTCTCGTTTTCCTCTCCCCCACTTCACCGTTGCCATTTTATTCGCCCTCTCTTTTCCATTCGCCTTCTTCCCATATGTATCTTTGTTTGTGCTTCCACGTGCCCTCTATTTGCTTGCATCTTTGCTCGCTAAAAATCTATTGATATGGATCCACTTAAGGTATTCTACTTGGATCATCTTTGATCCTTATGTGCTCGTGCTGAAACCCCAACTAGCCTAGTTGATGGGAAATCTTTAGATGAGCATTTTTATTTTGTGCGTCATCGTTTGTCTGAAAAGGGGAGACTCTTACGATATCATATAAATAGGTTGCTATGCTATGCTTTGAATCTTTGTGAAATGTGTGATTTTACTTGTTTCTCTAAGAATCCTAAGAAACACCTTCCCTACCTATGTGAGTTCAATGATAATGAAATCTTATCTTATTATGCAAAGGGTGTTTATAGTTACTATGATATCGAACAAATTTAAGAATTTGTCGTTTTTAAGGGTGCTCATGAAGTTGCTTCTTTGATTGAAAAGTATGATTTTACTCTCAACAAATCTGAAAATTTCGTCATACTTAAGTATTGCAATGAAAACCTTGCTCATAATGTCTATGTCCAAGAGTTTATTGAAAGAATGACTGTTTATTTGGAAGAAAATAATGATATGCATGAATCTATAGATAATGATGATTCCGATGATTTAATTGAAATATCCCTTGATGAATATGATGCTTGCTATCCTTGTGGCCATGATGCCAATATTTATGAAGAAGAATTTGCTATAGTTCCTTATGTTAAACATGAGATCGTTGCTATTGCACCCATACTTGATAGTTCCTTCGATGAAAAGCATGATTGCAATGATTTTACTATAAATCCTCTTGATGTCAATTATGCTAATAATATGCAAAACCCTAAGCTTGGGGATGCTAGTTTTGTTGTGTCCACTATTTGTCGCAATGATCATGATTGGGGTGATTTTTCTTATGATCTTGAAAATATATTTAATCCCCATGATGAATATGAGATTGGTAATAGTGTTTGCAACAATATCGAAAGTGGGTTTGGAAGAGTGTCAACTTTAGATCCCGCATATTTGGAGAATGTTCAATCTTATGGTATTTTTGATAAAAGTGGGTTTGGAGAGGTCATGACTTTAGTTAATGTTAATCCCACTATTTCGGAAGAGTGTCAACTTTGCATGCATGTGGATCGTGTTGAGAATATTTTACGTGATAGATATTTTGTTGAATTTGCTTATGATCCCACATGTAATTATTATGAGAGAGGAAAATATGGTCGTAGAAATTTTCATGATAATAAATTACCTCTCGTTATGTTGAGATTGCTATTGTCTCTTTCTTCTTCCTTGCATATGCTAGTTTTTGCTTGCCTTGCAAATTTGTTTGCTTATAATATGCCTATGCATAGGTAGTATTTTAGACTTAGATGTGTTTGTCACGTGTTTCGTGATGCTCTCTTTGCACTTCAATTCTTGTCTTTCATGTGAGCATCATTGTCATCATTATGCCTAGTGTCGGTGTCAAAACCGGCGGATCTCGGGTAGGGGGTCCCGAACTGTGCGTCTAGGCGGATGGTAACAGGAGACAAGGGACTTGATGTTTTTACCCAGGTTCGGGCCCTCTCGATGGAGGTAAAACCCTACTCCTGCTTGATTGATATTGATGATATGGGTAGTACAAGAGTGGCTCTACCACGAGATCAAGGAGGCTAAACCCTAGAAGCTAGCCTATGGTATGATTGTTGTCGTGTCCTACAGACTAAAACCCTCCAGTTTATATAGACACCGGAGAGGGCTAGGGTTACATAGAGTCGGTTACAATGGTAGGAGATCTACATATCTGTATTGCCAAGCTTGCCTTCCACGCCAAGGAAAGTCCCATCCGGACACGGGACGAAGTCTTCAATCTTGTATCTCCATAGTCTTGGAGTCTGGTCGATGATGATAGTTCGGCTATCCGGACACCCCCTAGTCTAGGACTCCCTCAGTAGCCCCTGAACCAGGCTTCAATGACGATGAGTCCGGCGCGCATATTGTCTTCGGCATTGCAAGGCGGGTTCCTCCTTCGAATAATTTATAGAAGATTGTGAACACCAGGATAGTGTCCGACTCTGCAAAGTAAATTCCACATACCACCATAGAGAGAATAATATTTACACAAGTTCAATCTGCTGACGTATTTCGTGGCGTGACGTCACACCACAACCAAGCCTTTACTCGAATCGTTTTTGTCATACCACCTCAGCGCGTTTAGCGAAGCGGTTTCCTTGGCACGTCTTGTCGAAGCAGAGATCGTGTTCCCCTTATTCTAGGATTCCCATCAATACGGACGTGGGTAGCCCAACCGCGCCCGTTGCCACGCCCCCTCCATCGAAGGCGAGTTCCAAACGGTCACGGGGACGGCTCTTGATATTCTCCCTCTTTATAATGAGACCAAGGCCCGTTCCTTTTCTTCAATCCTCAATCGAATCCGCCCCTCGCTCCGAGTTCCAACACCCAGGGCTCCAGATTCGGGCACCTCAGACTTTCGTCAATGTCCGGCTCCGACCTTCAGGGCCAGTGGATGCCCTCTTCCGTCACGGAAGGGGACGTGCTAAAGCTGAGAGAAGCCAGGTACCTAACCTACGAGATTTCGCATAGGTTTCCCGCCCAAGGGCAAGTCATTCCCACTCCCGAGCCTGGTGAGAGCGTCGTGTTCGTATCTCACCTCCGTCGGGGTTTAGGCTTCCCGATGGATCCCTTTGTGAGAGGGCTCATGTTTTACTATGGGCTGGAATTCCATGACTTGGCTCCGGAGTCCATCCTCCACATCTCATCATTTATTGTCATCTGCGAAGCCTTCCTCTGCACTACCCCTCACTTCGGTTTGTGGCTCAAAACCTTCAACATGGAGCCGAAGATGATTGAGGGGCGTCAGGCAGAGTGCGGCGGGGCAGTTATAAGCAAGAGGGCCGATGCTCCATGGCCCAAGGGCGCTTTTCAAGAGGAGCTCGGCTTGTGGCAACAGGAGTGATTCTATATCACCACTCCCAGGGGCAGCAGGCAGAGGCTGCCGCCCACCTTTCACTCGGGCCCTCCACAACGGCTGACGTCATGGGTCAACAAAGGGCTTAACTGGGGGCCGACCAAGGACGTACCCCTATTGCAGGGCCGGATTCGAGACCTCCAAGAGAGGGAGATCAATCTGGTCGTAGTGACGCAGGTTATGCTGATTCGGCGTCTTCTGCCCTGCAAACGTCGCCCTCTCCACTTGTGGGAATTCAATCCGGAGGGACCACGAGCTCTCCAACACTTCATGGGTACGACACCCGTGGAGATGTACAAACTGTTCTTCGGATCACAAGAGATGTGTCCGGAATTGACCGAGGACGCGGGCTTAAGCTACAATCGCCCGGATACTCAAGTAAGTAGCCCTGTGTCCAGACGTATCATCCATTTATTTATCATGGACTTGCCTTTTAACCAGCTATCCTTTGGACAGGAGTGGATAGCGCAAGCAAAACTGATACGGTGTCTGGCCCCCCTCCCGGAGACCACGCCGGATCCAGGGTTAGTCAAGATGCTGGAGGTTGCGCCTTCAGATGAGGGCGAAGGAGAAAACAGGGAAATTAGTGCCTTTGCTAAGGAGGCTCTCAAAGAAGGGGGGATTGAGAATCCCTCCCTCCAGGGGGAGAAGAGGACCGCTTCCGAAGATCCGGAGGCCAAGGCCTCAAAGCGGGGGAAGAAATCTTCATCGGAGGGTCCTGCGCCAGGAGAAGCCCCGACCGCACTATTTCCCCAAGGGAATCAGCCCTCCAGTGAGCCGTAAGTAGAAAAGGGAGCTTTGTAATAAGGGACATCCCTATTTTTATTTTTGAGGATAACCGGAGTTCTTACCTTGTAGTTCGGATCTCAGCCATTCTCTGCAGAGCTCGTCTTCGGGGGATCTTTGTCCGGAGATGATGGAGAGTGAAACGCCTCCATCTGCCATTCCGTCAGGCGGGGCGGACGACCCTGAGGTGTCGTCGCGGAGGGTCTCCCCAAGTCCGGCGGGGCCGGAGAGTTTGGCACCAACTGGTGTACGGCCGGGGGAGCTAAAGGATCTGCTCAAGAGGGCGTCTATCTCAGAAGATCACCGTACTTTAATGAGTACGGTGATTGAAAGGATTTCATCCGCTGAGAGCGGGTTGCATGAGGCCATCAGAAGTTTACTGACGGGGTTTGAGGTACGTGAAAATGACATACCTTTTGACAGTTTTGCACATAGAGTGCGCCCTGTATAGATAGTAGCCCCTGAGAGTCGGTACGTTGTCAGAAGCGACGACGTGCCGAGGATCATAATCTTAGTGTTAAGATGTCGCCGTTCCTATTCAGGGGGCGGAGCGTTCGATGGCCAGCCGGACTAATAGAGTTGTCGAACTGAAGCGGCAACTGGATGTTGCGGACGCGGACATCGCGCTTGTCCATAAGCGACTTAACGAGTCACAAGGTGGGTGGTTTCTCTGCGGTCGCCTAGTAAGGGAGCTGATACTTACGCCTTACAACATGTATGCTTGATGCAGATGGCGCCGCTGCTGTGGAGGGCCTTCGGGCAGAGCTTGCTCGAGCCAAGGAGCAAGCCAGAAGGAGTGATGCGGCTGCCTCGAAGGCAGCCGAAGAGCTAAAAGCCGAAAAGGCTGCTCACTGCCGAAGCAGGGAGGAGATGGCCGGAATGGCCGTGAAGCTGAAGGATGCTACTGACCGCTATGAGATTCTTGAAAGAGAACGCCGAGCGGGGCAAGAGGACCTGAAGAAGGCCACCGCCAAAGCCAAGGATGCCCGTTCTGCAATGAGGGCTATAAAGGAGGAGCTGCGTCAGGACGGAGACATTGCGGCTGGAAAGCCCTTTCTGCTGCGCAGGAAGTTCACGGATCAGAAGTATGCTCAGTTGGGCCAGCTGTGGGGTGTGGAGGATCCTCATCTGGATTTGGCGGCGAGTGCGGCGGACGTAGTCGTGCACTTCTGAAGCCAAAAGGATCACGAGATGGAAGAGCTTTTTTGGTCTCAATTCCATAGTCCGGAGCGTCCCCTTCCGTTAACCGATCGGTTGGCTGAGTGGGCTGAGCTGAATAGGATGTCCGGACTTGCCATGAAGGACGTCGTGGCTCATCTATGGCTGGAAAGGCCCAAGCCAAAGAGTTATTTTGGTTTGGTGCAGCAATTCCTTGATGCGGTGCCACATATCAAGGCGATGAAGCGGTCGGCATGCATAGAGGGTGCACGGATGGCTCTCGCCCGTGTCAAAACATACTGGGCAGAGATGGATGCCACCGATGTTGCATCCCGGGATTCGGATAGAAGCCGATTACCCGCCGAGCACTATTTTGAGGAAGTCCTGTGGGGCGCTCGTTTAGTAGAGTCGCAGTGCCCGAAAAATGTTATGTTCAAATGACATGTATGATTTGTGAAACCATATTTATAATGTGACGGCTTTTTATACTTGTGCGTTCAAGTATTGAAATATCTCCTATGCGGCCGTTAATGTATATGTATGTATGACCTGAAAGATGGCAGTCTTTGGCTTCAGCCCCCACGCACATGGTGCGGGGGTGTTTGAAAAAAAACGCATTTTCACACTTAATCCAACGTCTTGGTCCTTTGAAGGAGGTGATAGCATAGAAACTAGGCAACCGGACTATAATGCTTTATCACTTTCACTTAGCCATAGGAGCTCAATGGTGGAGCTACTATATAGCCCCTAGAGGCACCGCGCTCTCCGAACTCAGGGCGCGTGTGTGCCTGACCGGGAAGCGGTCCTTCGTCAAAGCAGAGCAATTCTAAACATTCCAGTAGTCGATCAAGTGGTTGACCAGTCTCTCACTATATCATGACAGTCAGTTTTCGGCTTTCTCTACTGAGGTGCTCGCCCGGCCGAACCGGGGCACAATCGCAGTAGTTCTCCTGGTGCCGCGTTAGCCGATGATACGGAACGTAAGGCAGCAAAACACAGGAGCCGGGCAAACCCAACATTTGACCAAAGACATGATTCGGAGCTGATGCATATAAGGCCTAACTCGAGAAGCCGAACACTCCCTGAGGTATTCGGTCTTTAGGATAACGGGCAGAACAATGCCCTAAGCCCCTAGTGTCCAGGTATGCGCGAAATCTTCTGACGCGGCTGATGCCAAAACGTCAGCCTCCTCCTTGGTTATGGTAAGAAACCGGGGGATGTATAGCAACAAGAGACAATAAAAAAGGTTTACGCAGGGTCTTAATCTGAAAAGAATCCTTGTAACGGGTCCCTGCTGCACGTCTGCACCTGTGTCTCCGTTGTGCTGTATCCTGGACGGGTGTAGCACGTTGTTCATCTGTAAAAGAGAAGAACTTAGTTTGAAAAAAGATCGTGCGAAAAATGCATGTAAAAGAGTATGATTTAAAAAATGAATAAAATTGAGCTTTATTGGCTCTCATTCTTTGTTCGTGCAGCCCCTTGTGAAGGGGTATGCGGCTGGGAAGCCCCTTGTTTGTTTATGCCGGACTCGCCTAGCCGTGTCCGGGGTCTAAATGACCTGTTTTAGGAGCTTCGATCAGCCATGCCAGATTAGTTTGTGGCTGTCAAGGCAGTCTCACGTTTTTCCATGGTCGAGGAACACTCTAAGTTGCCCTTTAATGAGATGATGCCGCGTGGACCGGGCATGTTAAGTGTAAGAGACACGTAATGCGGTATTGCGTTAAAGCGGGCGAAAGCTTCGCGTCCCAATAGTGCTTGATGGCTACTTTTAAATGGGGCGATATGGAAGATTAGCTTTTCGCGACGAAAGTTGTCGGATGAACCGAACACAACTTCTAGTATTAAGGAGCCCGTACTATTGGCATAAGGGCCTGGTGTCGCTCCTTTAAAGGAAGTGCCGCTAGGGCGAATTTTGGTAGGGTCTATCCCCATTCTGCGGATGGTGTCCTGGTATAGCAGGTTTATATCACTGCCGCCGTCCATTAGGACTTGTGTAAATTGTAGTCCGTCGATTATAGGATCCAATATCAAAGCAGTCCATCCTGCGTTTCGAATACTTCTGGAGTAATCCTGATGGTCGAAAGTAATTGGTTTTGACATCCAATTTTGGGACTCCGCTGGGGTGGATCGTGCGGCGCGTGCTATAGCAGGTGCCGCACTATTTTTCCTTGTTATCACTTGAAGTGAATTCACTGTTTTGACTTCTTGTGGGAAGTTCTTTTGTTTTCCGACACTCTGCTTGTGGGGTTCGTCATCGTCCTCGCTTGGTGTGTCGAGCCCCTTGTGTTCGGCGTTAAGTCGGCCGGACTGCTTGAAGACCCAACAATCTCTGTGGGTATGGTTTGCAGGCTTCCCGGGGGTACTGTGGATTTGACGTATCCTATCCAAGATTTTGTTTAGGTTGGATATCTTGTCACTGTTGTCCTTAAGAGGCAGTGTTTTGTTATTTGGCCAAGAGCTTTTGAACCCGGCGTTGACCACCGTGCTATTTGGGCCATTTTCCTTATTCCGGCGCTGATCTTTTCTGTGTCGTGATTTCCCATTTCCATCCCTGACTTCGGATGTACTCGGGTCGCTGGTGCTGCATCTTGCCAGCCAGCTATCTTCCCCGCGCAAAAGCGGATCATGAGGCTTGTTAGCGCGGCCATGTTCTTGGTTTTTCCTGGCCGAGGTGTCTGGCGAGCCATTCGTCTCGGACGTTATGTTTAAAGGCTGCTAAGGCTTCGGCATCCGGACAGTCGACTATTTGGTTCTTTTTGGTGAGGAACCTGTTCCAGAATTTGCATGCTGACTCTCCGGGCTGTTGAGTTATGTGACTTAAATCGTCTGCATCCGGAGGGTGGACATAAGTCCCCTGAAAATTTGCTCGAAATGCATCCTCGAGCTCTTCCCAACTTCCAATGGTATTTTCTAGGAGGCTTTTGAGCCAATGCCGAGCTGGCCCTTTGAGCTTGAGGGGTAGGTATTTTATGGCATGGAGATCGTCTCCTCTAGCCATATGTATGTGTAGGATGTAGTCCTCAATCCAGACTACGGGGTCTGTTGTTCCGTCGTATGCCTCTATGTTTACGGGCTTGAATCCCGCTGGAAATTCATGATCCAATACCTCATCGGTGAAACATAGTGGGTGTGCGGCGCCCCTGTATTTAGGTGTGCCGTTATGTTCGAACACTCGGCGTGTTGTATTGCTTCTTGGAGCCTTCTTTTTTGGCCCATAGATGGACCTGACCGGGCCATCCTTTTTGCGAGGATCCTTATGTGGATCGTGTGCCGGCTTGTGTGCGGCCGCTTGCCGCTCTTAGCCTGTCATCTGGTCATCTATCCGGCCAGGCGGCTTCTTTGTTTTTTGATTGTGGAGGCTCTACGGCCTCCTCGTCAAATTCGGGCAACAGCTTGCGCTTCGGGTAGCTCTTTGCTTGATGACTATCGCCGTATTTATCTGCAGTCTTGAGTACTTTGCTCCATCTCATTCTGAGTATGTCTTCCGCTGTTTTGAGCTTCCGCTTCTGCTTCTTCAAACTTCTTGCAGTGGTGACGAGCCTTTTGTGAAGGTTCTTATGCTCCGGTGATGTGTCCGGCGTGAGATCGTCTGGACTGTTGTTTTCGCCGGGGATTGGTTGCTCGTCCAATTCATCCTGTTCGGATGGTTGCTTGGTGGCATGTTCGTCGTCCACTGGTTCGTCCTGCTCTACGGCTGGGTCAGTATGGGTGTTGTTGTTATCGAGGCGGGACTTCGGGCGGCGCTTGCGTCGCCGTTTTGGTTGTTTTTTGGGGGAATTATCCTTCGCCGCGTCTCGTTGTTCCTCGTTATCGCTTCCTTTTGGTGTATCCACCATGTATACGTCGTGAGTTGAGGTGGCTTTCCAGTTCCTAGTAGGCGCTGGTTCTTGGTCGTCTTCGACATCGTCGTCCATACCGTAGATGTCTTCGGAGTCGAAGTTTAGCATGTCGGTTAGATCGTCGACAGTGGCTACAAAGTGGGTGGTGGGTGGGCTTTGAATTTCTTCGTCGTCCGCATCCCAACCATCCTGACCGTGACCCGGCCAGGGCTCTCCTGATAATGAGAGATACTTTAGTGAATTCAGGATGTCGCCAAAAGGCGAGTGCTGAAAGACGTCCGCAACGGTGAACTCCATGATCGGCGCCCAATCAGATTTGATTGGTAGGGGCGCAGGAGGTTCGGAGTCCAGCACCTCGGGGTCACGAGCTTCACAAGGGACAAGGTCGGTATTCGGCTCCATCGCCGTAGATGTAGCAGCCCCCGAGGCGGTGTCTAGCCACCCATCCTCGATCTGCGCAGTCAGCTCTGAATTAGGGGTCGGAGCGGACTCGTGTGCGGCCTCCAGGGCACTGTTCGGCAGCAGAGCTAAATCATGCCCATCGAGACAGTGCGGCGCGCTCGGCTGTGGCTCGAATCCGTCGAAGATCAAGTCTCCGCGGATGTCAGCCGTGAAGTTCAAACTTCCGAATCTAACCTAATGGCCAGGGGCGTAGCTTCCGATCTGCTCCAGATGGCCAAGGGAGTTGGCCTGCAGAGCAAAGCCGCCGAATACGAAGATCTGTCCGGGGAGAAAAGTCTCACCCTGGACCGCGTCATTGTTGATGATCGAAGGAGCCATCGGGCCTATATGCGACGGCACAGAGGAACTCTCAATGGAAGCACCAATGTTGGTGTCAAAACTGGCGGATCTCGGGTAGGGGGTCCGGAACTGTGCGTCTAGGCGGATGGTAACAGGAGACAAGGGACACGATGTTTTTACCCAGGTTCGGGCCCTCTCGATGGAGGTAAAACCCTACTCCTGCTTGATTGATATTGATGATATGGGTAGTACAAGAGTGGATCTACCACAAGATCAAGGAGTCTAAACCCTAGAAGCTAGCCTATGGTATGATTGTTGTCGTGTCCTACGGACTAAAACCCTCTGGTTTATATAGACACCGGAGAGGGCTAGGGTTACATAGAGTCGGTTACAATGGTAGGAGATCTACATATCCGTATTGCCAAGCTTGCCTTCCACGCCAAGGAAAGTCCCATCCGGACACGGGACGAAGTCTTCAATCTTGTATCTTCATAGTCTTGGAGTCCGGCCGATGCTGATAGTTCGGCTATCTGGACACCCCCTAGTCCAGGACTCCCTCACCTAGCTAGAGGCGTTAAACGATAGCGCTTGTTGGGAGGCAACCCAATTTTATTTTGTGTTTTTTGTTTTTGCTTATGCTTAGGAATAAATAATCCATCTACCTTCTGTTTGGATGTGGTTTTATGTTTTAATTAGTGTTTGTGCCAAGTAGGACCTATAGGATAACCTACGATGATAATTGATTTGATTCTGCTGAAAAACAGAAACTTTAGCGCTCACGCGATTAGATGCCATTTTTTACTGGAGAGTGATTTTGCGCTGATTCTTTTTTCTGCTGATCAATAAACAAAATTTCCAGGACTTCCTATTTTTGTATAAGTTTTAGAGTTCCAGAAGTTTGCGTTAGTTACATATTACTACAGACTGTTCTGTTTTTGACAGATTCTGTTTTTCGTGTGTTGTTTGCTTATTTTGATGAATCTATGGCTAGTAAATTAGTTTATAAACCATAGAGAAGTTGGAATAAAGTAGGTTTAACACAAATATAAATAAAGAATGAGTTCATTACAGTAACTTGAAATAGTCTTTTGTTTTCTTTCTCTAACGGAGCTCACAAGATTTCTGTTGAGTTTTGTGTTGTGAAGTTTTCAAGTTTTGGGTGAATTCTTTTGATGGATTATGGAACAAGGAGTGGAAAGAGCCTAAGCTTGGGGATGCCCATGGCACCCCCAAGATAATCCAAGGACACCAAAAAGTCAAAGCTTGGGGATTCCCCGGAAGGCATCCCCTCTTTCGTCCACTTCCATCGGTAATTTACTTGGAGCGATATTTTTATTCACCAACATGATATGTGTTTTGCTTTGAGCGTCTTGTATTATTTGTGTATTTGCTTGTTAGTTTACCACAATCATCTTTGATGTACACATCTTTTGAGAGAGCCATACATGAATTGGAATTTGTTAGAATACTCTATGTTCTTCACTTATATCTTTTGAGCTTGATAGTTTTGCTCATAGTGCTTCACTTATATCTTTTGAGCGTGATAATTTTTGCTCTAGTGCTTCACTTAGATCTTTTTGAGCACGGTGGTGGATTTTTTTAAAGAAACTTGATCTCTCAGGCTTCACTTAGATTATTTTGAGAGTCTTTAATAGCATGGTAATTTGCTTAATGTTAATATACTTGGTATTCAAGATATGTGAAACTTTCTTTTGAGTGCGTTGAATACTAAGATAAGTTTGATGCTTGATAATTGTTTTGAGATATGGAGGTGATAATATCAAAGTCGTGCTAGTTGGGTGATTATGAATTTGAGAAATACTTGTGTTGAAGTTAGCCAATCCCATAGCATGCACGTATGGTTAAAGTTGTGTAACAAATTTGAAACATGAAGTGTACCTGGCTTGTGCATCCTTATGAGTGGCGGTTGGGGATGAGCGATGGTCTTTTCCTACCAATCTACCCCCCTCGGAGCATGAGCATAGTATTTGAATTTTTCATGACTTCTAAATTTTTGCAATAAGTATATGAGTTCTTTTGACTAATGTTGAGTCCATGGATTATACGCACTCTCATCTTTCTGCCTTTGCTAGCCTCTTCGGTACCGTGCATTGCCCTTTCTCACCTTGAGAGTTGGCGCAAACTTCGCCGGTGCATCCAAACCCCGTGATACGATACGCTCTATCACACATAAACCTCCTTTTATCTTCCTCAAAATAGCCACCATACCTACCTATCATGGCATTTCCATAGCCATTCCGAGATATATTGCCATGCAACTTCCACCATCATCATCATGACATACTTTACTTTTGTCATATTGCCATTGCATGATCTTGTAGTTGACATCGTATTTGTGGCAAAGCCACCATGCATTATTTTCATACATGTCACTCTTGATTCATTGCACCATCCCGGTACACCGCCGGAGGCATTCATATAGAGTCATATCTTGTTCTAGTATCGAGTTGTAATTCATATGTTGTAATAAAAGTGTGATGATCATCATTAGAGCATTGCCCAAATAAAAAAAAGGCCAAAAAAAGAAAGGCCCAAAAAAAAGAGAAAGGCCAAAAAAAGGAAGGCCCCAAAAAAAGAAAATAAATAAAAAGGGCAATGCTACTATCTTTTTTTTCCACACTTGTGCTTCAAAGTAGCACCTTGTTCCTCATGTAGTGAGCCTCATATATTGTGCTTCAAAGTAGCACCATGTTTTTCATATAGTGAGTCTCATAAGTTGTCCTGTTCATACTAGTGGGAATTTTTCATTATAGAACTTGGCTTGTATATTCCTACGATGGGCTTCCTCAAATGCCCTAGGTCTTCATGAGCAAGCAAGTTGGATGCACACCCACTAGTTTTCTTTTGTTGAGCATTCATAGCTCTAGTGCATCCGTTGCATGGCAATACCTACTCCTTGCATTAACATCAATTGATGGGCATCTCCATAGCTCATTGATTAGCCTCATTGATGTAAGACTTTCTCCTTTCTTGTCTTCTCCACACAATCCTCATCATCATATTCTATTCCACCCATAGTGTTATATCCATGGCTCACGCTCATGTATTGCGTGAAGGTTGAAAAAGTTTGAGATTATTTAAGTATGAAACAATTGCTTGGCTTGTCATCGGGGGTATAGAAGTTGGGAACATCTTTGTGTGACGAAAATGAAGCATAGCCTAACTATATGATTTTGTAGGGATGAACTTTCTTTTGCCATGTTATTTTGAGAAGACATGATTGCTTTGATTAGTATGCTTGAAGTATTATTATTTTTGTGTCAATATGAACTTTTGTCTTGAATCTTTTGGATCTGAATATTCATACCATGATTAAGAAGATTTACATTGAAATTATGCCAAAGTATCACTCCGCATCAAAAATTCTCTTTTTATCATTTACCTACTCGAGGACGAGCAGGAATTAAGCTTGGGGATGTCTGATACGTCTCCAACGTATCTATAATTTTTGATTGCTCCATGCTACTTTATCTACTGTTTTGGACTATAATGGGCTTTATTTTCCACTTTTATATTATTTTTGGGACTAACCTATTAACCGGAGGCCCAACCCAGAATTGCTGTTTTTTTGCCTTTTTCAGTATTTCGAAGAAACAGAATATCAAACGGAGTCCAAACGGAATGAAACCTTCGGGAACGTGATTTTCTCATCAGATAAGATCCAGGAGACTTGGACCCTCCGTCAAGAAAGCCACAAGGCGGTCACGAGGGTGGAGGGCGCGCCCCTCCCCCTTGGGTGCGCCCCCCTACCTCGTGGGCCCCTCGGAGCTGCACCGACGTATTCCTTCCTCCTATATATACCTACGTATCCCAGTATGATCAGAACAGGAGCCAAAAACCTAATTCCACCACCGCAACCTTCTGGATCCACGAGATCCCATCTTGGGGCCTGTTCCGGAGCTCCGCCGGAGGGCGCATCCACCACGGAGGGCTTCTACATCATCACCATAGCCCCTCCAATGAAGTGTGAGTAGTTTACTTCAGACCTTTGGGTCCATCGCTAGTAGCTAGATGGCTTCTTCTCTCTTTTTGGATCTCAATACAATGTTCTCCCCCTCTCTTGTGGAGATCTATTCGATGTAATCTTCTTTTTGCGGTGTGTTTGTTGAGATCGATGAATTGTGGGTTTATGATCCAATATTATCTATGGAAAATATTTGATTCTTCTCTGAATTCTTTTATGTATGATTGAGTTATCTTTGCAAGTGTCTTCGAATTATCCATTTGGTTTGGCCAACTAGATTGGTAGTTCTTGCAATGGGAGAAGTGCATGGCTTTGGGTTCAATCTTGCGGTGTCCTTACTTAGTGACAAAAAGAGTTGCAAGGCACGTATTGTATTGTTGCCATCGAGGATAACAAGATGGGGTATTTATCATATTGCATGAATTTATCCCTCTACATCATGTCATCTTGCTTAAAGCGTTACTTTGTTTTTAACATAATACTCTAGATGCATGCTGGATAGCGGTCGATGAGTGGAGTAATAGTAGTAGATGGAGAATCGTTTCGATCTACTTGTCACGGATGTGATGCCTATATACATGATCATTGCCTAGATATACTCATAACTATGCTCAATTCTGTCAATTGCTCAACAGTAATTTGTTCACCCACCATAGAATACTTATGCTCTTGAGAGAAGCCATTAGTGAAACCTATGGCCCCCGGGTCTATTCTCATCATATCAATCTATATCACTTTATTTACTTGCTTTGTTTTTTTACTTTGCCTTTACTTTTTACTTTGCATCTATCTATCAAAAATACCAAAAATATTATCTCTATCAGATCTCACTCTCGTAAGTGACCGTGAAGGGATTGACAACCCCTAAGCGTTGGTTGCGAGTTGCTATCGTGTTATGCAGGTATGAGGGACTTGCGCGTGACCTCCTACTGGATTGATACCTGGTTCTCAAAAACTGAGGGAAATACTTACGCTACTGTGCTGCATCATCCTCTCCTCTTCGGGGAAAACCAACGCAAGCTCGAGACGTAGCAGTGACGACACAGTGGAACTCTCAATGAAAGCACCAATGTCGATGTCAAAACCGGCAGATCTCGGGTAGGGGGTCCCGAACTGTGCGTCTAAGGATCGAAGGTAACAAGGAGGCAGGGGACACGATGTTTACCCAGGTTCGGGCCCTCTTAATGGAGGTAATACCCTACTTCCTGCTTGATTGACTTTGATGAATATAGGGGTTACAGATCTACCTCGAGATCGTAATGGCTAAACCCTAGATGTCTGGCATGTACGATTGTGATGATCCCTATAGACTAAACCCTCCGGTTTATATGGACACCGAAGGGATCTAGGGTTGTACAGAGTCGGTTACAGAGGAAGGAAAGTATATGATCCTAACGCCAAGCTTGCCATCCATGCAAAGGAGAGTCCCATCCGGACACGGGGAAGGTTCTTCTATCTTGTATCTTCATGGCCCATCAGTCCGGCCCACATCACATAGCCCGGACGCCCGAGGACCCCTTAGTCTAGGACTCCCTCAGCTACTGCTAATGCAGTTGAAGTCCCAAGTCTACATGATGAGTTCATCTCCCGTACTCCACCATCACAGGTGCTTGCTCTAAGTTGACAGTGTGATAATTGGTTTCATGTTGCATATGTTGCCTAGCCTGTATTTCTTCTATTTTGATTAAATTGCACCTGCTCAGTTTATACATTATACATGTGCATATGACATGTCTTTCTGTGTCTAGAATACACTGCATCTATCTATCATACCATGTTCTTACATCAAATTACTGCTATTGTGTATCGCACATTAGTCACTCATGATTGGATGCTTTTAACATGGCAGTTTGATAGTGGTTGCATCTTGCATTGATTTCTAGGTTATTGCTTCTAATTTTTCGAAATGCCACTTATGACAAGACAGTTTTAACTCAGCAGAGTGATATTGGTTGCATCTTTCATATGGTGTCTAGCTTGCATTACTTCTATTTTCTTGAAAATCCTTCTGCTTAGTTTACACATCGTAGCTGTGAATATGCCATGCCGTCCTATTTTTCTTACATATTCCCTCCTCATATGATTGTCTTACATCAAAGTATTGCTTATCTGTATCATGCACCAATGAGTTCTGAAGAGCGATTTTATTCTTCTGTGTTGTGGGTACGGCTTGACATGGCAAAGTCAAAAAAGAGCAAGGAAAAGAATATAGTAGGGAATGGTGTTACTCGTCGGGTGCAACGAAAAAGTATCTGCCCTCGAGATTCTGCTGGTACTTATAGTGTAGTAGAAGGTCCAAGTCCACCGGCTAAATTTACAAACACAGTATCACCTGCTCCACCAGCTGCAGCATCCGCTTCAACTGTACCAACATCTCAACAAGTTACTCGTTCATTTGCTCCGCATTTGGCCAGTTCCCAAGCTGCCTTCACACCTAACACTACTTCTGAAGCACTGCTGACACAACATGACTTGGCAAGATCAGAGGAACCTCATGAGCATCAACACTAAGACGGTACGTGAACGAGTCAAGTTGCAGTTGCATGCTCCTTTATATGTACTCTCACAGTTTGGTGTGCACTAACACTTTCCATATTCATTGTTGAACTAGCACTACGGTGCAAGCGGAACCATACATCAGGGATAATGCTTTAAAAATTAACAAAAGCTAAAGGAGGAAGAATGGAGATCCATTTTGAGGCAGGTTTACAAAGGCCACGTGATGCTACATAGTCAACCAAGTTAGTATCAGAGGCAGTTGTTTCCATTAGGTGTCATGCACGTATTCTCCCAACGTGGATCCAGTACAATAATGAGAAAGACGATACCCAGTTTAACACCTTCCTTGACCATTTATCCATAAGTAATATTATTCATCGAAATTTGTAATATTGTCTTGCTCTGGCCCATACTTTCTAGCTTCCTCCTAATAAGACTCACATTCTTTTTTCAACAGATGAGGTTCAAGTTGGATCCGAAAGATGATGCAACTAAATAAGCATGCACTCATTTTTTTAGTCTGCTCTGCGACAGTATCGGTATCACCTTAGAAATACTCACTTTGAAGGCAAGGCTAACAATGAAATCGCCCAAACATCTCCAGTGGAATACATTACAAATGAAGACTGGACAACCCTTGTTAAACACTGGTCTGATCCAAAGTATCAGGTAGGGTATATGTATTTGATCAGATCACATATTTAACTTGTATTTACGTATGTGCCTTACAAGTGTATCTTCTTCTAGGCTAACTGTTTGAAGAACAAGACCAACCGTTCTAAAGTGAAATTCCAAAAGACAACAGGATCTTGTAGCTATATTGCACACTGCGAGGCTCTTGTAAATAGCTGATACTTCCTTCTTTTTTCTATGCCATATTATCATATCTATATTGACTTGTTCCAAATACAGAGGAAAGCCTATGCAGACCAAAAAGAACCTGAACCGAATGCAGTGCAAATCTTCAAGGATTTCCACACCAGCAAGATGAAGGGCATGAGCACACCGGTTCAAGCCGCTGTTGTAAGTCCTTACTCCTCCTGCCTTTGAACTGCTTGTTACTGTGGCGTGTTCATTTAACTGCTTGGTTTGCAGCCCATGTCAGTTACTGTGTTTACTTTTATACACAGTTGTCTTAACGTATCATTTCACCTTACACGGTTTAAAAGAGATGAAGGATATTCTTTTGGTCTTGATCTGTAATCTAGTTGTGATGTTCACGTGCCCACACAATGATACAATAGCCTGTTTGTTTTATATCGATTTGCCCATGATATGAATGATGTCATAGTATGTTCATCCTTCTTTAAACCCTGTCTCTTTATCCTTATATGTCAACGAATGTGAGGAAAATGACAATACAGTAGGCATGCTACATGGACATATGTTTCAAAAGTGATTTTATTATGTAGTTGGCACTACAATACATGCTAATGGATTACAGTAGTTCACCAAAATAAATTATGTATAAACATGAAACCTACTTTGTTTGTTTTGTCTCATTAGTAAGTTATCTGTTACACTAACCTACACGTTCAAACTTTCAACAAGCTATGGAATAAATGATTGAATAGCCACAACCACCTGAAGGTGACGAGGCTACCACAGGCACAATGTCACCTCTTGCTGCAGTGCGTCAGTATCTCTCCACTAACAGTGCAAAAAGCACCTTCCTGCATAATTCTGGATTGGTTGTCAAGGTAACCTCATCCAAATCGTCTAATGAACAAAATCTTCCAGCTAGACAGAGTGATACACCTGTGCTCCAGACACAAGTCCAATACCTAATGGACGTCGTTTCGGAAACAATAATAGTGGTTGACAAATGTCATCAAGATATGAATGGTTTTGAAAGCAGACTATCAGACATTTGCTTCGTTGTTCAAGAGCAATGGTGGAAAAAGGGGAAGATCATGCTGCTCCATCTGATTCTACAGCCTAAAACATTAGCACTCAGGTCAAATGGTTTGTGCTTCTATACATCTGATGGTGCTTTTATCTGCAAGGACTGTAAACTTTATGCCAACAGGACTTTCGTTGCATGGCTGGAATTTATCTTGTTGTGATACAACATTTATCGTGCTGCCAAAGTCTATAGAAAGTATGATTGTATAGTGTAGGTTTATCTTAGTAATGTATTCGGCCGAAAGCTTCGTAGGAGCCCAACGTGCCAACATTCATCAGGCCCATTCCAATTGGGCTAAAAATGATTATGGGCCGTAATTTGCATGTAGCCCACTAAAAATATCTGGGCCTAAATCAGCATAAGCTTTCATATTTTTGGTAGGCCTCTACCCCTAGTGGGCCTTTAACAGGCCTAAACATAATTTGGGCCCTCGGTAACAATAGGTCGTTAACATGTGTAAATATCTCGAGCCCATAAATAACATGGTCCTTTAATAGGCCAAAAGTGAGATTGGGCCCTGATTGTGCCAAATAACCCACTGGTCATTAGCAGGCTGAAATGTATCTCAGCTCGTGGTGGCCCATTTACAATGCGGATTGTTCCCAGGCCAAAATTCAGACGGGTCGTAAATGCGCCGACCTACTACATGAGCCTTTAACATGTCGCAAGTTCGGTCGGGCTTGATTAGTATCAGTTTTATATGGGCCGTTAATAGGCCCGATGTGACGTTGGGCCACATATGGCCCATGGATTTCGCCCGACGTTAACAGGCCAAAAATCACAACAGGCTGGAAGTGGCCTAAATCTACAATGGGCCTCTAACAGGCCGAATGTCAGACATGGCCGAATATGACCCAAATCATTCATGGTCGTTTATGGGCCGAAAGTTTCAATGGCCAATAAATGGGCCCAAATGAAGCAGGACATTTAACAGGGTGGAAACACACCTGGCCGTAATTCGTCCCAAATACTTAGCAGACTGTTAACGGGCCAGAAGTGACCATGGGCCGCGATGATGACAAGTTTAGAATGGGCCATTGACGGGCCGATTTGACACTATCCGTATGTGCCTTAACTGTGAATGGGCCGTATGCAATCAGGCTGTTAATGGGCCAACCCACTAATTTTAACTGGGCCAGCCTTTTTTACCTAAATGGGCCGCTGCTGGGCCTTGCCATGTGTCGACCTACCATAGTCGCCTCCTGTCCATTGGGCGGTTGACATATGTCCTTTCGCAGTGCTGACACGTGGTTGCTATAGCCAATGATAATTTTACACGTGGAAAATCCTCATTGGTCCCAGCTATTAACGGGTTATCGGATCCAAACCGGAACCCGATAGCTTAACGATGACTCATTATGGTGGATGCCATGTGTCAGTTACCCTTGACGAAAGAACTTCTATGACACGCGATTTATCGTCATGGAAGTGGACACTTTCGTGGTGATAATTTTGGTAATGTCATGGAACACTTCTACGACAACACATGTATGAGTATCTTGATTTTGTCACAAAATCATCATGGATGTACATGCATGACAGAAAATGTGAACTACTGTGACAAACACATATGATCACGGAAGTGGTTTTTTTGTAGTGTTGAATGACAATCATATAAATGCCCAAAAACTCTGCCGGGTTCAGCTTCCCATCATACCTCTCCGGCAAGTCAGGCTTGAAGGTGCAAGACGATGGCTAATGGACTTGCCACAACTCGTGAGTGAAGGCTGGGCATCCTACCTTGTAAGGTAGGTACCCGCCAACACTGGGCATGGGTTCGTCGACATTGGTTCCATTATGCCTGTCTGAGTGGCGGCGTGTCTCGCGACGCCACTCAATGGTGACGCGGTCGTCTTCCTTCCTCCTGTCCTTCAACACTTGGCATTGATCTTGGTGGAGTCATGGGTGAGATGAGGTCGTCGATGCCTCGTCATGATCATCAATGTCCTAGGGTTGCTGAGTTTGCCGCGGCTCCCTTTGGGCAGGCTGCCACGGAGGGGACTGCACCATGGGTGCGTTCCTCCCATCTTGGCCACCAGCAAGGACCGCTGGAGTTTCCTATGGGTGCCACGATGGCTCCACACACGGCGACTTGTTGATCTCATCAAACCCTAGGCAACTTTGGATGGTAGCTCTCCATTCATCCATCTTGTCTGCCATTGGAGTAAAATTCAGCAACAGCTGAGTCTCGCTACTGCTTCGACCGCCATTCCTGGCATGGCGAGGGAGGCAGAGCGCGACACCGCTCGACTCCTAGATGAGCCAGAAGGAGCGTTGTCGGGTGCAAGCCATTTTGGGCCAATCGCCAGGGGGGTTTGTCACAACCAAAGCTGTTCTAGGTGACCAGGCTCTCGGTCAGCCGGTGATGTCTACTACACAACCTTCTTCTTGTAGACATTGTTGGGACTCCAAGTGCAGAGGTTTGTAGGACAGTAGCAAATTTCCCTCAAGTGGATGACCTAAGGTTTATCAATCCGTGGGAGGCGTAGGTTGAGGATGGTATCTCTCAAGCAACCTTGCAACCAAATAACAAATAGTCTCTTGTGTCCCCAACACACCTAATACAATGGTAAATTGTATAGGTGCACTAGTTTGGCGAAGAGATGGTGATAAAAGTGCAATATGGATGGTAGATATAGGTTTTTGTAATCTGAAAATATAAAAACAACAAGGTAACTAGTGGTAAAAGTGAGCGTAAATGGTATTGCAATGCTTCGAAACAAGGCCTAGGGTTCATACTTTCACTAGTGCAAGTTCTCTCAACAAGGATGACATAATTAGATATAACATCCCTCAACGTGCAACAAAGAGTCACTCCAAAGTCACTAATAGCGGAGAACAAACGAAGAGATTATTGTAGGGTACGAAACCACCTCAAAGTTATTCTTCCCGATCAATCCATTGGGCTATTCCTATAAGTGTCACGAACAGCCCTAGAGTTCGTAGTAAAATAACACCTTAGGACACACATCAACCAAAACACTAATGTCACCTAGAAACTCCAATGTCACCACAAGTATCCGTGGGTATGATTATACGATATGCATCGCGCAATCTCAGATTCGTCTATTCAACCAACACAAAGAACTTCAAAGAGTGCCCAAAAGTTTCTACCGGAGAGTCAAGACGAAAATGTGTGCCAACCCCTATGCATAAGTTCACAAGATCACTGAACCCGCAAGTTGATCACCAAAACATACATCAAGTAGATCACGTGATATCCCATTGTCACCACCGATAAGCACATAAAAGACATACATCAAGTGTTCTCAAATCCTTAAAGACTCAATCCGATAAGATAACTTCAAAGGGAAAACTCAATCCATTACAAGAGAGTAGAGGGGGAGAAACATCATAAGATGCAACTATAATAGCAAAGCTCGCGGTACATCAAGATCGTGCCAAATCAAGAACACGAGAGAGAGAGAGATATCAAACACATAGCTACTGGTAGATACCCTCAGCCCCTAGGGTGAACTACTCCCTCCTTGTCATGGAGAGCGCTAGGATGATGAAGATGGACACCGGTGATGATTTCCCCCTCTGGCAGGGTGCCGGAACAGGGTCCCGATTGGTTTTTGGTGGCTACAAAGGCTTGCGGCGGCGGAACTCCCGATCTAGGTTATGTTTCGGGGGTTTCTGTATTTATAGGAGGGTTTGGCGTTGAGAACAAGTAAGGAGGATGCATGGGGTGTCCACGAGGCACAGGGGCGCTCCCTCTACCCTCGTGGGCCCCACGGGACTCCTCTCCGATAACTTTTTGTTCTAGTATTTTTTATATTTTCCAGAAAAAATCTCCGTTGATTTTTAGCGCATTTCGAGAACTTTTATTTCTGCACAAAAACAACACCACGGTAGTTCTGCTGAAAACAGCGTCAGTCCGTGTTAGTTCTAACAAAATCATACCAAAAGCATGTAAAAATATTATAAACATGGCAGGAATACATAAAAAATTATAGATGCGTTGGAGACGTATCAAGCATCCCCAAGCTTAATTCCTGCTCGTCCTCGAATAGGTAAATGATAAAAACACAATTTTGATGTGGAATGCTACGTAACATCTTTACCAATGTAATATTCTCTATTGTGTCAAGAATGTTCAGATCCATAAGATTCAAAACAAAAGTTTAATATTGACATAAAAACTATAATACTTCAAGCATACTAATAAAGCAATCATGTCTTCTCAAAATAACATGGCCAAAGAAAGCTATCCCTACAAAATCATATAGTCTGGCTATGCTCTATCTTCATCACACAAAATATTTATATCATGCACAACCCCGGTTTCAGCCAAGCAATTGTTTCATACTTTAGTATTCTAAATTTTTTTCAATCTTCATGCAATACATGAGCGTGAGCCATGGACATAGCACTATAGGTGGAATAGAATGGTGGTTGTGGAGAAGACAAAAAGGAGAAGATAGTCTCACATCAACTAGGCGTATCAATGGGCTATGGAGATGCCCATCAATAGATATCAATGTGAGTGAGTAGGGATTGCCATGCAACGGATGTACTAGAGCTATAAGTGTATGAAAGCTCAACAAAAGAAACTAAGTGGGTGTGCATCCAACATGCTCGCTCACAAAGACCTAGGGCACTTTTGAGGAAGCCCATCATTGGAATATACAAGCCAAGTTCTATAATGAAAAATTCCCACTAGTATATGAAAGTGACAACATAGGAGACTCTCTATCATGAAGATCATGGTGCTACTTTGAAGCACAAGTGTGGTAAAAGGATAGTAGCATTGTCCCTTCTATCTTTTTGTCTTTTTTTATTTAGGGCTTTTCTCTTTTTTTATGGCCTCTTTTTTTATTTAGTCCGGAGTCTCATCCCAACTTATGGGGGAATCATAGTCTCCATCATCCTTTCCTCACTGGGACAATGCTCTAATAATGAAGATCATCACACTTTTATTTACTAACAATTCAAGAATTAAAACTCAATACTTAGAACAAAATATGACTCTATGTGAATGCCTCCGGCAGTGTACTGGGATGTGCAATGAATCAAGAGTGACATGTATGAAAGAATTATGAACGGTGGATTTGCCACAAATACGACGTCAACTACATGATCATGCAAAGCAATATGACAATGATGAAGCGTGTCATAATAAACATAACAGTTGAAAGTTGCATGGCAATATATCTTAGAATGGCTATGAAAATGCCATAATAGGTAGGTATGGTGGCTGTTTTGAGGAAGGTAATGGTGGGTGTATGGTAACGGCGAATGTTGCGCGGCACAAGAGAGGCTAGCAATTGTTGAAGGGTGAGGGTGCGTATAATCCATGGACTCAACATTAGTCATAAAGAACTCACATACTTATTGCAAAAAACTACGAGTCATCAAAACCAAGCACTACACGCATGCTCCTAGGGGAAGGGTTGGTAGGAGTTAACCATCGCGCGATCTCGACCTCCACACATAAGGAAGGCAATCAATAAATAAATCATGCTCCAACTTCATCAAATAACGGTTCACCATACGTGCATGCTACGAGAATCACAAACTTTAACACAAGTATCTCTCAAATTCACAACTACTCTACTAGCATGACTTTAATATCACCATCTTCATATCTCAAAACAATCATAAAGAATCAAACTTCTCATAGTATTCAATGCACTTTATATGAAAGTTTTTATTATACCCATCTTGGATGCCCATCATATTAGGACTAATTTTATAACCAAAGCAAGTTACCATGCTGTTCTAAAAGACTCTCAAAATAATATAAGTGAAGCATGAGAGATCAATAATTTCTATAAAATAAAACCACCACCGTGCTCTAAAAGGGTATAAGCGAAGCACTAGAGCAAAATTGTCTATCTCAAAAGATATAAGTGAAGCACATAGAGTACTCTAATAAATACCGATTCATGCGTGTCTCTCCCAAAAGGTGTGTACGGCAAGGATGATTGTGATAAAATAAAAAGAAAAGACTCAAATCACCAAGCAAAACACATATCATATGGTGAATAAAAATATAGCCTCAAGTAAAGTTATCGATAGACGAAGACGAAAGAGGGGATGCCATCCGGGGCATACCCAAGCTTAGGCTCTTGATTTTCCTTGAATATTACCTTGGGGTGCCTTGGGCATCCCCAATCTTAGGCTCTTTCCACTCCTTATTCCATAGTCCAGCGAATCTTTACCCAAAACTTGAAAACTTCACAACACAAAACTCAACAGAAAACTCGTAAGCTCCTTTAGTATAAGAAAATAAATAACCACTTAGGTACTGTTGTGAACTCATTATAAATTCATATTAATGTAATATCTACTATATGCCAACTTATCTATGGTTCATACCCTCCAATACTACTCATAGATTCACTAAAATAAGCAAACAACACATAAAAAACATAATCTGTCAAAAACAGAACAATCTGTAGTAAGCTGTAACTCTCGAATACTTCTGTAACTCCAAAAATTCTGAAATAAATTGGTGGACGTGATGAATTTGTATATTAGTATTCTTCAAAAAGAATCAACTTAAAACCACTCTTCTGTAAAAAATGACAATTATTCTTGCGAGCCCAAAGTTTCTATTTTTACAGCAAGATCGCATTAACTTTCACCCAAGTCTTCCCAAAGGTTCTACTTGGCACTTTATTGAAACAAAATCTATAAAACATGATTACTACATTAGGTTAATCATGTGTACACATAAAAACTGTAGGGGTAAATATTGGGTTGTCTCCCAACAAGCGCTTTCCTTAATGCCTTTTTAGCTAAGCATGATGATTTCAATGATGCTCACATAAAAGATAAGAATTGAAACATAAAGAGAGAATCATGAAGAATATGACTAACACATTTAAGCCTAATCCACTTCATATGCATAGGGATTTTGTGAGCAAACAACTTATGGGGACAATAATCAACTAGCATAGGAAGGCAAAGGAAGCATAACTTCAAAACTTTAAGTACATAGAGAGGAAACTTGATACTATTGCAATTCCTACAAGCATATATTCCTCCCTCATAATAATTTTCAGTAGCATCATGAATGAATTAAACAATATAATTATCACATAAAGCATTATTTTCATGACATGATCTACATGCATATAAATTTTATTACTCTCCACATAAGCAAACTCCTTCTCATGAATAGTAGTGGGAGCAAACTCAACAAAATAACTATCATGTGAGGCATAATACAATTGAAAATTAAAATCAAGATGACAAGTTTCATGGTTATAATTATTCTTTATATCATACATGTCATCACAATAATCATCATAGATAGAAACTTTGTTCTCATAATCAATTGGAACCTCTTCCGAAATAGTGGATTCATCACTAAATAAAGTCATGACCTCTCAAAATCCACTTTCATCAATATAACCATAAGATTCAACATCCTCCTAAATAGTGGGATCAATACTACCTAAAGTTGACACTCTTCCAATTGGAACCTCTTCCGAAATAGTGGATTCATCACTAAATAAAGTCATGACCTCTCAAAATCCACTTTCATCAATATAACCATAAGTTTCAACATCCTCCTAAATAGTGGGATCAATACTACCTAAAGTTGACACTCTTCCAAACCCACTTTCATCAATATAATTATCATAAATAGGAGGCATGCTATCATCATAATATATTTTCTCATCACAACTTGGGGGGCAAAAAATATCATATTCATCAAACATAGCATCCCCAAGATTGTGGCTTTGCATATCATTAGCATCATGGATATTCAAGGAATTCATACTAACAACATTGCAATCATGCTCATCATTCAAAGATTTAGTGCCAAACATTTCAATGCATTCTTCTTCTAGCACATGGGCACAATTTTCCTTTCCATCATTTTCACGAAAGACAGTAAAAAGATGAAGCATATGAGGCAACCTTAATTCCATATTTTTGTAGTTTTCTTTTATAGACTAAACTAGTGATAAAACAAGAAACAAAAAGATTCGATTGCAATATCTAAAGATATACCTTCAAGCACTAACCTCCCCGGCAACGGCGCTAGAAAAGAGCTTAGTTGATGGGGTATTAGTGCCGCTTACCTAGCCTCCCCGGCAACGGCGTCGAAAAGCGCTTGATGTCTACTACACAACCTTCTTGTAGACGGTTTTTTGACCTTGAAAACAGCAGGAGAGGCTCCTACTGTTATATATTAGAACCAAAGTTTAGTTACATAGAATATACATGCTCTTGAGGGAGAGCCCTCAAGGGGGAAGTGATAAGAGTCAGCTAGTGGAAACTTATACAAGTGCTGATTGACTGAAAGTTCAGTGGAGAGGTAAGATTACAAAGCTAAGGCAAATAAAGTAATGTAGTCCCAATGAGCTTTGTCCACTCTGAATTTTAGCCAAAGGAGATCAACTTTGACCTTCTTGTAGACGTTGTTGGGCCTACAAGTGCAGAGGTTTGTAGGACAGTAACACATTTCACTCAAGTGGATGACCTAAGGTTTATAAATCCATGGGAGGCGTAGGTTGAAGTTGGTCTCTCTCAAGCAACCCTGCAACCAAATAACAAAGAGTCTCTTGTGTCCCCAACACACCCAATACAATGGTAAATTGTGTCGGTGCACTAGTTCGGCAAAGAGATGGTGATACAAGTGCAATATGGATGGCAGATATAGGTTTTTGTAATATGAAAATATAAAAAACAGCAAGGTAACTAGTGGTAAAAGTGAGCGCAAACACTATTGCAATGCTTTGAAACAAGGCCTAGGGTTCATACTTTCACCAGTGCAAGTTCTCTCAACAAGGATAACATAATTAGATCATATAAGAATCCCTCAACATGCGCCAAAGAGTCACTCCAAAGTCACTAATAGCGGAGAACAAATGAAGAGATTATTGTAGGGTACGAAACCACCTCAAAGTTATTCTTTCTGATCAATCCATTGGGCTATTCCTATAAGTGTCACAAACAACCCTAGAGTTTGTAATAAAATAACACCTTAAGACACACATCAACCAAAACCCTAGTGTGACTTAGATACTCCAATGTCTCCACAAGTATCCGTGGATATGATTATACGATATGCATCACACAATCTCAGATTCATCTATTCAACCAACACAAAGAACTTCAAAGAGTGCCCCAAATTTTCTACCAAAGAGTCAAGATGAAAATGTGTGCCAACCCCTATGCATAAGTTCACAAGGTCACTGAACCCGCAAGTTGATCACCAAAACATACATCAAGTAGATCATGTGATATCCCATTGTTACCACAGCTAAGCACATGCAAGACATACATCATGTGTTCTCAAATCCTTAAAGACTCAATCCGATAAGATAACTTCAAAGGGAAAACTCAATCCATTACAAGAGAGTAGAGGGGGAGAAACATCATAAGATCCAACTATAATGCCAAAGCTCGCGGTACATCAAGATCGTGCCAAATCAAGAACACGAGAGAGAGAGATCAAACACATAGCTACTGGTACATACCCTCAGCCCCGAGGGTGAACTACTCCCTCCTCATCATGGAGAGCGCCAGGATGATGAAGATAGCCACCGGTGATGATTTCCCCCTCCGGCAAGGTGCCGGAACAGGGTCCCGATTGGTTTTTGGTGGCTACAGAGGCTTGCGGTGGCGGAACTCCCGATCTAGGTTATCTTTCAGGGGTTTCTATATTTATAGGAGGGTTTGGCGTCGAGAACAAGTCAGGAGGACCCACAGGGTGTCCACGAGGCACATGGGCACGCCCTGGGGGGGGGGGGGGCTCCACCCTCGTGGGCCCCATGGGACTCCTCTCCGATAACTTTTTGTTCTAGTATTTTTTTATATTTTCCAGAAAAAATCTCCGTTGATTTTGAGCGCATTCCGAGAACTTTTGTTTGTGCACAAAAACAACACCATGGTAGTTCTGCTAAAAACAACGTCAGTCCGAGTTAGTTCTAACCAAATCATACCAAAAGCATGTAAAAATAATATAAACATGGCATGAATACATCAAAAATTATAGATATGTCGGAGACGTATCAGCCGGGCCCTCCCCGTGCGGACGCGGTTGTTCTAGGTCGTCACGCTCGCCCAGCTCGGGCCGAGGTGTGGGTCCTGTCTCCGCCACTCTAGATGGTGCAACCAGCGGGTCTTGGCTCGCACCGGAGCAAGTGACGACATCGTGTTGGCTGAGCTCGTTGGTGGGGCAAGAAGGAGGAGGCTAGACCTCTCCATGACACGCACCAACAGAAGCATGATCAACAACATGTTGAAGGGGCTAGGCCGCTCCTACGGCTCCGGCCCCTGCTCCAGTTGAAATGGTAGTGTTAGCAGCACCGCCTATGGCGTCTACGCCACCCATTGCCACATCCAGCACCCGCAGTGGCTAGTGACGAAGCCTTTGAGGTGGAAGGATGCGTCACCACACCACTCCTCTTCTTGGGAGCCATGGACGATGTAGAAGGATGATGAAGATCGACGCACCAGCTACTACTTCAGGTTCGCACAAGCGACACCCCCTACCTGGAGCGCCAAAGATGTCAGCATGCAAGCACGATCACCTATGGGGAAGAGATGCCCCTTTGTGGTTCGGCAAGGGGACGATCACATTGCACAAAGAGTAGAAGGAGCACGGGACAACATGGCAATGGATAGCTCTCTTTTACCAAAGTTTGGGCCGCTTTGCAGCGTAAAACCCTACTCCTACTATAGTGGACTGATCTGGAGGAAAACAAAGACATGACATGCTCTAGGCCGACAATGGTGCCTCGGGGGGAGCAGCGTGTGTGTACAAGTGTTGGGCGATCTAAAAGTCGAACCCTTTGCTAGGTTGCCTCGGGCCTCCTTTTATAGCCAAAGGGGCGACCACAGTGGAAAAACAGTAATTTGAGTGTGATTAGATAGCTAACAGTGCTATCATACCTAACTCTGGTAGTTAGGACAAAGTGCATTAAATGCACTTCTAGGTGTCGTGTTGAGGTTGAAGCCAGGTAAGCCTGCCCGCCGCTTATCCATCTCTTCCTTATTAGCATGACACGCCTCCTGGACAGATGTCAATAAAGCTAATCTCTTCCTCGCCATGCTGCCACGTGCTTGATAGAATCCACCTAGTTGCTTGATAGCTTGACACCGCACTGATTATTGACTTGGGTGCGATGAGGTGGAGCGGTGGTGTCTTGGAGAAGGCCTGCCGACAGGGAGCCTAGCGGGATCTGATCTTGGCAGCCTCGGCAAGCCTTCCTGGGGAGAATTGGTCTCCAGGGGCGGTCACCAGGCTCTCCTGCCCGGCAAGGGAGGCCTCCTTTAGGTGATATCCTTTGCTCACCTGTTTATCTTAATGCTCTCCTTGATCTCACGAAGAGCGATTTCTCTGTCCTAGTTTTGTGCCATGCACTGGTACTGGACGTATGGTCGCCAGCATGCCTGTGCATGGGTTCGGGTAGCAAACATGAGTGTTTGCTGCACTGACATAAACGAAGTCCAAACACGATAAAAATTTACGGAGAAATGTTTTGGAATATATGTGATTTTTGGGAAGTGGAATCAACGTGAGATGATGCCTCAGGGGCCCACAAGCACTAGGTGCGCGCCCCCTACCGAGGGCATGCCTGGCAGGCTTGTGGCCACCCCGAAGGTCGCTTGGAGGTGTCCTTCAGCCGCAAGGAAGCTTATATCCGGATAAAAATCGTGTTAAAATTTCAGCCCAATCGAAGTTACGGATCTCCAGATATTTAAGAAATGGTGAAAGGCCAGAAAATAGGAACGAGAAATAGAAGAGAAATAGAGAGATAGATCCAATCTCAGAGGGGCTCTCGCCCGTCCACCACCATGGAGGCCATGGACCAGAGGGGAAACCCTTCTCCCATCTAGGGGGAGGTCAAGGAATAAGAAGAACAAGTGGGGCTCTCTCCCCCTCTCTCCAAGTGGTGCCGGAATGCCGCCGGGGCCATCATCATGACGACAATCTACACCAACAACTTCGCCACTGTCATCACCAACTCTCTCCCCCTCTATGCAGTGGTGTAACACCTCTTCTCCCCGCTGTAATCCCTACTTAAACATGGTGCTCAACACTATATATCATTATCCAATGATATGTGGCTATCCTATGGTGTTTTAATAGATCCGTTTTGTCCTATGGGTTGATTGACGATCGTGATTGGTTTGAGTGGTATGTTTTATTATTGGTGCTATCCTATGGTGCTCTCTGTGTTGCGCAAGCGTGAGGGATCTCCGCTATAGGGTGTTGCAACATTTTCATGATTCGCTTATGGTGGGTTGCTAGAGTGACAGAAGCTTAAACCTGAGTAAGGGGGTTGTTGCGTATGGGAGTAAAGAGGACTTGATGCCTTATAATGCTATGGTTGGGTTTTACCTTAATGATCTTCAGTAGTTGCGGATACTTGCTAGAGTTCCAATCATAAGTGCATATGATCCAAGTAGAGAAACTATGTTAGCTTATGCCTCCCCCTCATATAAAATTGCAATAATGATTACCGGTCTAGTTATCGATTGCCTAGGGACAAATAACTTTCTTGCGAAAAAAGCTCTCTACTAAAACCAACTTAATTGTTTCTTTATCTAAACAGCCCCTAGCTTTTATTTGCGTGTTCTTTATTATCTTGCATACCTATCCCTTTACACCTACAAAGTACTTCTAGTCTCATACTTGTTCTAGGTAAAGCAAACATAAAGTGTGCCTAGAGTTGTATCGGTGGTCGGTAGAACTTGAGGGAATATTTGTTCTACCTTTAGCTCCTCGTTGGGTTTGACACTCTTACTTATCGAGAAAGGCTACAATTGACCCCCTATACTTGTGGGTTATCAAGACCATTTTCTGGCGCCGTTGCCAGGGAGCAATAGCGTGGGGTGAATATTCTCATGTATGCTTGTTTGCTTTATCACTAAGTAGATTTTGTTTTCTGTTCTAAGTTGTTTTATATCTTTACTTCTGGATATGGAACACGAAATACCAAAAAAATTAGGTGTACTTGCTACTCATGCAGATGGGGAACCTCCTAAAACCCTCGATGCTCGTTATGTGAAAAATATTAAACACTACTTTGATAATCCTAAGAAAACCCCATTCAACTCGATAATGGGAGACACGTTGGATCAATGTGAATACTGTAGGGATTATCACTTGACTCAAAAAGGGAAACTCTTATGGGATCAAATTGAAATGTTGCGATGGTATGCTTGGAATTTATGCTTGAGATATGATTATACTTGTTGCTCTAGGATGAAGGCTCCACACCTTCACTTTTCATGTGAATTTAATGATAATCAAACCTTGGCTTCTTATGCTAATGGTATATATGATTACTATGATGTGGAACAAATAGAAGAATTCGTTGCTTTTAAGGGTGCTTATGAAATTGAATCTTTGTTTGAATAGTGTGAAAATTATGATGATGTTGTTTACAGACCTGGAAATTATGCTATACTTAAATATGAGAATTATGAATGTAATGCTGATATTAATGTGTTTATTGAGAACGTCTCCACTGTCCAAGAAGAGCTAATATTTTGCAGGAATCTATGGAAGAAGAAATTGCTGAAACTATGAGCTCATTGGATGAAAAGACGATGAGGAGAGCGAAGAACAAAAGGAGGAAGAGAGGATTAGCTACCCGTGCCCACCTTCTAATGAGAGTAACTCTTCAACCAAAACATTGTTTAATTTTCCTTCGTGCTTATCGAAGGATGAATGTTGTGATGATTGCTATGATCCCTTGGATTCATTTGAAATATCCCTTTTTGATGAAATTGATGCTTGCTATGCTTGTGGCCATGATGCTAATATGAATGATGCTTATGGAGATGAACTTGCTATAGTTCCTTATGTTATGAAAGAAATTGTTGCTATTGCACCCACACATGATAGTCCTATTATCCTTTTGAATTCTCCCAACTACACTATATCAAAGAAGTTTGCGCTTATTAAGGATTATATTGATGGGTAGCGTTTTACTACTACACATGATGATTTCGATGAATATAATATGCATGTGCTTGCTGCTTCTACTTGCAATTATTATGAGAGAGGAACTACATCTCCACATCTCTATGTTTCCAACACGTCAAAATTGCTAGAAACTGTTTATGATATGCATTGGCATTTACTTGATGTGCATGAATTGTTATTTAATGACATGCCGATGCATAGGAAGAGAGTTGGAATTCTCTGTTGCATTATATATATTACATTGTGCTCAATACTAAAATATAAATCATTGATAATTAAAATTGGCTTTGATATACCTTGGGATCCTGGTGGATCCATTACTTGAGCACTATATGCCTAGCGTAATGGCTTTAAAGAAAGCACTGCCAGGGAGACAACCTGGAAGTTTTAGAGAGTCATTTTATTATGTTTTGTGCTTTTAGAAAGTTTTAAAACAAAAAATATAGGGGGGAACCTAAAACTTTTTCAAAAAGAAAAGTGAAAGTGAGAAAGACGAGCAGCGTTGAACTGGGGGAGCTCCTTGAACTTTGTTCATGGCCATGGAAACTTTGCAAATCTTGAATTACATAAACTTTTCAAAAAAATACCTTGAACAAATCCATTGTATTAGAAAAATAATGTGCCAAGATTTGCCTTTAGGATGATTAGATTGCTTGTTTGGTATGTTCGGTGCAAAAGAGAAACTTTGGCTGTGGTGCGTGAATTTACATTTTCTACAAGAACGTCAAAAGTTTCTGAAATTTTTACACAGTATTGCTATGCAAATTGTTTAATTTGTCCTAATTTTTCAGAATTTGTGGTGTTACTGAAGTATGGTCAATGTTCATATTGCTACAGACCGTCCTATTTTTTACAGATTCTGTTTTTGATGCATTGTTTTGCATGTTTTGATGGAACTATGGATTTTATCGTTTGTATAAGACATGGAGAAGTTAGGATACGGTAGTTATAATGCAAAAATAAAATATGAATGAGTTTGCAACAATATTTAAATTAGTGATTTGCTTTATTATACTGACGGGTCTCACAAGGGTTTTGTTAAGTTTTGTGTGATTGAAGTTTTGAAGTTTTGGGCGAGATCACGATGGATGAAGGAATAAGGAATGGCAAGGACCTAAGCTTGGGGATGCCCAAGGCACCTCAAGGTAATATTCAAGGAATCCCAAGCAACTAAGCTTGGGGATGCCCCGGAAGGCATCCCCGCTTTCTTCTAATAATCATCGGTAATTTTACTTGGAGCTATATATTTATTCTTCACATGATATGCACAAATTCTTGGAGCGTCTTTTGTTTTTATTTTTACCTTTTATTTTATGCACCATGCTGGTATGAGATAGTCCTTGGTTGATTTATAGAATGCTCTATGCACTTCACTTATATCTTTTGAAGTTGGATGCTTGTTTCTCTACATAGAAACCATTATTTGCAGAATGCTCTTTTGCTTATATTTGTTAGAGCTTGGGCAATCCTTTTGTAGAAAGAATTAAACTCTCATTCTTCACTTATATCTATTTAGAGAGTTAACAGGAATTGGTCATTCACATGGTTAGTTATAAAATCCTATATAAAACTTGGAGATCACTGAGTATGATATGTTTGATTCCTTGCAATAGTTTTGCGATATTGAGGTGGTAATATGGGGGCATGTTAGTAAAAGAACTAAAGTTGAGTATTAATAATAGTGTTAAAGGAAGTAAGTCTTTACGCAAGTAAATCCTCACACATGTAAAGTGGTGGCCGCTGACATTAGCAGCGAGGTGTACAGTTGTTATTTTTATTAATAATAAAGGGCTGTGGGGCTTTGCCTCATAGTAAATATTCAAAAAAAAAACATTAACAATGAGGTCAGAGCATAATTTATCCTTGATTGAAATCCTTCTGTGTTGGTTGAATCGAGGGAACGCGATGGTTAACTCCTACCAACCTCCCCCTAGGGGCATGCGAGTAGTACTTTGCTTCGAGGGCTAATAAAACTTTCACAAATAGTATATGAGTTCTGTCGGGGAAGATGATCCACGAACACCTATGGGACCGGTGGACCGAGCCCCTTTCGGTTCGGCGGGGGGCGGAGATCGCACGAAGAGCAGATCGAGGCGAAGCACACGAGCAGTTTACCCAGCTTCGGAGCTCTCCGGAGAGATAATACTCCTACTGCTGCATGTATGTGTATATTGAGTTCTTGCTCGGGAGCGCTGAGAGCTACCAGACCGAGCGTGAGAGTGTCTCTAGCTTCGAACCCGTCGAACCCCCTCTACGTTGCGCATGGGCCTCCTTTTATATGCTCAAGGGGTCACCGACAGGTGGCAACGTAGACAAGGGTAAAAAAGGAAAAGGACTAGCGGTAGGTACAACTACCATGTACAGTGTATCATACCTAACCCTGACGGCAGGGGACAAAGGCAATAAATGCCCGTCTGTGTCGCCCAAACAGTGCAGAAAGGGACCGTCAGGGACGCCACCGCTTGCCACGATGGCAATCTTGTCAGCGTTGCTTGCCACCGTGCACCGCTGGCTGCACAGCCTCTCGCCACGCGCGCCTGGAAAGGCCCCAGGGCGACACGTTGGTGGATGTGCTGGAGCGTGGGTACAGAGCGGTAGCCTGCCGCGGCAAGCGCCTTGCCGCGGCCGTTGTCTTGTCGTGCCCGGAAGCTTGTCGCTCACCGGGCCTTGCCGGGATGCGTGGTGCGTCGCGGCAAGTTCCTTGAGATGCCTTGATCGGCCTTCCCGGCAAGCTCCTCTTGCCGGGGCCTTGTCTCCTGGGCTTGAATACTTTGTTCTTGAATGGCTTCCCGGCAAGCTCCTCTTGTCGGGGTCTTGTCTCCTAAGGAGCCACGGAGGATCTTGGCGGTCACCCGCCAAGCCTTGCCGCGGGGTGCTGCGACTGCCCGTGCACAGGTTCGGGATACTAGGGTACCCCTACTCTAGCACACCGACAGGAGCCCCCGGGCCTGGTCCACACACGGTGCCGAGCGCTGTTGGGCCAGGCCCAAAACAGGGCACGGGCACGCGCGGCCTAGGTTACGCCGTATCTTTCTCCGTATCCACCGCGCCCTCCCCTAATGGCACGCGTTGAATGTGGCGTCATGGGAGAGATCGTGGGTGGTTTCTTTATTTGGAAAAGCGGAACGTCCGCCCCCTCCCCCGTTATAAGTAGGGGAAACAGGGGCAGTTCGCCCATCTCGCCGGTTGCTACTCCAGTCTCAGAAATCTCCGCCGCTCCCCTCTTCTTCCCAAGGCTGAAAGAGAGCAGCGCTCCGCCCCCCATCGCCACTAGCACCGCCAACACCGTCGATATCCTCCACCACCTCCGCCATGGCTCCGAAAGCCGACAAGGGGAAGGGCGTGAAGTCGGCCGAGGCGCAGCGGCTCGCAGCGCTGCGAAAGGAGCGGGCAACCTCCCCTCCCCCCCAGCTCGCCGCAACGGAGCTGAGGGAGTACTACTACCTCTCCTGGTCGACGGAGACGCGAGCGCATACGCGCATGAAGGTACTTTCAGCCGCCGCCTCGAAACTGGCTCCGACCGGATACCAAGTTGGGAAAAGAGAAAAAGTTAGGTGGAGAAGGGCGGCGAGGTCAAAAGGTTAGATCCCCGGCAGAGGCGGATGGAGGCCAAGGCGATTGTTTCGATGGCGCTGGCCACTTGCGTTGCCGGAGATTTCCTTCGGGATCCTACGTTCAGGTCGGCCGCCATGTTCATCGCCCCTGTTCGTCTCTGCGAGGCTACAATAAGTGGTGTGCTCTCAATCTTTGTAGCTTGACAATATTCTGGTCGGGCTCTTCATCACACGCTGCCATTCATGATGAAGGTACCAAGGTCGAAGGATGGGTGGGTGGCGGAGTGCGAGATTCATCGGTGACTGCTCACGATGCGACCCATATGGTGAGGGATGCAGAGAAAATGCTCCAGTAGAGTTCGGCGAGTCTGCGGTCAAGCTAGATCTGAAGGCGCTGGGTGGATTAGAAGGTATTTCTCCACCTACCTGCCCCAGACCTACCGCCCCCACCCCCACCCCATTATCACTTTGTTCTGTGTGGTAAATTGCCTTTAATTTCCAGTAGTTGATGTTGTTCTTGGTTGCTGATTAGAAGATTTTTCTCTAAGGATAGCAAAAATTTGCTGGCTGGAATCCCTGATGGTGGATCCATGGGAAAGCCATATGGATTTTTGTCGGGGAAAATACACAGGGGTACATGTTTTTCCCTTACTCGTGCGTGGACGAACCAAGATCAGATCAAAAAGAGCCAGATACCAAGTGGCTTGAAGAATCAACAAGAAGATCGAAAGGATCCAAGGCCAAGTCAGAGGAGCCAGATATTATCGAGAGAGAAGCCTCCCTTGCCGGGCAGGTGAGACCGGCAAGGGGCGAGGCCACCCCTAGAAGGAGATGACCAAGGGATCTCGGCAGGGCTTGCCAAGACTCACGGAGGCCAGATTACCTCACCGACTACTCCTCCATGACCCACATCGTTGATCAGTGCGGTGTCAAGCCATAGAGTGATTGAGTGGCAGCCGTTTGCCACATGGCAGCCACTTCCTACCAAGGAAGCCTACAGATGACACCCGTCCGATGACGTGTCAAGCGAGTAGGCGTGGAGCTGGCAAAGATAGCCCGGCAAGCCCTATCGGGCAACCGACGACGTGACACTAAGCGGTGCATTAAATGTGCACTGCCAGCCTGTAGAGTTAGGTATTATAGCACTATTTGCTATCATATCAATGTCTAATGACTAAAATGCCACTGTGGTGACCCCTTGATCTATAAAAGGAGGCCCATGGCAACCGTAGAAGGGGTTCGGTTCGCGAGGTTAGAAGGTTAGACCACTTGCACCCCCATACGCGCGTAGTCACTGCTGATACGTCGCCAACGTATCTATAATTGTTTATTGTTCCATGCTATTATATTATCCATCTTGGATGTTTTATATGCATTTATATTCTATTTTATATGATTTTTAGGACTAACCTATTAACCTAGATCCTAGTGCCAGTTTCTATTTTTCCTTGTTTTTGAGTTTTATAGAAAAGGAATACCAAACGGAGTCCAATTGACCTGCCAAATTACGGAGATTTCTTGTGGACCAGAAGAAGCCCCCGAAGCAAAAGAGTTGGGCTAGAAGAGTCACGAGTCATTCACAAGGGTGGGGTGCGTGCCCTACCCTCCTGGTAGTGTGCCCCTAGCTCGTGGCTGACTCAGAGACCCCCCTGACGTGAAACCGACGCCAAAAATTCTTATAAATATAGAAACCCCTGAAATGAAACCTAGATCGGGAGTTCTGCCGCTACAAGCCTCTGTAGCTACCAAAAACCAAATGGGACCCTGTTCCGGCACCCTGCCGGAGGGGGGATCCATCACCGGTGGCCATCTTCATCATCCCAGTGCTCTCCATGACGAGGAGGGAGTAGTTCACCCTTGGGGATGAGGGTATGTACCAGTAGCTATGTGTTTGATCTCTCTCTCTCTCTCTCTCTCTCTCTCTCTCTCTCTCTCTCTCTTGTGTTCTAGATTTGGCACGATCTTGATGTATCGTGAGCTTTGCTATTATAGTTGGATCATATGATATTTTTCCCCCTGTACCTTCTTGTAATGGATTGAGTTTTCCCTTTGAAGTTATCTTATCGGATTGAGTCTTTAAGGATTTGAGAACACTTGATGTACGTCTTGCATGTGCTTATCTATGGTGACAATGGGATATTCACGTGATCTACTTGATGTATGTTTTTGTGATCAACTTGCGGGTTTTGTGACCTTGTGAACTTATGCATAGGGGCTGACACACATTTTCGTCTTGACTCTCCGGTAGAAACTTTGGGGAACTCTTTGAAATTCTTTGTGTTGGTTTGAATAGATGAATCTGAGATTGTGTGATGCATCTCGTATAATCATATGCACGGATACTTGAGGTGACATTGGAGTATCTAGGTGACATTAGGGTTTTGATTGATGTGTATCTTAAGGTGTTATTTTACTATGAACTCTAGGGTTGTTTGTGACACTTATAGCAATAGCCCAATGGATTGATCGGAAAGAATAACTTTGAGGTGGTTTCGTACCCTACAATAATCTCTTTGTTTGTTCTCCGCTATTAGTGACTTTAGAGTGACTCTTTGTTGCACGTTGAGGGATTGTCATATGATCTAATTATGTTACCACTTTGAGAGAACTTGCACTAGTGAAAGTACGAACCCTAGGCCTTGTTTCGAAGCATTGCAATACCAATTTCGCTCACTTTTACCACTTGCTACCTTTCTGTTTTTATAATTTCAGATTACAAAAACCTATATCTACCGTCCATATTGCACTTGTATCACCATCTCTTCGGCGAACTAGGGCGCCTATACAATTTACCATTGTATTGGGTGTGTTGGGACACAAGAGACACTTTGTTATTTGGTTGAAGGGTTGTTTGAGAGAGACCATTAATCCTACGCCTCCCACGGATTGATAAACCTTAGGTCATCCACTTGAGGGAAATTTGCTACTGTCCTACAAACCTCTGTACTTGGAGGCCCAACAACGTCTACAAGAAGAAGGTTGCATAGTAGACATCAGCTGCCGCCCCGAAGCAACCTCTATCGGGCAAGTGTGCTACGCACCACCATCACCTTTCCTCCATCAATCCACCAAAGCAGGAGTAGGGTTTTATGCCTCACGGCAGCCCGAACCTGGGTAAAACTGCCTGTGTGATCTCTGTTGCACTGCCCTACGTTGGTCTGCTCTTTGTGCAACGCGCCTCCCCCTACCGAACCAGCAATGGGCGTCCTGGTCCCATAGGTGGCCACGGTTTCCCGCGACATCTTTGGAGCGCCAGGTAGGGGGAGCACTTGCGCGAACCTGAAGGCGTAAGTAGCACGTCGTCGTCGTCACTGTCCACGTCTTCGGCGACGTCATCGACCATGGCACCTGTGAAGACAAAGAAGCAGAGCGGGGCCGTTCCCACACCACATTGTCGGTCTCCACGCCTCACCAAGGTCGCGACTGTAGCGATGATCTCCGCTGGTGGCGGGAGACCCGTCCCGGCGACCCGCATGATGCAGCCACCATTCGGGCGCCGCTCGAAGAAAGGATGCAGAATCTGTGGATGTGAGCTTCCTCCTCCCTGTCCCTTTCCTTCGTCAGGAGTCAAATTGCTTTAGCCCCGGTGACATCGGCGTCGACGACTACCACGTGATGCTTGGTTCAGAATTCACCCTACCTAGGGCAATCCTGAGCGAAACGTTGGTATGAGTCTGTCGATTGACGCCCCGGCAAGCGTATTTCGGCAAGGCTGCCTGCATCAGCATGATCCGCGCACTGGTGGCTACTGGACTGACCCAAAAAGGAGAAGAGAAAGGGGGAAGGGGACCAGAGAACCTCGACACTATGCCCCGGTGTCAGCCAACCACGCAAAATGCATATCGGCCTCTACCGAGGACAAAGAAACCACCTGATTAGCTCTTGCTCTGTCGAGTTTCGCGAGCGCGCTCAGCACACACGACCCGGCAAGGAGAAGGAAGCCTGGAACAAAAGCTAAGTTCATGTCATCATTTCCTGATTGATGCTTTAGAATTCTTTGCAGTCATTTATTCCTTAACCCTAGAGAGCGTTTGTATTGTGAAAATCCTCATGTGATGGAACCTCGGCTACCTTCTTTGGTTGCTCCATTGTCATGTCCGGAGCCGTGCTCGCAAGATGAGAGGCTGCACCGAAAACTACCTGGGAAAAACTTGTCGGGACACATTCACGCCATGATGACTGTTAAGGGCCGGACCCTTACAACAATCGCGGCAATATGATACCGGCAAGCATCCAAAGCATACATGGAAATAGATCATACGAACGTGAGCGTACATGGCTCAAGGGGATAAACACACAATTAAGATTCCACCCAGGATACCAGTTTCACACAAACATCAGAGATAGAGTGACTAAACAAAAAATATGCGACATGTTTCATTACAGGGCAGCAGCGGCCCAATACTTGGGTGGGCGACCAGGTAGAGCGATTCAAACCCGGAGGACCATGTCAGCCCATGATGCAGCCTTCTCCTTGGCAGCTTCGACATCGGCGCCTCCTGGGGGCTTTTTGAATCCATCATCAAGGTCGAGATCTGGGTGGCGGCAAGCGATGTTGCTCAGGACCATGAAGAGGGTGTTGCGGGCCAGCTTCCGGGATTCGGTTGTGAAGCATTGGGCCCTCCCTGCTTCATGCGCCCCCAGCTTCTCGATCAGCTTGTTGAAGAAGACTCCCAACTTGGTGCTTGGAACCTGGTGCTGGCTGAGAGAGAAAACTGGGCTGTCCATGCCCATTTCCATGGCCCGGGTGCCAAGACGTTCAACTATGTTGATCAGGCTCTTGATCCAGAGGGTGCTTAAGTCGACCTGGTTCTTCAGCTTGTCTTCAGCATCCTACCGGAGACGATTGGCATTGTCCAAATCCCTGGGCATCAATTGTTGCTGGGACTCAAGCGACTCTGCTGAGCGCTCCAGTGAGTCGATCCTCTTCCTCAAGTCCAAGATGTTGCCATTGGCGGCCTCGTGGCTCTGAGTCTTGGAAGAAAGCTATGATTGCACATCAGTTAAGAGGGTCTCTGCCTTCCGTGCTTCCTCCTTGAGGGCGTCCAGCTCCTTGTCGCTCCTGGCAAGTTCTTCCGCCCGCTCAGACACCTGCCGGTCAAGATCAGTCTTGGCGACAGACACTGCGGCAAGATCATTAGTGAGCTTCTTCAGTCGAGCAGCAGACTCAACGGCAACAACATTTAGACCGTTTCATGCTTGTCCTCCAAATCCTTGGTGCGCTGGCGGATGAGAGCCTCCAATTCGTCATCCCTGGCGCGAAGAGTGGCCACAAGCTTCTCCTCCCAGAGAGAGAGAGATCTCGCTCTCTGGCATCCGGGGAAGACTTGTGGTCTGCCAGACGCGCCTCACGGGCCATGACATCCTCCCATGTCACGGGAAGCGTCTCGTGCTGCCTCAGGAGCACCTTGGAGTGCTTGTCATGCCACTCGCGTAGCTCCAAGCCCTTATCCTTCAGCTTCTGGCTCATCTTGTCGACAGATTCACGCCGCTCCTTGAGCTCTGACCACTTCTGATTATGTTGGGTCTACATCTCCTTTACGCCTGCCACCATGGATTCCATAAAGGACAAGTCCATGGCAATAGTGATCGAGCCGTCAGCCTCCCTAGCTTCTTGAAAAGCGGAGCCAGGATGTGCTGAAGCTCTTCGGCAAGCTCGGTGTCCGTCGTCAAGGACAGACCGGGGGCTCCAGCTCCGGGCGGTGACAACACCGTGGCTAGCAGCTCGAGGAGGACAACGGGATCTCGAGGAAGGACCCAATGGCAGGGAGTGGGCCCATGGTCTTAAGAGGAATCTTCACCTCTACGGCCACTCCCTCTGCCGAGACGATCTCCGGAGGATGCTCCATCACCATAAGGGACCCATGCGCATCCCCAACAACAAGATCCTGTCCCTCCGCGGCGGCCTTGCCTATGTCAACCGCCACCTCCAATGGCTCCAGCTCTGCTGCTTGGCGGTCTGCAGGAAAAGGAGGACAGGAGACAATGAGGAAGCAGAAGTTAAAAAAAGAGAGAACAGAGAGAGGGAAAAGAAGAAAGAAGCAAAGAAAGATCAAGTATAGTACTTGGAGAAGTCTGCCAGGCAGGAACGTCAGTCTCCCTGACAACAGCTGTTGCCGGGCCCCGAGCTTCACCCTCTGCCGTAACAATCCCGCCAGCCTCCAAAGCGACTTTGTCCGCCAAGGGTTCCACGGGGCTATCTCCAGCTTGAGTGGCGGGGGAGGTGTGCCCCTCGAGGAGGAACTCGCCCCGCGTCGCCTCGCCTCTGCCACCGGGGGAGTAGGAGGACTGTTTTCATCGTCTTCGGCAGGAGGAACCAAGTCCTCACTCCCAGGCCGAGGGCTAGACTGGGGGCTTGACACAGGATCCTCGGCATCGCTCCCCACCAAGGCCGAGCTCTCTGTGCCCTCCGTCGATCCAAGACGCCGGAGCTTCCTCCCGGAGCGATGGATGAGGGTTTCGGTCTCTTCCTACACATCCCTGCCGGCAACAACAAACACAAGAGGTCAGTTAGCAGGAATACCTGGATATGCGTGAGCTATTCGCAAAATAAAATCCTCCTTACTCTTCTGCGATGAGCATGGAGTCCAAGTCGAACTCCATAGGAGGTGAGGGCTCCCTTCTCCTCTTTGGGGGTGCAGGAACAGAGCTCTCCGGCAGCAGCGGCGCCCGACACGGAGCCGCAGGATCAGACAAAGACGAGTCCTGGGAACAACTCGAACTCGAGCTGGAGTCAAGGCCATCATCAATCACCACTCGCTGGGTGGAAGGAGCCTTGATCTTGGCGAGGAGAGGAGATTAGCAGCATGCCGCCTCAACCTTGGAGGCTTCGGTGGTCGTTTTCTTCACCTGCCTGGCGATTGGGCCGACAGCGACACGCTTGCGGGTACGCTGCTCAAGGTCCGGCTCAGGGGCTTGAAGCCCGGCCACAAGCCACTCCTCAGGCTCCACCACCCCACCAATCTCCTTTGCTACCATGACTAGGGCATCTAGCCTGGCAAAGTTACCTCCGACAAGCTCTTTCTCGGCAGCTCCTTCCGTGGTTTGTGCCTCGCCGCCACCTTGGGAAGAACTTCCGTCCCTAGCCTTCCCCTTGCTTTTCCCGGCCTTCGTGGCCTTCGCCATCTCCACGAGATAGGCCGCCTTGGCCTCCTCGACCTTCCTCAGGATATGCGCCACCTCCACAGAAGAAGTGGGCTTGTACATCCTAGTTTCAACCCTGGTGGCCACTTCCACCAGGGTGCTCGGCCACTCGAGCTCTTTATCAAGAGCGGGCATCTGCCAAGTGCTCGCCACCCCTTCAGCATTGCAGTCCGGCATCCATGACAATATCTAGTCCCAGGCAGAATTGACGTTCAGGGGGATAATGGTTGCCGGGAGCTTGAACATGTCGAAGCGGCCGAACAGTTGATTGCACAACCAGGCGCGGCCATACACCGACAAGTTGTTACCCAACCTGGGGAGCAACCTCATCTTGTTTGCCGAATCGCCATACAGCCACGCAGATCTATCCCTTTCCCCCCAGCGGCGAGATTTGGCGGAGAAGAAAATCTGCCCCCACATGCTCGATGGTTAGCCTGGCAGCCCTCAAATTGGTGATCCCGTTGATTGCCGGGCACAACCTGTCTTTAGTAAGGCCCTTGGCGCTCCAATCCCTGCCGCGCTCAACACTTCCCTTCCGGACCTCACAGAAATTAGGGGCATCCTTGTCCTGAATCCAATACCAATCGCCCTCCACTGATTCCACCTTTCATGCTGATACCCAGGGAGGTAATCCCAGATCTTCCTCGCAATGCATGGCATCCAGCTAATAACCCCGAAGCATTAGGCTTTGCTCTCCACGTGCGGGACAAAGTAATGCCGAAACAGATCCACATTGGGCTTGACCCCAACAAAATTCTCACACAAATGGGCAAAGATGGCCATCGCCATTGCGTTTGGCGTGAAATCAAGGAGGTGGAACCCGTAGGTGTTCATGATCGCCTCAAAGAATCCAGAGAAAGGAGGGCAAAGGCCGCAGATGAAATAGGCGTAGAAGAAACAATAAGAATCATGCGGTACCTCCTTCCCCACCACAATGACTGCCCGTGCCCCATGCCCTTTCTCGACAGGCCTCCCCCACAGATATACGTACCTCTCCTGGAGGGCTGGACCACTCAGATTTGACAGAGTGAAGACGACATCTTCGCTCTGCCTCTTGCTCAACTCCGCCCCTCTTTTGCTCCCCTCGGTGGCAGCCTCCTTTGCCGCGGCCGCCTGCTTCTTCTTGTCCATGGGTTTCTTCCCCATTCCAGCGATGGTGGCGGAGAGAACTACAGCGGAAGGGAGAGAAGGGGAACTGTTGCTTGGCTTGCAGAGGAAGAAGATGGGGGAGCAGAGCAAAGAACAAATGAATCGCGACGCTCCATTTTTCTTGCTCTTAAGGGAGGGACGCAGAACAGGAACGCGACGCATCAGAAAGTTACTGTTTTACCTTAACTGCTACAGTCCCACGATCCCACGACACGTTGTAATTACACGAAGTGGACATTGGATTGACCGGCCGTCATGGTGAACCGGCAAGCGCAGCCCTCTCCTGCCACGTGTCCGCACACGGTTTGGGGCCTAACCCAACGTGCCAAGCGGCATGCATGGCTCAGGACCAGGGGCTTATGTCGGGGAAAATACACAGGGGTACATTTTTCCCCTGACTCGTGTGCGGACAACCCAAGATCAGATCAAAAAGAGCCAGATACCAAGAGGCTTGAAGAATAAACAAGCAGATCGAAAGGATCCAAGGCCAAGTCAGAGCAGCCAGATATTATCAAGAGAGAAGCCTCCCTTGCAGGGTAGGCAAGCCCGATAAGGGGCGAGGCCACCCCTAGAAGGAGATTAGCAAGGCGTCCCAGCAGGGCTTGCCGGGACTCACGGAGGCCAGATTACCTCACCCACTACTCCGCCACGACCCACGTCATCGATCAGTGCGGTGTCAAGCCGCAGATTGATTGAGTGGCAGCCGTTCGCCACATGGCAGCCATTTCCTACCAAGGCAGCCTACAGATGACACCCGTCCGATGACGTGTCAAGCGAGCAGGCGTGGAGCTGGCAAAGATAGCCCGGCAAGCCCTGCCGGGCAATCGATAATGTGACACTAAGCGGTGCATTAAATGCGCACTGTCAGCCTGCAGAGTTAGGTATGATAGCACTATTTGCTATCATATCAATGTCTAATGACTAAAATGCCACTGTGGTGACCCCTTGATCTATAAAAGGAGGCCCATGGCAACCGTAGAAGGGGTTCAGTTCGCGAGGTTAGAAGGTTAGACCACTCGCACCCCTCTACGCGTGTAGTCGCTGCCGCCCCGAAGCAACCCCTACCGGGCAAGTGTACTACACCCCCCCACCACCTTTCCACCATCAATCCACCAAAGCAGGAGGAGGGTTTTACGCCTCATGGCGGCTCGAAGCTGGGTAAAACTGCTCGTGTGATCTTTGCCGCGCTGCCCTACGTTGGTCTGCTCTTTGTGCAACGCGCCTCCCCCCTGCCAACTAGCAATGGGCCGTCCTGGTCCCATAGGTGGCCGTGGTTTCCTGCGATAATTTTGTTCTAAAAAATATGTACATAAGAATTTATAAATAATTTTTAAAACCAATTCCTTGGAGCATTTATGTTTTGTATGCAGGTGCATCTGCCAAAAATAAAAAACAACAAAAACAAATGGGTTGGACGTGCCAATTTGGCCATACAGATTTCTGTTATGTAGTCAGGTGATATTCATGTCAAAACTGGCGTACCTAATTTTAGGCTTTGCATTTTGCAGTTAGAAATAGCTCATCTAGGATTTTAAAAAAGGGGACAGTTCACTGAAAAATATATAATTTTAATCTGAAGGTGAAGTTAAAACTCATCCATCATGATATTAGGATCTGTAGGTACAAAGATTTGGGTTGCCAAAAATCATGTGCGTGTTTTGTATGGGAAAATCGTGTTCAAAAATTTAAGCATTTTTAAGATGAGTGAAATTTTAGGAGCACAATAGTAATTGATTTGTGTTTTTGTGCAAGGAGATGTATAGCTATAAATCTGAATGTTTTGTTCAGCGAATTCATGATAGTTCTTGAAAAAAGAGAAAAAAAGAATGTGAATGCTAATCTTGGATAATGCAATTTTGACACTCGTGTGGGTGTTTCGGATTCGGTTGCAGGGTCCGTGTGGGTGCAAAACGAATAAAGAGGAGACTATGCCCTAGTAGGATGGTTGCCCTAGAGAGGTTGCTACATGGATTTGTGGAAAGAGACGGTGAAGATGTAGTCAAACCAGAACTGGGCACCACATTCGACTCGTTGATGGGAGCTTATGACTTCTACAATTTTTATTTATGCGAGCATGGATTTGGGATCAGGTACGGGAAGAGCCGGCTAAATCTCGATAAAAGGAAGACGACACAGCAGATTCTCTGTGGGAGACATTTCTTTTGAAGTAAAAACTTGATTAAATAATTGTTGTACATAATTTTCTCCCAGTCCCACCATGCAATAAATGCGCCGCCCCACCCCACACCCCACCTTTTCCTCTTCGATGGTTCCCCGGGAGTACGGTGGAGCCGTGTTCAGGTTTCCTCATAGATGGCTCGCCGAAGTTCCTGATGGACACTACAAAAAAAGACACATCCGTGACATTTTGGGCCGAACGAATTTTTTTTCTATCGTACATATGACACTTCTATGACGATAATTGTGACAAAACCCGGTATCATCATAGATGTGGTGGGCTCCTACTTCTATTACAAAAAATCATGACAAAAAATGGGCTTTTCGTCTTGGGCGGGCCGAAGATGCAGCTGTATGACATTCTTTGGGCCGTCCATGATGAAAAAACCGTGGTAGAAACGAGGGCGAGTAAAATTTCGGGGAGTTCCCGGTTACGGTGGGAGGTCGGGGGCCGAGCGATGCACGTTTCTCTCATACACGTACGCGCGTGTGTGCAAGGCGTTGGCTCTAACTGAACCCGAGCGAGGCGTTGGGCTCTAACTGAACCCGAGCGATTGCAACTGCAGGCTATGCGTTACTGAACCCGAGCGATCGATTGATGGCTATTAGCTGAACCCGATCGAGCGATTCCTTTGCTACTGCTGCTAACTGAAGCCGATCGATTGGATGAACAGTGAGCGTTGCGGGGGAGGGGGGGTTGGATGAACAGTGAGCAGTGGGGGTGGATGCAGGACCCCGTGGCATTGCCTCTGGATGAACAGGACGACCCCGTGGAGGGCTGGATGAATAGTAGATGGTGGAGGGGTGGTTGAACAGTAGCCGGTGGAGTAGCACGCGGTGGAGGCTGGATGAACAGGAGCCCGTGGAGGCTGGAGGAGGTCAACGGTAGCCCGTGGAGGCTGGAGGAGGTCGATGGTGGAGATGAACAGTATCCCATGGAGTCCCGTTTTGCAGTACGCCACACCCCTCCCGATGAACAAGACCCCATTTCGACCGTAGCTATCCAACACAAGTCCGTTTCGTTCGTTTTGCGATACGCCACACTCCCCGATCAACAGGACCCCCGTTCCGAACGTAGCGCTCCAACACAAGTCCGTTTCATCCGTTTTGTGGTACGCCACACCCCTCCCGATCAACAGGACCCCTGTTTCGACTGTAGGGGGTCCGTTTCCTCCGTTTTGCGGTACGCCAGACCCCTCCCGATTAACAGGATCCCGTTTTGAACGTGGCCGGTCGAACACAAGGCCGTTTCCTCTGTTCTGCGGTACGCCAGGCCTCGTTTCCATCGCCTGTTCCGTCCAAGCCCTCCCGATGAACACGACAATGCATTCCATTCCGACCCAGCCGGTTGGCTCCCCATGAACACGACGACGACGTTGTTTCTCCGTTCCGACCCAGCCATGTACACGAGCCCTGGCCGTACGTATGCGCGAGTAGGCGTTCGAGACCCGCCCATATGTACACATACGTGGCCGTATTTTCTTTCTTGCACACTGGCCGTTGTACGTACGTGTACATTCTACATGTGCACCTCTACTACGACACATACACACCTCTACTACGACACGTGCGCGCCTCTACTATGACATGTGCGCGCCTCTACATCCACCAGTATGTACGTACTCGTTCGTGAACAGAATGATACGCTACGTACGCTTCGACCAGGTGGGTCTCGACTGTCAGGCACTTCCTTGCGTGTGAAGATGTAGCTAGTGGGTCCCAACAGTCAGGGAGGCAAATCGTTTTTTTGCCCAGACGCACTTCCTTGCATGCGAAGATGTAGCTGGTGGGTCCCAGGAGTCAGGGGGCGAATCGTTTTTTGCCCGGACGCACTTCCTTGCGTGCGAAGATGTAGCTGGTGGGTCCCAACAGTCAGGGGGGCGAATCTTTTTTTTGCCCGGATGCACTTCCTTGCGTGCAAAGGTGTAGCTGGTGGGTCCCAGTAGTCAGGGGGAAACATTTTTTCATGAAATACGGTGGCCCGTCCGGTGGGTCCCTGCTGTCAGGTGGAGGAATAATTATTTTGTGCGTAATAAGGAGGCACTTCCTTGCGGCCGCCGTGGACCCAGCTGTCAGCCTCTCCATGCATAGTACTCTTTCGATGGAAGTCGGTCGTTGACCACATTGACCATGTCATGCCGAGAGCACCACGGCGGTGGACGACGGCGAGGCCTAGGAAGGGGATGACGCGGAGCCGGGGAAGGCACAGGAGTGGATGCCCACGCGAAGAGGAGTACGAGGGTTCACTGGTTCGGCTCCGGTGTGAGGCTGCCGTCACCGCAGAATAACAGGGGGTGTGGGTGAGTAGAGGGATGGCCTGGCTAGCAGTGGGAGTAGTAGGGGGCGGTGAGGCCTCCGCGGCATCACAGCCGGCCACGGGAGGCAGGAGCGTGCGGCATGACCGGCGCTGCTTTGAGCGGCTGGAGCACGAAGACCAGAGGTTGAAGAAGCACTACGGCCGTTGGATGGACATCGTACGGTCACTAGTTCTAGAATCGTTCATATTGACTAAGTTGACAAAGCGCTCCATCCCCGTCAACTTAGTAGGCCCATAAGTCAGCCTCCCACCAAGGTGAGTCCCAGCTAGCAGGGGAGTATTCATTTTTTGTGCATAATAAGGAGGCATTTCCGGTGGGTCCGAGCTGACAGCGGAGGGAACATTTTTTTGTGAAATACAGAGGTCCTTCCGGTGGGTCCCAGCTATCAGGTGGAGGAATCATTATTTGCGCGTAATAAGGAGGCATTTCCCTGTGTGGCCCCCTACTGTCAGCCTCTTCCGATGGCTATTGTTTGTTGACCATGTTGACCTCGCCGCACCGAGAGCACAAACGCGATGGACGAGGGCGAGGCCCAGGAAGAGAACCACCCGGAGCCGGCGAAGCCACCGCAATGGATGCCCACGCTGAGGGGAGTACGAGCGCTGACTGGTCGGCTGCGGGGTGAGGCTGACATCGCTGGAAAATAACAGGATGTGTGGGTGGTTAGAGGGATGGCCTGGCGGCATCACAACCAGCCACGGGAGGAGGGAGAAGAAAGTCCCGCCGGCGCTGGTTTGGGCGGCTGGAGCAAGAAGATCAAAGATTGAAGAAGCACGCGGCCGTTGGATGGACATCCAACAATCACTGCTGTGTGTTGACTAAGTTGACAAAGCCTTGCGTACGCGTCAAAAAAAAATAGGACAGCGTCATCGTCAACCTAGTAGGCCCAGAAGTCAGCCTCCAAATCTGTGGAAAACAGCATACAACCCATTAGCCATTATTTTCAATAATTTACAGCCCATTTGCTAATTCTTAAGGATATTTGAAGCCCATATTCTTTTTATTAGCATTACAGACCATATATTCTGGGCACTGCTAAAATATTCAATGAAATTTTGCATATTTCGGTGGGGTTCAAACTCTTTTAATCACGAAATTTTGTGTCACGTTAAAATAAATTTCAAAAAATATATCAAAATAAAATTCAAAAAATAATTCTCCACAAAAAATGAATGAAATTTAGAATCTTAACTAGCAAGATGCCTGTTCGTTGCACGGAACATGAAGATGCATTTGTGTGAGTAGTTTATCTTGTGGGAGAAAAGATGATATTATAATGTAATTGCCATTTGGCTTTCGTTTTGATAAGAGTAGAGAGTGGAGAAATCCTGAAAAAAATGATATTTTAATGCAATTGCCGGTTGGCTTTGGTTTAAAAATTTACAGCCCATTTCTTACAACTTATAGCCCGTTTTCTGGGGAAGCCCATTTCTTACTACTTACATGCCTCCTCGTCTTGAAAGATTTGCAGCCCAGCAGGGCTGAGAAAAGCAAGTAGGCCTCGGTTTTGGTATTCTCCAAAAAACAACTGGGCTAGCCAATTTCAGAAAGAAAAAATATATCAACTGGGCTCGTCATGTGCATAATAAAAGCGTAAGCGTGGGCTAGACGGGCCATAGCCCCTGCACAGCACGCAGTTGAGCTCCATCTCTAAAACTGAAAAACAACTGGGCGAGCTGTTGGGTCCCTGGTGTTATCCGCTCGTTGTGTAATTTTTTTGTTTATTTACTACATTGACAATGGCATGGGACCTAGTTGTCAAACAATCAGGAGGAAGTATTTTTTGGCTTGTAATAACGAGGCACCTGCTTGCGAAATGCAATGACCCTGGTGGGTCCCTACTGTCAGCCTCTCCATGTACAGTCATCTCCTGATTCCTCTTGGTTGTTGACCATGTTGAGAACGCTAGACGGCAGTGGGCACAACGAGCGAACCAAGGCGAAGAACGACAGCAAGGCCTCGGACGGGAACGAATAGCCGCCATGGAAGATGCGGCAGTGTAGTGGCAGGTGGAGGGGAGTACGAGGGCAACAACATGCAAGTCAAGCATACAAATGGTACAAAAAGGCCAAGGATTAATTGTTCATCAAATTTTTAGACAAAACCCAGATTGAACATGACAGTAACATCTAACCCAACCACTCTTTTTTGCAGTCACAAACAAATGGATCAGTCTAATCCATAAAATCAACATCGTGTGCAAAAAAATTTATTTCAGGATGTCTACAACTTGTTGTAAATAGAAGCCGAGCACGTCTAGAAGCCCATTTGTCCACCTGAAACTTCTTTTTTTGCTGTTCAACATGTTCGTCCATGAGAAATCTCTTGCTGTAAAAATTAAGCCTCATGGACAATAGTAACCTCGCATTCAACAGGAAGAATGTGACAAAGCTTTTGTTTGCCTGGTTGGATGCATATCGTCCCATCTCATTGTCCTCAAACGAATGTCATGAGAACTGGGAAAATCCTTGTGCTTATTACGCCACTGATTGGTTATATGTTTTTCTCCATGTGGTTCTGCCTAAGTAGACATGAAGATTGAAAACAGCTAAGGTCTAAAAAAGAGTATGTCGAAAGAACGACAGCTGAATAGTTAATTCTAGTACAATATATACGGGCTTTAAATGTGCATGAAATCATCACCTCTATGTATAAATTCTCCAGAGATCGAAAGCATCGCATCAAGCCAATAATTATGTCCTGATCAAAACTATACATTTTGATATATATGATCTTGACAGAATCCAGCAACATTGATAGGCTATCAATGGACGAACTCTTCATTGACCATATAACATAATATTAGTACCCAAAGTGTACTCCAAGATGATATAAAACTTATGCGCACAAATGAAAAATGCAGCATATGATTACAAATGTGTAGATGATAATATACGGTACCTGAAAAAGTGAGGAGCCAAACACCAACTCCTTGTGATTATTAAACGGGTCATGAATTACACCCAAGGTCTCCAGTTTGGGCGCAGAGACGACAGTTATTTCTGAAGGTGTATAACAATTATGAAGGAGCAACCTTTCAAGTGAAGGGGCATCTTCGATGATGAGCTGTTGTCCTTTAAAACAAATTCCAATGCTTTTAAGGTGAGGCGACTTTATTTGGAGACAACTGATACCGATTTCTATTCCCAAAACAATCAACAAGCGCTCCAGGGTAGGGAAACTAGAGTGGATGATGTTGTGTAGTGAGGCCTCCTACAGATAAACCACCACAAGCGAAAGTTTTTTTAGCAGTGGGAGTCGAAGCATTTGTACCAGATCGTCTGGTAGATGGCACGGGCGAAGGTGGCGGTGTGGAGAGAGGAGGAAAACCGCGAGATGGACAACAATGGTGTGGGCACGAATTCTTGGTGTGTTCATGGTATGAAACTTTTGTGTTAATGGTACAACTCAAACTGCTGGAGTTTTCCGAATTCAGGGGATGTCAGCCAAGTGTCCACCTTGTCGGGTATGGACATCAGGTAGCGTGTCGGGATGCAGAGGCATTGAACGGGGCCCTGCTGGTGAGAAGAGACGATGGCTCAGAGGAGATCAAATTTAGGAAGGACAGATATCTGATGACAGTCGAGATTGAGGGGCGCAGTGCGCCATAGAGGGCGCCACCGAGTTGAGAGGACTTGTGTACGGCAGCAATCCTTGGTGGGGAGAAGCGAGATGATCTCCTCAAGGATGATGTCTGGGAGATCGCTGATGTGGTCCACCAGATATTCTACCGGTTCCTCGGATCCGGGTGGTGGTGGGGGGGGGGGCTCGCCGCTTCTCCCCGCGCTACCGGGTGCAGGATCTACAACCGGCGTCGCCGCTGGCGGGAGCCTCATCTTCTTGGCGCTGGGGCCAGACAATACCATTTTACTTGTGGGCGTCGCGCCGATCTCACAGGTTTGAGAAGAGTAGCCAGAGACGAGCCTAGTGGCAGTGCGAGTGGGGAAGAAGGAGGGCTGGGGATTTCTGTAGGAGTGGAAGAAGAGGAGCAGGCATTTTCTGTATGAGTGAGGAAGAAGGTGAGCGGGGTTTTCTGGATGATTGAGGAAGATTGGGGAGCGTGGGAATTGGGGGGGGGGGAGACGAAAGCCGGAGAGCGAGCTGTTCGTGTTTATAAGGCCCGCTCCACTAACTACTCGTTTTTCCCAAGAACCGCTCTCTTCTTTTGCATTGCTGCATTGGAGCTGGCGCATGGACTTGGCTGACTGGCCATGCATGCAGGATGCATGTGCCCGCCGGCCACTACATGCGCCTGGTTTGTTACTAGGCCTATTTAACAGGGTGGTTATGGAGTAAATTAAGGAGATTTATATTCTCTGTGTGCATCCACCAAATTAGAGTATGCGGTACTGGATGCAGACACTCACATTAAACTAACATTCAGAAGAACAAAAGTTCAGCATGTCTATGCATCTCAATGATTCACGATACTATAACCAATACAAAGCTGTGAGAAGGTGTGGAAATAAAGAAAATCGGTCGATGCTTCTCTGAGCAAAGGGCCTCCCTGCACATGCATTAATTTCCTAGGCATGCTTGTTTCTTCTCAATGTTGCGAGCACTTTGAGCATGTTGGCAACTCCACAACTAGCTAGCTGCCTCATCTTGCAATTGATGCTGACACATTTGCAGCAAACACATAAGGCAATAGAGATGACTCAACATGAGTCCATATTGTGCAGTTCCCCTGCAATCATATTCATTGTCCTGAATCTAAAAAGATAGGAAAACAGTAGCTATACTTAAACGATGTTGCAAAGCAGTAGCATATATCAATAGCTCGGCATGACAAAACACGATCATCTGGACGAAGGGAATACTGACCTGCCTGAGGAAGATTATATATAATTTCATAAGTCCTTGGTTGATTTCCACCTTCGGCTGCACTGCTTGTTTGCTCCTCCACACATGACAGGATCGTTCCGCACTGCATTCAGCAAGTCAACGTATGAATAAGCTAATTTCATCTTGCGGTGGTCATTGTACCTAGTTACGAATGTAGGAATACCTAGAGCACCATGAGGTTAGCTGACAGCAGGTAGATGCAGCCATATAAATTTTGTGCGGTGCTACCAAAATTGAAGTTTGTATCCCTTCCCGTTATGAGAATTCTTCTTGAAGTTGGTAGAATGTGATGGCTTGTTCTTTGCATCAAACTTTCCTTTCCCCTGAGATTTGTTCTTGTTGTTTTGGGGCTGGTTTGGCTGGAAGCACTACAAAAAAATACACTTCCGTGATGATACGTGTTTGTCACAGTAGGTCGCGTTTTTTTTCATGCATGTACATCCATGACAAATTTATGACAGAATCAAGATAGTCATACCTCTACTGTCGTAGAAGTGTTCCATGACATTACAAAAATTATCATCACGGAAGTGTCCACTTCCATGACGATAAATCGCGCGTCACAGAAGTGCTTTCGTCAAGGATGACCGACATGTGGCATCCACCATAACGGAACGCCGTTAAGCTATCGGGTCGGGTTTTGGATCCGATAACCCGTTAACAGCCCCGACCAATGGGGATTTTCCATGTGTAAAATCATCATTGGCTGGAGGAAACACGTGTCGGCTCATCGCTGGGACAGATGTCATCCACTCATTTGACAAAAGGCGCCTATGCTACGTCGACACGTGGCACGGCTCAACAGAGGCCCATTGCTGTGAAAAGGCCGACCCATTTGACTTGGTCAAAAGGTGATGGGCCGGCCCATGGAAAGCCTGTTAATGGCCTATTCGCATATATCCCATTTACAGCCTGCTAACCCAAGGCCCGTTACGCCCTATTCGAATTAGGCCCAGTAGCGTCATCCGGGCCATCTTCCAGCCCGTTTTCACTTCTGGCCCATGTATGGCCCATGACGTCTTTCGGCCCATATGAGGCCCTATGTAACTGGCCCGTAATGAACAGTGTATCACTTTACACCCATTAACGGCCCGTGGTGAAACTGGCCCGTATAGAACAGTGTATCACTTTATACCCATTAACGGCCCGTTATTCCGTTGGGCCGTTTCCAACCCATGTTATCTTTCGGCCTTCTTAGAGCTCATTTATTCTTGGGCTCATTTCCAGCATTCGTTTACTTACGGCCCATTACTGTCATTTTCTGCTTGTGGGCCAAATTCAGCCCGTGGTTACAGTCGGCTCATTTGTGGTCCGTTAATACGTTGGGTCGTTTTCATAGCGTCATCAAATACGGCCTATTAACGATGGCCCGTTATGGTCGGCCCATGAACGGACGATTCCAACTCTAGCCCGTTTACGGCCAGAATGCGATCTGTTTGGCCCATGTTTGGCCAATCGATCATACGGCCCGTATAAGGCCCATTGATGATACGGCCCGTAGAAGGCCCATTGTTTCTACGGCCCGTAGAAGGCCCATTGTTTCTACGGCCTGTAGAAGGCCCACTGTTTCTACGACCCGTAGAAGGCCCACTGTTTCTACGGCCCATAGGCCCAGTGTCACTACTGTGGCATTTATTGTGGCCTAGTTTTAAAAAATAGGTTATTGCAGACACTAGCAAACCACAGAAAAAGAACTGCACTGACTACAAGCAAACAAATAAACAAGACAACAAGGAAATAAATAAGCAAGCAACTTACACTAGGCTATCACGGCTATTACACATATTACATCCACTGGGCATCAAAGTTCGCCACCAGCGCAAATATACGGAACACAACAGCATATAAACGCCGCAGCAAAACAAGTCCAAAACTGAAACCACTTCAGAAGAGCTCAAGAAACAATATTCTGGGTACCCATAATGCTGGCAAGATGCTTAGCAAGCTTACTAACTTTCTCTTGTTTGGCGCTTAAGTCCTCCAGCGCTTGATGTTGCACCCGAAAGTATGCATCTGAATTCTGCAGGGACTTCCTCAGTCCTTCGGCTTCTTGTCGCATAACATCTGATCAATGTCTTTCAACTTGAAGTTGAGACTCAAGAAGTCGAACTGATTCAGGCAACGAGTTTGAAGAGCTGGTGCCAGTAGTGGTAGCCAGTAACTCGAACACTACATCAAGACATGACTTTGGGGTTGTCTCAGTGACTTCAATATAGTTTTTATCAGCTTTCTTGGAGACCAACAGGGATGTCTCACTATCTTGAACCTTATCTGCATTACTTCCTTTACCGTTGCATAACTGTGTACTCTTCTCCAATATTTTATCCGCGTTCTAAAAGAGAAACAAACAAACACATCTCAGGTTTACAATGTAGTATATGAAACTCATTTTGGTAAACTAGTCAGTAGTAAATTGGACAGGATAACAACATGAAACAAACATATATCTATGTAGTATGGTCATTGTATGGTCTATATCATTCTAGTTTATGTTGCCAAATCAAGATAGATACAGTTCGAATCATATCTATTTAAGACAAAGCAGCATAGACACAATATAAGTGTGGGAAACTACACACCAATAACAACACTTGTAATGTGCATGGCATGAGAGCATAACTGTTTATTCAATTGAAACTGAAATCAACATAGAGCAAGTTACAACAGCTAACAGCAAAACATGTTGAAGAAACAGGTTTAAAACATACCTGTTGCGCCATTGGAGTTTCAATTGCATCCTTCAAATTTGAAATTGGTTGGTATCAGTAAATATAGTGATGCAAGAGCAAAGTAATATGAACCATAGCTATGGAACCTGACCTGAGAACAATTCTTCTTCTGCTTTAAGCGTTGACTTCGGGTTCAGAGTGGTGGTCCTCGTGATTTGGGCACTGCAGTTGCCTTACTAACTGCTCATGTTTGGGTGCTCTGTGGTGGAGACAGTGCTGTGTCAACGGGAACTGGGTGTCTATCTGCTGGGGTTGGTGTTAGAAGGGGTCTAGCTGGTTCTCTGTCCAACTGGGTAGGGGTACAATCTGCATGAGTGTGGGTTATGTGTGGTGGGGCTGGTTCTTGGGCAAGTACAACCGTGGTTCTATCTGCATCGACAGGTCGCACGATCTTTTCTGAAGACCGTGTTTTTACTCCCACAGATACTGCCATCACTCCCTCCAATTGAAATGGCTGATAAACAAGAAAATTAATTGAATGTACAAACATTGTAAGATAGACAGGTGCAATGGATAGTAGGGAAGAAAACAGGGCATGAAATAATTCACATTTATGTTGTCTAAGCAAACAGAATAGCAGGACATAATTTCACATATATGATGGCTAATTAAACAGGATAGCATGACCCAATTTCACATGTATGATGGCTAACTAAACAAGATAGAATGACATACTTCAAAATATGGTGACTATGTAAACAGGATGACATGATATAACTATACGATGTGTCTATTAAAGTGGTTGGCATGCCATAAATCACACACATGCCGTCGATGGAAACATGATGGCATGATATAATTCACGGATAGAATGACATAATTTAAAATATGATGACTATGTAAACAGGATGAGATGATATAATTATATTATGTCTTTAGAAAATGGGTTGGTGGCATGCCATAATTCAGGTACATGCTGTCTATGTAAACATCATGGCATGACATAATTCAAATATATGATTTATATACTAAGGAAGTGAGCAGACGGCAATCGCATATATGATGTGTCAACAAGGAGATGGCATTCAATATTGTGTATATGATGTAAAAACTAAGCATTGCAATACAACATATGCATTATATGAGTAATATAACCCTGCCAAGTTTGATCATACACCTCAGGGGGATAATAGGACTGGTCATCTGCCTCTGAATCCTCCTCTGAAGAGCTATCTGTAACCAGCAAGATATCTGCTTCAGCAGGTAGCATTGTCTACTCTGAAGACCTTGTTTTCACTCCAGATTTCTCCATCACCAATTCAAATGGCTGATGCACAGGAAGAGCAGTTGAATATACAAACATTGTCAACAAAAGCAATGAGAAATACAGAAAAGGACGACATGATATAATTCACATATATGACGCTTGCCTAAACAACATGGCATTGCATAATTCACATACATAATGCCTTGCAATAAGATAACATTGCATAATTCACATATATAATGTCTTGCAACAAGATGACATTGCATAATTCACATATATGGTAATTAGACACTAAACAAGTGGCATTCACACAAAGCATGTCTAAACTAAGCAAATGACATAGCAATGCAAGATACCATACGCATGATATGAGCAACATAACCCTGCCAAGTTAGGGCATGCACCTCGGGGGCAAATATGACTGGTCATCTGTCTCTGAATCCTCCTCTGAGGAGCTATCGGTAACCAGCAAGACATGCACTTCGTTAGATAGCATTGTCTGCTCTGAAGACCTTGTTTCCACTCCAGATTTTTCCATGACCGTGCTGAATGGCTGATGCACAGGAAGAGTAATTGAATGTACTAAAATTGTTGACAAATTTAACACGTAATAAAAAATGATGGCATGATATAATTCACATATAATATGACTGGCTAACTAGGGTGGCATTGCAAAATTCACATATATGATGCTTGGCTAGACAAGATGGCACTGCATGATTCACATATACGATAAAGAAACTAAATAGACGACATTGACACAAAGCATGTCTAAACTAAGCAGATGACATCTTTAATGTATACAGTAAGCAATGCAAGGCACCATATGCATGATATTACCAACATCAGCATGCCAAGTTAGAGCAAATACCTCATGGGGTAAATAGGACAATCTGAAATGGGTGGAGGGGGGCTGCCTTTGCGCCCACCATGGAACGATGTCTGCATGAAATTTTATTGCCACACAAGGCTCGTCTCTTTTGCTCTACATGATCAGTTCCATTGTGTACAATAACTGGCATGCATAGGAATAAAACATAGTGAGATTATGTAAGGAGTGCATGCAAAAATCCAGAGTGATGGTAGCAAACTGTGGATAGACCCAAAACCAATGATAGCAGGCAGATAATAGGTTTAGTTAAAAAATACAGATAATGGCTCCTTTAATGTTTGTTTGCACCCAACATGAAACTCATAGTAGACACTAGAGATTAACGAGATAGTAGACAGATAGTACTGATTGCCGCCCCAATATGTACCCCACAACCATTTAAAAACTCAAGTTTCAACATTAGTTTGGACCTGACTCGGAGTCTAATAGGTGAACACGACGATAATGTAGCATGTCATCATATTAAGCGACACATAACGTAAGCAGACACAGAAGAGTGCGACCTCTCTTGCGGACCCGTGTAGTCCTCAACGTCATCTGCTCAGTTGATGATGGTAATGCAGTTGTCGTGGCTGCCGGCGGCGGGAAAGAAGATCTGAGGCGGCGAAAGACAATCTGGAGAGCGGATCCCTGCTGTGGTGAACCCTTCCGTCGTTGGAGCAGCTGAGCTCGGGTGGAACACAGCGCCACAGGAGCAGGACAAACCACACAAGGTTTTCTTTGACACATATCTATAACAGAAGTAATTGAGTAAGGGCTTGTTTGAATTTGAGGATTCTAACAATGCAGGGATAGGAAATAGACAGGAATAGGATAGGAATGCACATGCAAAACAGAGAATTTAAAAACACAGGATTTCTACCAATCTGGGTGTTTGATTCACAACAATTGGAAGATCATAGGATGCAAAAAAGCATGGTGAGATTAAGTCAAACCACAAGAAAATGTACGGTTATAATGCTATTATGCTACTATCTCTTAGTTTTGTGCTTGATGGATAGGAATATGAAAAGGAGGAGAAGTGGAAATTAGAATTCCTACGGTTTTTCTTTCAAGGAGACACTAAAGGAACAAATCCTACAATTTTCCTTTGCTCCATTCCTTTGCACCAAATTCATGAAAAGTAGTACCATAGGAAACTTTCCAATTCCTATGTTTTTATTCACTTTTCCTTTCAAGCACTGGCGATTCTAGTAGGCAGGCTTGAGCAAGGAAAATCCTACACTAAAAAAATGTTTTTGTGCTACTTCTATTACTTTGGACCCAAGCCACTGCCATACTAGCTCAACTCCCAGGCCCATCGACAAATGCACAGCTCAAACGCACAGAGATAAATAATGATAGCGTTCAAGAGAGTCCATCACGGATAGCTAAGTTGCCTGGTACCTCACTGCTTGTCATATAGTAGGATAAAATGATCGTATTTCCCATTACTATGAGTGCTCAGTGGACAATATATATAACATGTAGAGTAAAAAAGAGATGCAACAAGTGTACAACCTCTTTGGCGAAGCCATGTCGATCTCAGCGTGATTGGGTTAGCCGGTGAGGACGCTCCGGCTGACTTTGCTGTCGGACGAGGGGAAGAAGATCTTAGGCGTCTAGAGAAGCCCGAGGTACTGCTCCGCTGTGATGGAGGGTTTCGTCGTTGGAGCAGCTCCGGTGAGTTGGACGACGCCGAGGCTGAAGCAGGACCAGAGAGACAACGAACAAGGTTAACCTGAGTGGGATTCTAATAGCATCTCCAATACATGACGTAAAATACATAACCACAAAGTGCTAGATGTAAAATACATCAGCCGCTCATTTCTGAACTTAACTGTCGAAACTGAACTTAACTATCGAAACTGAATTTTGCTGTCGAAACTGAATTTTGCTGTCGAAATTGAACGCACTAGCAAGGTGAGGCTACACGTCGGTCGACTGACTTTTTCATCTCTGGACAGTCGATTTCGCAGCCGTTGGATACGAAATCAAGGGCCTGCGGTTCATCTTCAACCTCCACCCCCCTGAGCCACCAGCCACCACCGGCCAAACAGCAGCCCCCCGCTGCACACGGCCGGCGGTGTGCCACCCCGCCCGCCCCGAAAACACTCCCCACCACCGGTCCGCCACCGCCCCGGCCATCCCTCTAGGCCCCCCCCTGTGCCGAGCTTTTTCTCCGGCGATCCCCACGCCACCACCCCGCCAACGCCCCACCACCGCCACGCGACCACCGCCCCCATCCTGAACCCTAAGATAGATAGTGGGGTACCTCTCTGGCGAGCCCCCCTCCCCGTTGCGGCCGGTTCTTCCTTCACCCCGGCGATCCCCCCACCCCCTAAAAGTCGATCGACCCAAAAGTCGATTCAGTCGACTGAAGTGTAGCTAAATCGGAGCAGCATCGCAAGCAAGAGCAAGAGCGAGAGCAGCAGCGCAAGCAAGTGCACTAGCAAGAGCAGACCAGGTAGGGTATCGAGAGCAAGAGCAGAGCAGCAGCGCGAGCGAGAGCTAAAGCAGCAGTAGCTCCTACTGATGTGGACGTCGCTACCGAGGGAGCGACGCCGTGGAGGAAGTGGCCGGCGCCGCCGCCGTGGATGTAGCCGCACCGTGTCGGCTCGGGACCGAGCGCCGACAGTGCCGTGAGATCGAATCAAGAAGAAAATGCGGCGATTAGTGTACAACCTCTTTGGTGGCGCCAATTAGGCCGCAGCTTCATCTGAGGAAACTGTGATGATGATGCTCTTTCGATGGTGCAGGTGAAGACGGCGGTGTGGGAATGGAGGTGGCGCGAAAGACGAGGGGAACATCGAGGCAGCTCCTTGGAGGTGGAGGACGGGGTGGCTGAACTGGCGGGACGATGAGATCGACGACGGATTTACGGTGGATGAGGGACGTCGAGGTGTTGCCGTGGACAACGTCGTCGGGGAAGAGGCTCCGGCTGGGTGGCGGACGGAGCAGGGTGTGGGGTTTCGTCGTGGGTTTTGCGGCCTCGGTGTACGAATGGGTGGGCGGATGGGATGGGAGTGGGGAACCATGGCTTAGAGACGCGCTTGTCCGAAATTTGGGGTAAGTTAGGAAAGTACCCCCCCCCCACCGATTTGAGGCGGTTCTTTTGGTTCAGGGGTACCATGGGCATTTCACATGTCGGGATTTCACAGGAGGTGGGAGTTTTCGCGCGCATTGTAGTTTCGGAATAGCAAGGCGCGGGTTGAGATGGAGGGAGTTGTCGGAGCACAAAGAGACAAAGATATATCTTGAATATTTCGGGCTAACAAGGCGCGGGTTGAAGAGGCGGGAGTTTCGCAGCACGATAGACAGATACACTAGCTTGAATTTTTGGCATAACAAGGCGCGACTTGAAATTTCGGAAGAACAAGCTTAACGTGTACCGAAAAAAGACAATTTGCACCTCAACACGCACAACACACACACAAACACCATTTAGACTAGAGTAAGGTACACGTGCATTGCACGCATGAGATTTGGCAACCAAATTATGAATAAATACCACATTATAGCATGCAAGCTTTGAGTCATATATGCATGATGTAGATGTTCGTTTAATTCTTATAGTTCATTTCATTCAAAATCATCTAGTTTTTATAAGAAAGCTAATCTATTTTAAGACTCATGGAATTGTGCGTTTTAAGACATATAGTAAAAACAAATAATGGCAAATCATGTAGAAAAACATTTCGGCAATTCTGATATGGAAGATTCTAGAACAAATAAGAAGTGCTTGTGTTTTGATGTTTGTGCATTATGCTTAAGTTCAACCATGGAGTCTTCTAGATTATACATGTGGCAAAATCTGGTGGAATCTAGATGATATCCAATGGCCAATAGTGCTCAAATTTGCCATCTTTGGACCATTGGATTCGCCTCATCCAACGACCATCTTTCAAAGTTAAAGTTACCCGCACACAATATAAAAAATATATATAATATAATATATATATATAGGGGTATAGATATAGATATGTGATGCGAAAGCCGCCCCTCATCTCCAATTAGAATGGTGTGTCCATGCATGGATGCGACGTTGCCAAATGATGTCTGCCATCGGTATCTCAAATTCAAATCAGTCTGACCTTGTTCAATGTGTATACATTACAACATGCTCGTTTCCAAACCACACCACGCAGATCTCCGTTATATTCACGCATGCATGGGTTTCAAACATCAGGATCTCTTATTCAAATGTTTGAATTCAACTTTACATTGATTATGACCTCACCTATTCTTTTACACCCACACAATAGTCTTCTCTTTATAATTGTACCACTAACTTTCTCTCATGCATGCATGCACACACACTACCAGTCGGCATTATCCATCTCACGCATGCAATATTTTTCTTCAGGTCGGTCTCCCATGAAGGCACACACCCACACACATCCCTCTCTCCATCATATCGGGCATTCTTTATCTCTCACGCGTGCATGCGCAATGATCGATGTTCCTCTATGTATGTGTGTATATAGCTAGGTCTTTCATAGTTTTCCACACAAACCGATCAATCGATATATCCAGTGAGGTCTCACCCTCTTTCCCCACATCCACATCGATCAATCTATACCTCTCTCTATAGGATTAACATATATAGCTAATACAGCCACATTAATTATATATCCAACGTCCCCCTCTCATCATCCATGCCTTCCGCTTCATCTCTCAGACGCGTGCACAATGGCAAAGACAGGGGGCAGTAAGGGCCCTGCCCCCCCTAACATCACTATATATCGAGGCTAATATGAATGTGATCATTAGACAATTGCTGCTAAAAAAGGTTTAATTTCATGAATTGACCCTCCTCGTAAAGGATTAGCAATGCTTGGCCCCCTAGCTCATTTATTTTTCATGGCTCCGCCAGTGCGTGCAACAGCGCACGTGTTCGCCCCTCTCTCTAAATATCGATCTCGCACTTGTGCATTCCTTCATAGTCTCCCTCCACTCGGCCCCTCGCACCATCTTCTAGCCGCCCACCGGATTTTGCCACATGTACAATCTAGCAGACTCCATGGTTGAACTTAAGCATAATGCACAAACCTCAAAACAGCATTGGTTCTCTTTTGTTCTAGAATCTTCCGTATCATAACTGCCTAAACTTTTTTTCTAGTTGAATTGCCATTATTTGTTTTTAATTTATGCTTTACAACGCACAATTCCATGAATCATAAAATAGATTAAGGGCTTCTTTGATTCAAAGGATTCTCAAAGGAATTTTGGAGGATTCTAATCATTAGGAATTTTTCCTATCTTGGTTGTTTGATTCGTAGGATTGTAAACCATAGGAATTTTTTCCATATGATTCATTTGCGCTAGATTTCATAGGAAACATCCCATCCACTCAAACCTCTTTGAAAGAATTCTGCATTTTTTCCATGCACAATCAAACACTCGTACAATCCTGTAGGATTCAAGACGACATTCCACTATAATCCCATGTTTTTCCGATTCCCGCGTTCTTAGCTTTTTTATAAAAACTAAGATGGTGCTTGGATCCAAGGGACTTATTTTTGTATGACTAAAAATTGTCTCTTTAAGAGACTAAAGTTCCAAGCACCCCTGACTAAAGAGGGGCTAAAACTAGTCTTGAGACTAAATTTTTTTAGTCAGGGGTACCCCTACTAAAATGTGGATTAGTCCTCTCTCTCCTCATTTAACTCCTCTCCTTTAACATGGGCGAGTTCTGGATTGGAGGGTTTGGAGGATAATAAATGCTCATTAACTTGATTTTAGTCTCCTTAGTAGTATTCGGATCCAAGCATGGATGAGGCTAGCATGTTTTAGTCTCACTACTTTTAGTCTTGGGACTAAAACGTATCCAAGCAACCTCTAATTGATTTTGAATGAGATGAACTATAAGAATTAAACGAAGGGCTACATCAGGCATATATGACTCAGAGCTTACATGCTATAGTGTGGTATTTATTCATAATTTCGTTGCAAAATCTGATGTGTGCAATGCACGTGTACCTTACTAGTACTTCGAGTATGTGCAAAACACGTAAATTAGAATACTAATGGCACGCTACACAGTGTCTCTCTTACAGTTCATGAAGCCACATGGCACATGTGGAGGCGTTGTCGCGACCTCCTTGCGTGGATTGATCATAGTGACGTGCTGCTAGTTCCAGAAGAATGTACTCGTCCTCCCTGAGCCATACTGGCGGTACATGCACGAAGCGAAGATGTGAACGCACGCCACACACGCACTCATTCCCTCGCACGCACATGCGGGTACACAGGCGGACGCAATTTTGTACCAAGATCCACCCCTTGCGATAATTTGACGCATGTAAAGTCGTTCACTTCATTGATGGTCAATTAATACAGCGCATGCGAATTGAGTGGACGTGAGGGCGGAAGAAAGACATTATTACTCCACTGCGCGCATGCGAGTAGTTAAATCCTGGGTTGCTAAGTAGTACTTCCATTGGTCTCCTTCGTATTTTGTGCCAATTTTTGACAGTAACATAATATTTACGCATTTGAGCAGTGTAGTACTTGAAATTTATGTTCCACTAAACTCATCGGGAGCCGTTTCGGGCCTCGAAACTAAAACCATCAATTAATCTTTACCTTGTTCCCATCACATTCGAAAGCTTGCTCACACCTACTAGTACGTACCAAACATGAACGTGTTCCCACTATGCAGGTATTAGTACTAGTGCAAGTACTTAGGTTATAAAAAGGGGAACTACCTAACCAAAAATTACTCTACCTTTCCTCCTCATAAGTGCTTCTTCTTCGTCCGTGGTTGCCATGGCCGGTGAGCAGAGCTCTAGGTCGAGAACTACTCATAACAAGGGAGCGGCAGCCAAGGCTGTGGAAAAAAAAAGAGGGCTCGCCACCACGCAGAGACCTTGAAAGATTTCTCACGGGCAGGCGATGGCTCCCAGGAGCGCCCTAGCCGCGGAGGCGAACATGCCGAGCCGGCGGAGCTGGAGTCGTTATCCCTCGACGGCATGCCCGATCAGCTCAATAAGCACCTCAATAAGCAGAAGGAGTTCATCCAAGGCTTGATGGAGTTGCGGAAGGAGAGCCTCGACGACATGCCCGCTGAGCTCAATCAGCAGCGGGAGTTGACCGCCGGCTTGGTGATGCTGCTGAAGAAGAGCATTGCCTTGAAGAAGAAGGCGACTGGCGAAATCCTGCGACTTCAGGAGGACAAGGTGAAGCTCTGCCACGAGATCGACCTGTTGAAGGAGAAGAACGCCAGCTAGAAGAAGCTGCATGAGAATAGTAGTTCCTCGATGAAGATGCTGCAGGCCCTCGTCATGGAATAGAAGGAGGAGTTGGCAAAGCTCCGCATCGAGCACCCGGCTGCTGTCAAGGTACGTAATGCGGCCGTGGAATAGATGATGAAGGCTCGCGTCGAGAAATCCCGCGTCATGGACAGAATGAAGAAGATGGCGGAGGAGACGCGCAAGGAGATGGAGGTCGTGGAGGCGATGAAGAAGCAGTTACGACTCCGCAGCGAATTAGATCATTTGGGGTGATAATCTTCGTTCTTCTTTTGCTGTTGTGTTTCATCTTTTGCTTCGGGTGTTTCGCCGGACGTGTCATGTTCTCTGTGAGGCATGAATAGTATAATGGTTTTTTGAGGGAATGAATAGAATCAACGAGATGACTAGCAAATTAGATCATTTTTATCGCCATATGGCACTGGGCTGCCGTGTTTCATGCTCCTCCGTCGCAGTACTACTCCAGTGGAAAACTTGAGTATACCGCACGATTCTTTGCTCCTCGTCGATCAGGTCGTTGGCGCATTTATACGAGCAGTCAAATCACAAGGCCCCGCCTTCTAGCAGTAATGAGCCGTCAAATCACAAAGGCCCCCGCCTCTCGTGAAACCGACCAAGCTAGACTGCCCCGCCCTCTAGCCTTTTAAAAAATGTATACTTTTGTACAACAGTAGTATCGATGGATTGCGCCATGGAGCAAAACTTGAAATTAAAAAAAAGGTGGTACATATAGAGAGCGCTGGTCGCCAAATTATGCATATAGTACTATTAAAAAGGCTAGTCACAATAATGGTGTCCGGCACAACCCACCCCTAGAATAAAACTAAGCACCCTGGAATTATTTGACAAAACTAAGCACCCTGAAATTCTTTGACAACTGAACTGCTGGCTATATGATGTTGGCCATATATATTGGACGTATATAATGTGAAGAAACGAGTGGTATTACTATACCAACTAAAAGATGAAATGTAAGAAATACTAGTATGTACGTACTGAAGAGTTAAAGTAACAAGAAGAAACATAACATAGTTCTACTGGGGGCTCAGCACAACACACCCCTCAAATTAAATTAAGCACACCTGAAATTAAACTTTGCAACTATCCTGGTAGACACTGCATTAGAACCACCATGAGCAACGACACTGTCGCCTTACTCGGAGTCCTCGTCCACGTCCTCGACTTCGTCCTTGTCCCTCTTCCTCTTGGCCGATACTTCTTTGCTTGAACCGCCAACTTGGCTGTTGCTCTTCATCCAACCCTTGTAGATATTGAAACAAAGGTAGCCATCCATTGCAGCGTAGTGGATGTGGTCTATATCTAGTACATTCCGCTGCCATGCATGACGATGAAACGTGTATGGAGGTTTCTCCAGTTTACCGTACGAAGGATGAACCATGGCTCCTGCCAGGGTCAGCATTGAAGGCTGACGAGAGGACACCAGCCGATTCTTTTGGAGGTCGAAGGTGTTGCCTACAACGAGGCCTATCCGACGAGGACTTCTTTGTTGTTACCAAAGTCTACAGTAACGAATTTGACTAGGTTGCTCTCGAGGAAGTCCTTAAAATCCTGGCACTCAACGTCGACATGGCATATGTGGTAGACCAAGCATAAGTCATGCACGCAAACCTGGATCACGGCGGGCTTCTTCCTCTCTTCTTCCTTTAGATCCTTCTCTCGTCCCATGACTATGGTGTACTCAACATCTAGCCCAGCGACCCACTCATCATCTGAGTCTTCGAACATGTGTCTGAAGCGAGAAAGGCATCCTTTCACCGTTGCGGAAGAACGGGTGTAGATGACGTCGAACTCATCGCCAGTTATGGTTCTGAACTTGTACTCACCGCCGATCGGGGAGATTTGGGACACCATGGATTTGGGAGGAGGGTTAGGATTAGTGGAACTGCCCTAATGTGAATGGACGGGACGATAGGAGCGAACCGCCGTAGTATTAAAGGACGTGCGGGGACGAGTAGGAGCGAAGTGCTAGCATGCGAACGGCAGGGTAGTGGCTTTCCATTCTCCCATGATACGGGCTTCCGAGAGCCCTTGGATCTGAGATTGAACGGTTGCATGGTGTGATTCTAGACCTATGGGTGAATATCCTATCCTGGAGGGTTATTCTGCAAATTTTCAGCAACTTAGCATGCGACCGTTTGATCTCAGTTCCAAGGGCTGCCAGCAGCCCGTATCATGGTCGCGCCTACCACGACCGTCGCGTCGCTCGCGCCCTTGGAGATTTAACACGGCGCGTTAGGCTTCTGATGTTGGCATGTCATACATAGTCATCACTTAGTCACTCATACTACAACAAGGTTGGCTATAAGGTTGGCTATAAGTGTATTTTTTTACTCCTCTCTATCTCTTTCTTCGTACTCCCTCCGCCCCATAATATAAGAACGTTTTTGACACTAGTGTAGTGCCAAAAACGTTCTTATATTATGGGACATAGGGAGTACTAGTATTTATTGCATTTTCCAAGGAGTGACCTCTTGCAATGAAATGGTGTAGCTAAGTTTGCTTCATTTAATTAGCTATAGACTCAAAATTGTCTTTTCACCTAGGTACACGTGCTTAGCACCGTTTCTTCCTTGGGTCACCAAACTAGTCTCTCTCTTCTTGATTAACTTGCCACATCAGACTTTATGCCTATGTGGCAAGCTTAAGCACCTGTAGGAGCAAGTAAGTACAATAGTGCACTTTACATGGCATTTCTGCATATGTGGAGGAAAGAGAGGCAAGGAAAAAGTGGAGAAGTGCGCTCTCATGAAAGAGCTAGCCTCTACTACATGGTGGAGCATTGGGAGAGGCACCTGTATGGAGGTTGTCAGGAATGAGGAGACTCACGCCGGTCATAGAGCCGCAGTTAAAATGATAATGGCAAGTCAAATCACGGGTCCCCACCTGTCCAGCAGTAACTTGCTGTGAAATCACACAACCCTACGTTTGCAGCAGCCTACTCCCACGTCTTCTCGCGTCTCTGTCGAACCGACTAGGCGGAACTGCCCCGCCGCCTACTACGCAGGAAAAGCCCCGCCCTCGACTTTTAAATAGTATACAGTATACTAATTTTGTATCCATGGATTGCGCCCGCGCCATGGAGCAAAGCGTCTAGAAAACGGCGGTACACATGTACAGAGTATACAGCACGCCCGCCGCGTTCGCGTCGCACCCCAAACGGTCGGTCAGTCTGGCACACTGCTCTCCGAATGGAACACGCGTCATATTGCGTTCACACACACATGTGGGACGGCAATTGAGAACCGACCATAGGCACACTCCCCGACCCTGCTAGTCGGGTGACTTAATAGAAGAGGGAGACGAGCGATAGTACTAGAGAAGTGTTGTACTACGTTGGTGCCTGGACGATCCCTGCAAGACACGGAAGATCAGTTCGTCCATGCATGTGACAAGACTCCAGTAGACACGCCTGGATTGGCTATCGTCTACATATCGTGCAGGCTGTGTTGTACATGGCTGTAGTTGTGGTGAGAAATCTAAAAAAAGGTTTCTTGTCATCTCATAAAATTAGGTGTCATGTGCTTCGGATCACTGCGAGGGTTAAACAGCGACAAATGAGTTGGGCCAGTCATTGGGGGCACATGCACGAACAGTGACTACTCGGCTGCCATCTAGGTCAAGCCGGCTATGTTAATTAGGTCAACATAAAATTAGGACATTTACCTTTAATTTGAGCTTTGTTCCTCGTCTAGTTTGTCCGTCGGGATTCATGTTGTCTCCTTTGGGCAGTGAGGTTATGATTTCTTGTCATGTGGCATTTTTTCGTGTTATATGTTATAATCTGGTGCTTCAGATCAAAATGACGACAACTGCGCCTCTGGGCCACGTGCATGAAGACTTCTCGACAGTCATTGACGAGGTCAAGCCGGCTCCGGTAGACAAAAGAAAACTAAGTACTACTCCACTATATGGGCAGGAGCTTCCACGCTTGCTTGCTAGTGTTGCTCTCTTCACACTGTCTCGGCCTCTCCAGATCTAAACACGATAGCGGTGGCCACTCTCTCTCTCTCTCTCTCTCTCTCTCTCTCTCTCTCTCTCTCTCTCTCTGCTCACCACTGGTCACAGATCCAGCCAGATCCTCTGCGCCGGGGAAGGTGAGAAGGTGCAACGTTCACGTGGTCGTCCTCGGCGACGGCTCTTACCCACAACTGGGCGCGTCCCGATCAGCCTGCCTTGTCATTCTCTCCCAAGCACCGCTGGCGAGGGAGGGCCTCCGACCCCTTCTTCCTCGCTGCCGTACTGTGGGCAGATCCGGCCTCCCGCCGCCCACCTAGCGACATCCCGGCGACCATCATGTATAACTTCCTTCGAAATCGGCCTTGCTCTACTTCCCGAGCTCCTGACATCACTGCATTTGTATCTTTTACTATTTCTCATGCCCCCTCGTAGATAGGATCGATCGGCTATTCGAAAACCACCTAATTTTTTTATGTTTAAGAGGTAAAACTAGTTCATGCACTCGAATCTAGTACTACTTGGTTCAAACAAAGAAGAAAGGGGGTGGGGGTGGGGGAGGATTTGTTACCTGAATCTAGGACTTGGTCAAAAGAGGAAATAATGGGGGCGAAAAGTAGCAGAGACTGGCTATCCAATTGGTCTCTAGGTCTAATAGGGAAATAAAGGGAAACGTAGTACAAACTCAATATAAACCCGATCTATTGGTTGAAAAAGGAAAGAAAGTGGGGACTGGGGGACAAGTCAACAGAGTAAGTCCAGCACTAGATTTGCTAGCCTCACACAGTATAAGGTGGCTATATCGAACAAAAATGGGACCAACCCAGATATCTTGTTCTGATGTTTGTTGCCGCGAGCCACTCTTATGTAATGCCATTGGTAAAATGTAGCAGTCGCACTGTTAAAAGTAAGGACACGTTAAACCATTGTTGTTTTCAATGTAATGCCTCCAGTAATATGAATCAATGGCACTTCTTTACATGTCTGCTAAAATTTCCCATTAAGATAAGTTGGTTCTTTTCGTTAGAAATGCAACTGTCCTGGTCCGCCTACTCTCCCGTGCCCAAAGTAATGTCGTATTTAACGGTTGTCATAGTTAATCCTAATGCCCACACTAATATCTAGCAATGCCACTACTTTAGAAATTGCTACTGTCCTTGTAGGATTGCCATTCAGATAAGGAACATGCTTCTTTTCATTTGATGCATGTTTCATCACTTGTTAGTCACCCTCCTTTCCACCTTTTTGTGCAAACAGAGATATACATTTCACGCTCGATCTTAGTTGAACTACACAAATGATATCCAAATTATAGTTGAGCATTCCAGGAGCTTCACAACCAACCTTGATGTTGCTCAATTTTATTGCAACTAATTAAGAAGAAGCTCTGTGGGTTTCGTTTTTTGATGGAAATGGAACCGGGGCTGGAGCCCTTTTCTATAAAAAATTGAAGAAGAAGCTGCTAGCTCATGGGACATTGCTTCATTTTAGGTGAATTGCACCAAAAGGTCCCATGAATTGAATCATCCATGTTGGTGACTGAAAGAGCCAGCTTCAGCATCCCAGTCTAAGCACCCCCCGCCTCCATCCTTGCGACGCACGGTACACCTCGTTTGCCACCTGCTCGACCCTAGTGTCACTGATAAAATGAAGTAATAATACAGTTAAAATAGAGCGAGTGTCATCTCTATCATTTCTTTCCAATGTAGATAAAGAAAGTGCTTCTCTTTGTTAAAGTATGTTTCATCAACTAGTCCCATTGTTAATGTTTAAGCGTTTCTGCAAACTGGGGTGCTTAATTTTAGTTGATATGTACAAAAATAGAGATTTGAATGTCTCAAGGCGCCTCCTTGTAGTACCGATGTACACTGATGTTCATCACTGGCAGAAGGTGTATCTGGGAAACTTGGGACAATGTCCAGTAGGAGGCGTACCATATGAGGCGTCGCAGGGCCCATCTCGCCCTCGCAGCATGGCATACTATGATACTATCGCAATATTTTCTTCTATTTATTTTGTGTGTTTCATCCACTAGTGCCACTATAATGTAATCATGCTTTTTCATTATCTATGCAAACAGGGTTATTCAGCTGCATTTTGGTGGAACTGCACAAATGTACGTATGGAACCGACATATATGCAGAGTGCGAGGTGTACCAAGTAAAAATTACCGACACCAACCATGCTGCATGCACGCATTGGCATCCACCACCACCAGTGGGATGTGTGGCACTCTTTGTGGATGGATCTTTCTCGGCAGCAAATCCTCTAACCAAATACTAGTAGCTTATATTGGCAGTTTTCTGGGGAGTACTCTTTTCTGAAAGAAGCGCCAATCTATTTTTCTTTATTTGTACATTGTGTCACAACTTTGACCCAAAGGTCCAGAGCTATTTTAGGGTGATTGGCGTAGTACTCGGAGACTGATTGTAAGCATGATTTTCATTAGCTGTCACACTGATTGTAAGCATGAGCAGGTGGAAGATTAGGTTAGTGTGAGGCTTACCTTAAACCTTACCGCCGCCGTTGAGGCGAGGCGAGCGTCGAGGGAACCGTGGAGAACGGTGGGGAAGCGATGTCGCGCCATCCGGCCTCCTCTTGCAGTGGGAGAACGAATACTCTTGTGGCTCCGGCTGGCTCTGCACCCTCATGAACGGCACACCATAATCGATTGATTCATTATCCTCTGGGTGCTCGACCTTCAACCTGTACGCCCACCACCTCCGTCTGACTGTCGCCTCGGGCGAATCTGTCTGCTCCATTGCCCAGAGGAGATACTCGATGAACTCGGAGGACTGCGGCGTGACTGCCGCCGAGGAGTACATGTACATCGCCGCCCTCATCGCCGCCGTCTCGTTCTTTCGCATACATTGCCACATGGCCTACACCGTCCTTGAAATCTCCCACTCATTGTCAAACCAACTAAGGATCTCCTTCAACTTGGCTAACTTTGCCTGATCGCCATCGGCAATCTGCCTGATTCGCTGCTGCATCCTCTCCATAGATGTCCTTCTGAGTGGTCCGGTGCTAGCTTTGGAAGATGGGAGGAGAGATGGTGGTCTTGCAACAGAGAAGAGGGAGAGGCGAGACGGTGGTTTTGGAATGGAGATGATGGAGAGGAGAGGAGGTGGTTTTGCAATGGAGAAGATCGGAAGAGGGAGAGGCGAGACGGTGGTTTTGGAATGGAGATGATGGAGACGAGAGGAGGTGGTTTTCAATGGAGAAGATCAGAAGAGGGAGAGGCGAGACGGTGGTTTTGGAATGGATATGATGGAGAGGAGAGGAGGTGGTTTTGCAATGAAGAATAGGGAGAGGAGCGTGCGGCAGCGATTTAGGATTGGGCGAGAGGGCCGGAGTGCTGTGACTGGATCAAAATCAAAATCAATTTACCCTTCAATTAAGAAAGCGACCCCACATTAACTAGTCTCCCTTTTATTCTGGGTCATAATTGACCGTGATTTTTGCACATAAAAAATATGTTATACGTTGCAATAATAATATAATTTGAAAGTACATTCAGATACGAACCAAATAATACAATTTTTGGTGACATGCATTCACATTTTGTTTGTCAAATATAGTACGTGGTCAAACTTTGACCCAAAATACGCAAAACAACAAAAATATACTTCCAAGACCAGCGCCGCTCTTCCGCTCTTCTCCTCTTAAACCACCGGCGCTCCTCTCCTGTTCCAATCTAAATCCAGCGCCGCTCCTCTCCTCGTCCATTTCAAAACCACCGCCCCTCCTCTCTTGTTCCAGTCCAAAACCAGCGTCGCTCCTCTCCTGTTCTAATCCAAAACCAGCGCTGCTCCTCTCCTTTTCCATTCAAAAATCACCGCCGGCGAGTGAAGGTGCTGTGGAGAAGTAGATCAATGGAGGAGTATAACCGATACGTGAGGATCGCAGACGGCGATCCTGTGAAGCTAGCTAGGATGTTGGAGATACAGTCTTGGTTTGACAACAAGGACCAACTAGCGGCGACGGCGACATCCATGGCCAAATATCTGCAACAGAGCGAAAAGGCGGCGATACTCCCGGAGGGAGTCCCGCCGGAGTACATAGAGCTGCTCCTCTGGGCCATGGAGCAAACAGATTCACCGAATCCAATCACGAGGGAGCGGTGGTGGGAGTATCGATCCCAGATGGAGCATCCACCAGAGATTGAAGGATCGAACATCTACAGGGTGCCGTTTGTGAGGGTGTCCTGCCAAAGCGATCCAGTGGAGTCTTCGTCGACCGAACCCAACTGCAAGAGGAGAAAAGCAGTTGGCCCGACGACGCTTCCCCACAATCGTCTCCCTCGCCGTTCACATCGTCTCACAGGGCGGCTGTATGCCGCCGAGGAATAGGAGGGGGCTGCCCCCCCCAGCCCAATAGTCGAGCAGGTTGTGAATTGTCAGGAGGAGCTTAGGGTTGTCAGTATTTGCAGGTTGTGAATTGTGTTTTGTGTTGTGTATATTGAGAGTACTTTCAGATATGAATGTCTTTTGAATTTCAGATTTGTAGTATTGAGCATATGAAGTATTTTATGAATTCTAGATATCTATCTTTAGCACTTAAAAAATGTAGTTTCATAGGAGTATAAAAGTGCAGACAATGTGATTCTCAGAGAAGAAACTGCAAGTTTCAGTTTCAGATAAGAAACTGCAAGTTAAGTTTCAGATAAGAAACTGCAACTTTCAGAGGCAGAGCATTTATATTAACACGGCCTTTTCAAACAGGGTTAACATCATGTTGGAAGTTTTATTCATGGTCGAAAATGGAACTACCAGCCAGCTAACATCATGCTGATCAACATTCATGCATAGCACATCTTCATATGATGCACAGTCAAAATGCCCACACAATGTCGAGTGTGCGAAACACAGAGAAAACGAGGGACGAAGTTTTGGCAAGTGTTGGACGTGGTTTTGGGCTGCCCCATCTAGGCTTTCACTTTTAACATGCGCAGCCCACGACCTCGGATGGGAGGTCCATAGGCCTGTTTGTATTTTCTTAGGGCCATCATGTATCTACCGGCCTATAGACCTCCCATCTGAGGTTTTATTTTTGGCAGCCCAATTTATCTATTTTTTTGAAGAAAATGCAGAGGTCTGTTCTATTTTTCTATATAAGAATAGGAATGCCAGGTCCAACTTATGTTTCCCTTCTAACTATATTATATATATTTAAATTATTTTATATGTTATTATATATTATTTTTATTGTCATCATATATTTAACAGATACTTACATATGTAAGAAAACAATATCCCACATCTTATTAACTTGTAAAAATAATTTCTTCACAAATAAAATCCTGGATTGTTTTGGCACGAAAATCCTTGTGATTGTGTACAAAAGCTTGGTAAGATTTAAGGACGAATGTAATAATATCACTTATTATTTAAATATATTTATAACAAAATGCTCAACCCCTTTTTATTTTTTGATAGCATTGCTGGCCCAACCCAACATTATAATTAGAATCAGCCCAGCAAAATCATGTTTTTTGAGAAAGTGCAAATGGCCTGTAATCTTTTAGGAAATAAAATAAATGGGCTGCATGGACGCTACATTATTTGTTCGCCCAGCCCAGCTAATGGTTGTAATTCAAAAAAAGATCAAATTGACCGTAAATTCTACCGCGCAAAAAAAGACTGTAAATTCTGAAAAAATGGGTTGAATACGTGCCACATTTTTGGAGCTGAAATGTGGGCCAATAGGTCGAAGCCAACGCAAGTCGTTGTCAATTTAGTCAACAAATGATTCTGACATGTTAGCCGTTGGATTTACATCCAACGACCGGCATCCATCTTCAATCTCTCGTCTTCTTCCTCCAGCGCCGCTGGGACCACCTCCCGCCTCTTGCTGCTAACAGCTCTACTTAGCACGCTTCGCTATGAAGCGCTACTCCACCGTTGGCCAGGCCATCCCTCCACCCCTCCACACCTCCTGTTCTTCTCCACCGATTGCCGAACCACACCGCACTAGAACCAGTTAACCCTCGTACACCTCTCCGTCTGCGACTCTACTCCCGCGTCTTCCCATCTCCAGCTCGTTGCTGTCCGGGGCCTCGTCGTTGTCCACCACCTTGGCTGCGCTTGGCGCGGCGTGGTCAACATGGTCAACGAACGACACCATCGGAAGTAGACTGTGCGTGGAGAGGCTGACAGCTGGGTCCACGGCCGCACACAAGGAAATGCCTCCTTATTACGCGCAAAATAATGATTCCTCCACCTGACATCTGGGACCCACCGGAAGGGCCTCTATATTTCGCGAACAAAACGTGCCCCCCCGCTGACATGTCGGACCCACCATCTATCTTCGCACGCAAGGAAGTGCCTCCTTATTACGCACAAAAAAATGAATACTCCCCCTGCCAATTGGAACCCAACATAGTGGGAGGCTAACTTGTGGTCCTACCAAGTTGACGGGGACGGAGGGCTTTGTCAACTTAGTCAATATGAGCGATTCTAGCTCCTGTTACCGTACGATGTTCATCCAACGGCCGTAGTGCTTCTTCATCCTCTGGTCTTCTTGCTCCAGCCGCCCAAACCAGCGCCGGTCGTGCCGCGTGCTCCTGCCTCCCATGGCCGGCTGTGATACCGCGGAGGCCTCACCGCCCCCTACTACTGCCACCGCTGGCCAGGCCATCCCTCTACTCACCCACAACCCCTGTTATTCTGCGGCGACAGCAGCCTCACACCGCAGCCGAACTAGTGAACCCTCGTACTCCTCTTCGTGTGGGCATCCACTGATGCGTCTTCCCCGGCTCCGAGTCGTCCCCTTCCTAGGCCTCGCCGTCGTCCACCACCGTGGTGCTCTCAGCGCGACATGGTCAACGTGGTCAAGGAATGACTTCCATCGGACGTGGACTGTACGTGGAGAGGCTAACAGCTGGGTCCACGGCCGCAGCAAGGAAGTGCCTCCTTACTACGCGCAAAATAATGATTCCTCCACCTGACAGCGGGGACCCAGCGGACGGGCCACCGTATTTCATGAAAAAAACATTTCCCCCTGACTGCTAGGACCCACCAGCTACATCTTCGCATGCAAGGAAGTGCGTCCGGGCAAAAAAAAATGATTCAGCCCCCTGACTGCCGGGACCCACCAGCTGCATCTTCGCACGCAAGGAAGTGCGTCCGGGCAAAATAAAAACGATTCGCCCCCCTGACTGTTGGGACCCACCAGCTACATCTTTGCACACGAAGGAAGTGCGTCCGAGCAAAAAAATTATGATTGGCCCCTCTGACTGCTGGGACCCACCAGCTACATTTTCACACGCAAGGAAGTGCCTGACAGTCGGGACCCACCTGGTCAAAGCGTACGTAGCGTTGTCATTCTGGTCGTGAATGTGTACGTACATACTAGTCATTGTAGAGGCGCGCACGTGTCGTAGTAGAGGCGCGCACGTAGCATGTACACGTACATACAGCGGCCATGGTGCAAGAAAGAAAATACGGACACGTACATACGGGCAGGGTCTCGAACGCCTACTCGCGCATATGTACGGCGAGGGCTCGTGTACATGGCTGGGTCGAAACGGAGAAACAGCGTCGTCGTCGTGTTCATGGGGAGGCAACAGAATGCGTTGTGTTCACGGGGAGGCAACGGAATGCGTCGTGTTCATCGGGAGGCAACGAAACGCGTGGGAGCCAACTGGCTTGGACGGAATAGGCGATGGAAACGAGGCCTGGCGTACTGCAGAACGGAGGAAACGGCGTTGCGTTCGACCGACCATGTTTGAAACGGGGTCCTGTTGATTGGGAGGGGTCTGGCGTACCTCAAAACGGAGGAAACAGACCTCCTACGGTCGAAACGGGGGTGTTGTTGATCGGGAGGGGTGTGGCGTACCGCAAAACGGACGAAACGGACCTCCTATGGTCGAAACGGGGGTCCTGTTGATCGGGAGTGGTGTGGCGTACCGCAAAACTGAGGAAACGGACTTGTGTTGGAGCGCTACGATCGATACGGGGGTCCTGTTCATCGGGAGCGGTGTGGCGTACCGCAAAACAGGACTCCGCGGGATACTGTTCATCTCCACCGTCGACCTCCTCCAGCCTCCACGGGCTACCGTCGACCTCCTCCAGCCTCCACGAGCTCCTATTCATTCAGCCTCCACCGTGCTCTACTCCACCGGCTACTGTTCATCCACCCTCCACGGGCACCCCTCCACCATCTACTGTTCATCCATCCCTCCACACCACGGGGTCCTGTTCAACCACCCCTACACGGCCACCCCTCCACCATCTACTGTTCATCCAGCCCTCCACACCATGGCGTCCTGTTCATCCAGAAGCAACACCACCACTCACTGTTCATCCAAACACCCCCCGCAACGCTAACTGTTCGTCCAATCGATCGGCTTCAGTTAGCAGCAGTAGCGAAGGAATCGCTCGATCGGGTTCAGTTAACAGCCATCGATCGATCGCTCGGGTTCAGTAACGCGTAGCCTGTAGTGCAATCGCTCGGGTTTAGTTAGAGCCCAACGCCTCGCTCGGGTTCAGTTAGAGCCAATGCCTCGCACACACGCGCGTACCTGTACGAGAGAAACACGCATCGCTCGGCCCCGACCTCCCACCGTAACCGGCAACTCCCTTAAATTTTCCTCCCCCTCGCTTCTACCACGGTTTTTTCCGTCATGGACGGCCCAAAGAATGTCATGCAGCTGCGTCTCCAGCCCGCCCAGGACGAAAAGCCCATTTCTTGTCATGATTTTTTTGTCATAGAAGAAGGATCCCACCACATCTATGATGATATCGGGTTTTGTCACAATTATCTTCATAGAAGTGTCATATGTATGACAGAAATTTTTTTTGTTCGGCCCAAAATGTCACGGATGTGTCTTTTTTTTGTAGTGAAGTTCTTCTCGTGTACCATGTGGGCACTAGAAGCTCCCTCAGCGACCCGAGCACGTGTGTCTTTTGCTCTCACCTTCTCCTCAAAATTAAGAGTGCTAATGAGATCCAAAACAGAAAACTCATGTCTCTTGTTTTTCAGAGAAGTAGCAAAATCTTTCCACGAAGGTGGAAGCTTGGCAATGATGGTGCCAGCAACAAATTTGTCCGACAACACACACTTAAAGTACTCAAGTTCCTTAGAGAGTGACTGTATCTCATGAGTCTGCTGAACAACAGAGCGCTCATCAGTCATCTTGTAGTCAATGAATTGCTCCATGACATAAACCTCGTTGCCAGCGCCCAAGGGCCCAAACATGGCCTCGAGCACAGCCCACATGTCTTTGCCGCTGTCAAACGACATATATGAATCCACAATGGAATCGTCAAGAACACTCAGCAGGGCGGCTTTGAAGAGGGTATCCATGTTCTGAAAAGCTTCCTGCTGTGTAGGATTAAGATCACCCTCAGGCTTACCCTTAGTGGCCCCACCTTTTATATTGCACCCCCTTAAAAGTAGGTGGCTTCAAAAGCGCAGCAAAACCACTCGGAGTAAATTGCCTGTAATCAGGTTTTTGGATTGGATTGTTGAATATATGAGCAATTTAGTATGAGATTTAATCCAAATCAGCAGCAAATAGATCATCACGACAATTGCGAACATCAAAGTAATGATGCGGACTAAACCAGGAGGACAGAATCACATACTGTACAGCGGGAGCAGAACCGATGTGGTTGATGTTGTCACTCATTTTGTTGATGAAGAGGTTACCGAGGTCGGGGAAGAAGGCTGTCGTTGAGGAAGTCATCGCTGGCAGCAGTCACAGGAGTGTGCTCCCCAAAAACCTGATCGCCCCTCTCCCGTACAGGATCACGAAAGGCGGGGTTCGGAGGACTGCTGTCCCTTCTCACGGTGCACGCCAAAAGGAGGGCTGGAGAAGAATTGCGTGGCTGCACTAAGATCTGGCTTGGTCCAAAACCATATGATACAATGGCTGCTAGGGTGGAGCATGTCAGGTCGGTCGTGCGACTATAATAGTAGGCCTTTGGCCCCCAAACCCCACGTCTAAGTCAATAATAGCCCCACCAAGGTTTATCTAAAAAAAGGAGTAATCAAGGCATCCGTTAGTCCCTTTAGTATAAATACTATATCATTAATAATGGCCCCACCTTTTGTCTCACAAAGTATGTTGGAGTACAACCGGCTACACGTTCACAATCCGCTTCTCTTCTCTCTCCTCTTCCCTCTCCTTCAACTAAGCACAAATACTATATTTAAGTCCTTATAGCCTGCTTATGTCATCTAATTGTAGTACTTGCTCTAAAGTTACTCTCCACTGTGTAGTCTGAAATGACGGGTGTGCAGCGGGCGGTGCCCTCGGTCGGCGCGCCGCTTCAACGGCGGAAGCAGTGAGAGGTCGCGTCGCCCTAACTTGCCATCAATGTGGAGCGGCGGGCTCAGCTGGCGCTGAGCGGGAAGCGCGCATGGGAGGGGGGAGGGGTTTTTGTTGGGCCAATAAGGTGAGAAGCCAACTTGGGATCGGTCCAAAGTTTTTTTGAGTGGGTTAGATACATCTAACCCAAACTCCCTCCCTATTTGGATATTTTTGGGTTAGTTGAGTCCAAACTAACCCAAACTAACTCTAACTCTCGGATCCAAACAGGGCCATCATGTGCTCCCATACTCTGCATATGACACTAGTCTATGTTACTACTCCCTCCTTCTCGGTTTATAGAGATGTTTAGAGTAACATAGTAATATGTTACAGTATAAGTTACTCCCCACTATGACCAGCCTTGGCCTCTCCCAGTGCTCCACCATGTATAGCTGCAAAGCCTGCCACGTAGGCATAAAATATGATGTGGCACCAATAAACTAAGCACCTATGCATTGAAGACTTGAGTTACTAAGCCATTTAATGCACTTAGCACACATCTAAGCACTTACTAGCACAACCTTGACCGTGGACCTTGATGGTGTACGTCACCTTGTGTCTCATAATTTCCTCGTCATCATCTGAGTCCTAGAAGATCTCACCCACATCATCATTAGCATGCAGCCGCCTTGATAGACAACGTGCGCAGAAGGAATAGAGGTGACTGGGTACGCACCACCACCACGTCGTGGGCACTCCATACGTGCTCGTGTGTGTGCAACATGCGTGTTTTTCCATCGATGATAGCTCTAAGGGCGAGGCTGCGGTCGTCTTCATCTCCGACTAGTATTTGAGCAAGGACGGCAAAGAGGTGCTGCAAGAGATGCGTATGCGCCGTTGCGTGCGAGCTTCGCCGTAGCACGACGAACCGGACATCACCGCAGATGGCGCACGCCTCCATGCAGCCGAGTGTGTGCGCATGCATGTGTTATTCACGTGCATTCTGCGACTGAGCGTGTGTGCATGCACGTGTTGTGTACGTGCGTTGTGTGCTCCATGCTCTGCGCGTATGTGCATGAGTTGGATCGGATGGAGTTAGCGCGTTGGCTTGTGTACATGCGTGGCTGCATGCGTCCTGTAGATGCATGGCTTGTTGTGTGGTTATCAATAGTTCAATATAAACTACTCCCTCCGTTCCTAAATATAAGTCTTTCTAGCCATTTCAAATAGACTACAACATACGGATGTATGTAGACATATTTTAGAGTGTAGATTCACTCATTTTGTTTCGTATGTAGTCCCTTATTGAAATCTCTAAAAAGACTTATATTTGGGAACGAAGGGAGTATAAAACATCTTCAACTTAGCATCCTGATGTACCGTTTCTAGTGGTTAGTGAAAAGTTCATGTTTTTTATTTGTTTATAGGTGGGCAGGCGGCAGAAACAGGGGAAACCGCGCAAGGTTCCTTGCAGACGCTCCACCGCAAGGTTCCTTGCTCCTTCTCGGTCGTCGGGAATCTATGCTCTTCAACTCTTTTCTTTTACGTGAGCTTTGTTCATCCTTTTCCCAACACGCGAGACATCTAGCATCAAGGTGCACGTGTCATGCAAGAAAATGGAGATAATCAGATAAGCAGTGCGTTAGTGAGTCATGCACTTCGATGGCACCTACGCAATATTTTTTTCTCCTCGATGGCACATGAATAGTGCACGTACTCAACGATGGAGCACAGGATGGTAGCAATGACATGGTCAGCCCTTTTTTGGAGAGAGTACGTACTAAATAACTTTGATGTGTCCCGTCAACTCGCAGAATGATGAGAAGCTTGATTACGCCTTCTCCCTCGCCAACGCGTGCGCGGTGGCTCGTAGCACGAGGAGAAAATTTTGCTTACAAGCGGTGGACATGCAGTAGTTCATTTGGTGTCAGATTGCCAGAAGCACTACTATAGAACCATCGACTTCCAGAAGAGGCGTAGAGCCAAGCGCAAGGTCACCTACTAACCTTAGGCTAGGCGTAGTGGGAGTAACATAAGTACGGGTACCTCTTTTTTTTATTCTAGAAACAACCACACGCGAATATCGAGGTGCTGGTTACGTAGAACAAATTTCCTGGAGTCTGTGCTCAGCCCTCCTCTATCTCTCTTCTTAGCCAGCCAACGGATGTGCGGAGCCCATCATATGTTTGCTCACATGCGGTCCCACGTGTTAGTGAAAACGCAAGAGGACCCACTGAACCTGCACATCTTTCACCTCGACATGCTGGTGATGAAAAACAAATCCAATAAAGATCTTCGGTGGCCGCTTTTGGAGTTACTCAAGAGTAGTAATATTCTATTTACAGTTTAACCCAAGATGCACATCACGTGGCTTCAACTACCACTCTATTTTCTTGCATGACACGACCTGGATGCTGGATGTCCCACGTGTCGGCTAAAGGAGGAAGATCCCGACCAAATCTTCGGTTGTGCTCTCGGATTAGACTAGTTGTGATAACTTAAATTTTTTTATTGTGTACTAGAATGGATGCAAGTTTTGGTATTGGGAAGAAGAGTACATCGATATATTGATAGAGCACAATTTAGGAGATGTTCTAGCACTTTTCGCTAGCATAGAGGCTAGAGATGAGACTAGTGCACTTGTTGATACTCCTACTAGAATAGAGGCTAGACATGAGACTAGATGCGAGGAAGCAACGTCTACTTCTTTACACTCGAAGAAGAAAGAAGCACGCAAGATCGAGCCTCCGCAGATCAACAATGAATGCATTGAGAAGACACTAATCCAACTTAAAGGAGCAGTTATGGAAGTTGGATATCTTCTAGAGTAGTAAAATGTATTCTTGTGGTTCTTGTTTTCTTTGGTCTTGCTTTTCTAGTCAAAATTATCATTGGAGTTCGTGCAAAACGGAGGTCCGTTTGGGGTCGTGCGTTGGAGTTGGCCTTACAAGCGGGACCGCAGTTGAGGAAACCGACTATCAGCAAACCCCCACCTCGCCCGCCGCGCGATGGCTGAAGTTAGAGAAATGACGAGGTTGAAGGGATTGCTCTAGCACGGACTCCAAGAAATAATATGGTCTCACATGGATGTCGTGGTGGTGGCGTGTGCCGTACTCCTGGACGTGAATGCTTGTTATAGCCCATGCCACCCTACTACTCCTACTACTTACTATATAGTACTAGTATCGAGGATTCGAGGTGCTGGTTACGTACAATGAACACATTAACATATGCTTACAGTAAAAACACCCACCTGACGTGCGAAGCATGTGAAGCTAGTACAAATAGTGTACTAGTATTGTTGATTGGCCTCATCCGATAACCTGCTGCAATGCACGTACAATTATGTATTCGGAAAATATTTTTTTGCCTCGTCGCACCACTCACTCAGAGAAGCGACTCGAAAGCCATTCATAAATTTAGTAAGTTTATCACAGGCATATCATTTTATTACATACAACAGGTCATCAATCCACATCGACAACGAGGATACATTATAAATACTAAAGTTTTCATCACACAACAAATAACAAGCAATCAAATGAACTTCAACTCAACCATTCCTCGGCATTGGAATAACGGGGTCGTTTCCGGCCTGTTCCCTCCATGGAGAAGACGAACGAACAATGGCAGAAGGAAGGGTGAAGGGCTGAAGGAAAATGGAGGAGCGAGAGGAAAAATGTACGACAGCAGTTCCAAATCAAGAGGGAAAGGCGAAGAGTCGATGGACGGTTGCCAGTTTGCCACGGTTCAAGAAGAGGCGCCCCGGCCGACACGTCCGTTCAGAAATACTAGTAGAAAAGGACTCGTCGTCGTCTCACTGATATGTTGGAACGGGACCACATGTCAACGAAACATGGTGTGTAATTTCTCGTGCAAAATGCGATCTGGCCGCGTTGGCTCGAGGCGCCGCACTATTTATTTATTTTTTTGAAAGTTTGCCGCATTAGTTATTGACCTTTATTTTTTTAACATGCAATCTGAATGGGTAGCTCCTGTGGTCATCACACGTGAGCGGATATAGTGATGGTTGATTCACCCGAGCAACTTATTACTGTAGGAATATGGGAGTACCAGCGGATTCAAGGAATATAGAAATGATGGTTGCTTCGTCCGAGCAACTTACTGTGGCGAAGGTGGAGCTCTATGATTTGACTGCTCACTAGTCATTACTACGGCAGCGCAACGATCGGGGTGAATCTTTCCCTGAAGTTGTGTTGTGCACTCAATATTGCTGCATGGTAGGTGGAGCCGGATGAAGGATGTCCCACATGTCGGCGAAACGAAGTTGAATTGTTTCTGGCATTGCTATCAATCCTTCAGGATTTGTTTATATGTTCGCATAATTTTAATGAAATTGTACTGTGATGCTATGAAGGTTTCAACTTTGATTCCCACAGGAAAAAAAAGTTTCAACTTAGGATTCATGTGTCTTTCCTCGAGATTATCTCGTTACAACATTCCATCAAATACAAATGAAACTACCATGGCTAATGCATCTCAATGGTTCGCAGATCAGCGCCAATATTCACATCACAACCGAAGACAAAGTTGTGAGAAGGTGTACAAATAAAGAAAAGAATATAATTCATCGATGTTGTTCGTAGGCATGGCTCCATTTCCTTGGCACAGTGTTCATTGCTTGGCAGCTAGTTTCACCCAGCTCTGTAGCCAAAAAAGAGGTGTATGAAGGACACCACAATCCGATCATTTTGTGCATCTCCACTAAAATTGAGTGGACCATCCCTGTTTGCAAAGATATCCAGTCAGTGTGATTACAATTATAGTGGAACTAGATGATGAAACATAACACACATAAATAGAAGCCGATCACCTCTACGATCTCTCTTTAGGACTAACTTCTTGTTGGAGAAGATTAGGCATGGAGTTGGATGAGGAGGATAGAAAAACCAATCTCCCTTTCCGCAGCCCCACAGAAATGTAAAAATGTTGCCCGTGCAACATTTTGGCGAAACTGCACAAAACACTCTTTAGAAAAAAGTGATTTGTGCAGTTCACCAAAAGGTCGCAATAGCAACAAGGTGAAAATGGATAGCCCTGTTTGCAAAAGGAGGTCGAAAGGAAACAATTACTGCCCAATAACACGAGTTGAAGACACATACGCCGACAAAAAAGAAGCATGTTCCATGTAATAAGGGAAAGATAGCACATGGTGGTTTATCAAAAATGGTTTGAGGACGAGATTGCAAGATGGAAAGTGCGCCTGCCGAGATACGATTTAAGCAAACAACTAAAGAAGATCCACATGCAGCAACGTGGGAAGATGGGCAGTGGAGCAAGGCCGGAGGAAGCTGTACCTGAGGGTCGTCGGGATGTTACTAGGAGGGCGCCGGCGGCCGGGATCTGCCCATACTGTGGCAGCGAGCAAGTGGCGAAGGCCCTACCGCGCCTGAGCTTGGTCAGAGAGAACGGTGGATACCGCAGATCGGGACGTGCTACCTCAACGCCGTTGAACGGAGAGACGATGCACATCCTCCCTTTCCGCCGGTGGACGGGATGCGGCCAGATCACTGACCAACGCTGAGAGAGAGAAGCCACGGCCGCCTTGTGTGAGATGGTGTGACAAGAGACAAAAAAAAACCATTTTTCCATTTTCCCCACGACAATCGTCTTATATTCTGTACGTGCCATTGAGGAATATATAACTTTCTTTAATGCTAACACGTCAAGTCGAACTTTGTTCCATCTAGGAGTGGTACCCGACCCTCCTTCGAGTAAACAACCGCTACACGCTTCTTCTTTAGGTGCAGGTACGTACGTGGGAGGGTGTGAGAGAGATGGTTTGTGCGAAACAGAGGCAATGTGTTGATGATATCTCAAACAGAAAAACGTAACATATGCAATGTGTGTGAAACGGAGTCATGGACGTGAGATATCGATAGAATTGAAAACAAGGATGAAGTGTGTGGCTGCGCGATCGATAAAGAGCGCCATCGAATTTGTGTTTGCCCATTTCAAAGATACAGGGCGGCTGGCCTACTGGAATTTGAGATGGCAGAGGTGCAGTTTTTCTCCGTGGCATGGATACATACCTACAACATTCGACTATCGGTGTGTGTGTGGGGGGGGCAGAGACCGATCGACTAGTATATGTGTGGGGAAGGAGAGAGACCTAGCTATGTATTGAGGGAGATCGATCGACATCCATGGATATGTGTACGAGAGGAATAAGGTTGGGAAAAAGACAAAGGTAGAGCATTGGAGGGTTGGTGGTGGAGTGGCGTCTCACAAATGGTGGGAGAGGCCTGCTAGACAAACTGATGGTATGAGTGCAATATCAATAAGAGAGGGCAGGGGATGTATGTTTGTGTATGCACGTGCGTGTGAGAGATAGGCAGGGAGGTATTCAAGGATGCTAAGGGGAGAAGATATGGTTGTGCTAAGCTTACGTAACTACATAGGAAGATCAACCGTCGTGTGTCCGAGAAAGGGAGAGACATAACTAGCGAGGTAACTGTATCGGTGCTTGGTGAAAACGAATTATAGTCGACCTGGCTATATGTAGGGAGATCAGTTCATATACACACCTGCATGTGTTAGAAGCAAATAAGGTCCAGAGAGACAGACAGGGGGAGAGGGTGTGGCTTGGAGGGGTGGTGCGAGAGGCCAACCATGTCGAGGGGGGAGGAGTGTGCGAGTATGTGATTAATTAAAAGAGGGGAGGGAGTGTGCACCTGCGTGGAATCGTATTATACATAGGGGGGCATGGACGGTGAGAAGAGAAGAGGGGAAGTATATATGTGTTTGATGTAGGCACACTTGGCTAGAGAGGTATATCGACCGGTGTGTGCTGGAAAGAAGGAGCCGGTGGCCTACACACACCACGGGTGGACGACCTAAAGTGAAATAATGAACGTGCGCGATGGAGGGGACGCTAAGGGTGGGTGAGAGGGGGGCGAGCGTGTGCATGCACGATAGAAAGTTAGCGCTAGCTAGCTACAAATAGAAGAGGATCGTGAAGGTGTAAAAGACAAACAGAGATCATAATTCATTATAAAAAAGTGGATACAGATACTTGAAGAAGATATCATAATGTAGAACATTGATTATAATTCGGGCTAATGTGTGGCTTTTGCAACTCAGGTCTAAATACCTGTCATAATGTAGGGGGTTGGGTACTATACTTTGTGTGATAAACACGGTGTACGTATGGAACATGGTTTAGATTATGAATATATAGTTAGTACATCAAATGTACTATTATTTGGAATCAACATCAAGTGTATTCAAAAAATAGAATTCGAGTTCATGTAGTACACATAGTTCATATCTATCTCTATAGTAATCATGTGGTGTGTTATTAAGGTAATACACGAATGATGGTTGAAGTTGGCAACAATCATGATTGTAGATTCTTATTGAGATAGAGAAACAAATTCAAATTTAGTTCGAATTGCAGCGGTAGTATAGACATTTGGAATGCCCTAAAATGTTTGTATGAGTAGATTACATGCATTATATAACAAGCGAAAAAATTTAATCGGACATAACATGGATTCATACTCCCTCCTTCCATCTATATAGGGCGTAATGAGATTTTTAAGACCGCCTTTGACTATTGACAAGATTAATAGTACATGACATGCACAATGTGAAAATTATACCACTGAAAGAACCTTTCACAAACGAATTTAATGGTGTGCTTTGTGTAAGTTGCATGTCATATATTATTGCTCTAATATTTGGTCAAAGTTAGCATCAAAAAACGCATTAGGCCCTATATAGATGGAAGGAAGGAGTAGCTTTGAATAGCATTTGTATAGTAAAACGAGGCAAGACTCTCTCTTTGTGTGGTGTGAATAGTTTTATTTTTTTCATTTTCTTTTTGGTTGAGGGAAGTGCGAATTGATTTGGTACGTACAAATACAATATTAGTACACGTTAGGCTTGTCCCTAAAATTCAACCCCCGTCTTGTTATATCCCGATAATTCAGATATCGTGCTCCCAAAACTGGCGCCTTCACAATCCGCGCCTTGCTATCCCAAAATTACAACGCGCACAAAAACTCCCTCCAGCTGCCAAATCCTGACAAGCGAAATCCCCCTTCTAACCCTGAGCCGAAAGGGCCGCTAGTTCAAATCAGTGGGGGGTACTTTTGTAACACACCCTACATTTTGGACAAGCGCGTCCCTAAGTCATTCTTCACCCCTCCTATCACCCTCTTTTCGCCATTCGAAATCCCAGGCCGCCATAACCTCTCCGCTCCAGCCGCGAAACCCCACCCTCCTCCGTACGCCACCTCACCGCTGCCCAGCCGGAGCCTCTTCCCCGACGATGTCATCCACCGCAATAGCTCAACGTCCCTCGTCCACCTCCCCGGATGAGGATCCGTCGTCCATCTCGCCACCCCGCCGGTTCAGCCGCCCCGTCCTCCACCTCCAAGGACCTGCTCCGACGATCGCCTCGTCTATCGCGACTGCTCCATCCTCATAGCGCCACCTTAACCTGCTCCACCGAAACCGCAGCATCCTCATCGACTCCTCGGACGAAGCCGAGGCTTACTCGGCGCCACCAAAGAGGTTGTACACTCATCGCATTGCACCTTCTCCTTAACTCGACCTCCCGTGCCGACGGTGCTCCATCCCGCACCCCCATGGAGCGGCTACCTTGAAGCCGGCACCGCGGGCGACATGACCATTGTGGCTCTCCCCTAGTGCGAGGCCCCTTCGGCGGCGGCGTCCATACCAGCCGGATATGCTGCTGCTGCTCCGGCTCTCGCTCGCTCGCACTGCTGCTGCTGCTCCGGCTCTCGCTCGATCGCTCGGTCGCCCAGCTGCTGCTGCTGCTCTCCCCCTCACTTGTGCTGCTGCTCCGCTCCGATTAAGCCACACTTCAGTCGACTGAATTGACTTTTGGGTCAGTCGATTTTCAGGGGTTGGGGGGGGGCTCGCCGGAGTTAAGGAAGAACGACCCGTAGCAGGGACGGGGGCTCGCCGGAGAGGTAACCCACTATCTATCTTAGGGTTCAGGGTGGGGGTGTGGGGGCCTAGAGGGCTGGCCGGGGCGGCAGTGGGGAGTTGTTTTGGGGCGGCGAGGTGGCGCTGGGGCTGGCGGTTTGGCCGGTGGTGGCTGGCGGCTCGGGGGGTGCATGTTGAAGATGAACTGCAGGCCCTCCCTAAACTACATGTCAAGTGCCTCTCTACTACCATTGCGTTCAGTTTTGACAGTAACATTCAGATTCCACAGTAAATTTCAGTTTCAACAGTTAAGTTCAGAGTCAACATTTTTTACCTCATTTGTTGTAGTTAGGTGGTTTTTGGTGATGCAAATTTTACATCTATTTTACATCATCTATTGGAGATGCTATTAGAATCCCACTTGAGATTGACGATGTTTGTCTTGTGCTGCTTCAGCCTTGACGTCTTACGGCTCACCGGAGCTGCTCCAACGACAGAACGATCCGTCACAACAGAGCAGTGCCCTGGACGGCGTCTACAAATTCCTCAGATCTTCCTCCATACCTCTGACAGCCACCTCTGCCTCAACTACTTCAGCGACCAACCCAATGATGTTGAGGCCGACACGGCTACGGCAAAGAGGTTGTACACTTGTTGCATCGCTTATTACTAAACATTCACGTCGATCCATTAGGTCTATTTTGGTTCAACGGAAAAACATAGCAATAGGGAATTTTCCAATGGCACTCTACTATTCAATTATTCATGCATTTTGTTGAAAGGAATGAAGCAAAACATCCACCTGGACCTACTTTTCAAAATCCTATGCATGAAAACAAGACCAAGTGCATTAGTGGCAAAATACTATTCTAACTGTACACGCTTTCATATGGTTTCACTTTATTTTGGCCATGTTTCTTTGCATTCCTCTGCTCTTCCAATTCCTGTAAACCAAACACCCAAGTTGACAGAAATCCTGTGTTTACAAATGCTCTGTTTACCATGTGCATTCCTATCCTATTCTGGCGTTTTTCCTATCCCTGCGTTTTTAGAATCATGCAAGCCAAATGAGCCCTTACAGAATTACTTCAGTTACAGGTAGGTGTCGAAGGGAACTTTGTGTGGTTTGTCCTGCTCTAACTTGGCACGGTTATGCATTGCTTAAACTTACCTGCTACTTTATCGTCCTGTTCAACTCTTGGACTCCCAAGTCAGGCCAAATTAATGTTCAAACCTGAGTTCTAAATTAGTTGTGGGGCACATATCGAGGCAGCAATGAATAGTATGTCTGTCTAATATCTGATTCACCTAGGGTATGCCTATGTTGTTCATCTTGGGTGGGAAACAAATAGTAAAGCAATCATCATCTGTCTTTTTATTAAATTAAAGCAATCATCAGCCTACTATCATTATTTTTGGATCCATCCACTGGTTGTTACCATCACTCAAAATTTCTGCATGCTCTCCTTACATAATCTCGCCATATTTTTTTCATATGCATGTCAGATACTGTACACAGTCATGCTGAACAGGTAGAGAAAAAGAGAAGAGTTTTGCGCGGCAATACAATGTCATGCAGACATCGCTCCATGGTGGGTTCAATGGCAAACCTTCCCCACCCCTCTCTAGATTGTAATCCAGAGGAAGATATCTGTTTTGAGGCGGATTCAGACGCCGCTGACCACTCCTATTTACCCCCCAAGGTGTTTGCTCTACCTTAGCATGATGATGTTAGTCATATCATGCATATGTTGCCTTGCAGTGCCTACTTTTGACATCATATATGTCATCTTCTTAGTTTAGACTTGTTCTGTAATGCCACCTGTTTAGTTTCTATATCATATATGGGAATTATGCAGTCTCATGTCTTTTAGCCAGCCATAATATATGTGAAATGTGAAATGCCATCCTGTTTAACCAGGCATCATATATTTGAATGATATCTTGCCCATCGTTTTCTTCATTACATTTCCATTTGTCGACAATGTTTGTACATTAAACTACTCTTCCTGTGAATCAGCCATTTGGGTGGGAGATGGGAAAATCTGGAGTGAAAACAAGGCCTTCAGAGCAGACAGTGCTACCTGTCGAAGCAGATCTCTTGTTGGGTCCCGATAGCTCCTCAGAGATGGATTCACAGACAGATGACTAGTCCTATTCCCCCACTGAGGTGTATGCTCTAACTTGGCACGATTATACTGCTCATATCATGCATACGGTGTCTTGCATTGCATAGTTTATACATCATATACACAATATTCAACACCATGTTCTTAGTTCAGACATCATATCGAATGCCCTCTGTTTAGCATATAAATCACATACGTGAATTAAATGACGCGATCCTGATTACTTAGATAACATGTAGGTGAATTATGTCATGCGATCCTGTTTAGTTATTCATCATATATTTGAATTATGTTATGCTATGTTATCCAGTTTAGATAGACATCATATATGTGAAATTATGCCATGCTATCCGTTTTAGTTAAACAATATACATGTCAACTATTTCATGTCCTCTTTTTTCCACACTATCTATTGCATCAGTCTCTCATACAATGTCTGTACATTCAACTATGTTTCCTGTTTATCAGCCATTTGAATTGGAGCGGGTGATGCCAGTATCTAGCAGACTAAAAACACGGTCTTCAAATAAAACAGTGCTACCTCTTGGTGGAGATAGCACCCCGGTTGTACATGCACAAGAACCAGCCATACCACACATAACCCAAACTCTCACAGATTGTACAACTACTGCGATGGACAGAGAACCAGCTTCACCCAATCTAACCCCAACCCCAGTCGATAGTAACCCAGTTCCTGTTGACACAGCACCATGTCCACCACAGAGCTCCCAAACAAGAGCAGTTAGTAAGGAATTTCCAGTCCCCAAAGGGCCAGTACTATCACGGTGAACCCCAACTCCACCAGTTAGTACGCCTATTCCTGTGGAGGAAGCACAACCAGCTAGTCGTAGTTTAGCATCTATCGCATTTGATGTTGTTAAATCGTATGTGCGTATCTTCCCATCTTGGAAATATTATACTGAAGATGAAGGAAAATGTCAGTTGCAGGTGTTTGTCCAGGAGTTATGTGTAAGTAATGTTATTCATGGCAATTACTTTGCTTCGTCCCATACATCCTACCTCCATGATGGTTATAATACAAATTTTTTTCCCATTTTTCTCTATAGAGAAGGACCGATTTGGAAACTCAGGATGAGGTAACCTGTGCTAATACCTCTGCTATCTTTAAGAATGCTTGGTGGAAGTATCAGAATTACCTGAAGAAAACGTACTTCACTGGCAAAGAAACTCATCAAATTCCCTTACGTTCTCCTGAGACACATTTACTGGACGATGACTGGGAAAGCCTTGTTCTGTACTGGTCCCGAACCAAGAATGTGGTAAGGTCTATGAGCTCATTTGCTATTTTTAAGTATTATATTCTTGCGTCTTACTGTACTCTGTTCATGTAGAACAAGTGCCTAAACCTAAAGAACAACTGTTCTAATTTAAGATTCCATTGCTATCATAGTTCAAAAAAGCGTTAGGCGTTAATTGTACGTTTTGCCACCGCCTTGCGCTTTACTAACCAAAGCGCATGCTTATGCGCAGTTATGCACAGATTAAGCGTAGTTATGCGCAATGCGTTTTGCCAACGCCTAGAGCTAGGCGCGCTTAAGCGCTCGCTTAGGCACGCCTTTTTTTAATTATGATTGCTTTGCTCTGGTATCACTGTATTTACTCATACAAACTTATTTTTAAATTGAAGCATCCAATCGAAACTCCAATGGCATAACAGGTATGTTCACGCATGTTTCTTTAACATGTTTGCTCTTATCAATAGCTCTGTTGATTTCAATTTCAATTGTGTATACAGTTGACTTTCATATCAAGCACATTACTAGCATCACAACAGAGCCAATAGTGTTGTTGTACATGTAGACCCGTGGTACCCATCTGAAATCTTGTTGGCCGTGTAGTTTCCCACGCTTTGTATTCTTTCACTGCTGCTTTGTCTTGAACTGATATGATTTGAACCGTGTCTCTATTTTGATTTGGCAAGACAATGCAGTGACCATAGGGCATAGATATATGTTTGTTTGATGCTTTTATTATGTACTAGTACTTGGCAATAAAAGACTTGGTAGTTTAATCATGTCCACCTTACTAATGAACCGGTTCACTGAAATGAGTTTCATATACTAGTACATGCTAAACTTGTTATGTGTCTTCTTGTTTCTTCTTTTAGAATGCTGACAGAATATTGGGGAAGAGTGCCTTATTAAGCAATGGTAAAGGAAGTAATGCAGATAAGGTTCAGGATAGTGACACATCCTTGTTGGTCTCCAACAAAGCTGATAAAACATCTAAGGAAGACTATCTTGAAGACAGTGAGACAACCCCAAAGTCCTGTCTTGGTTTAGTGTTCGAGTTACTGGCCACTACCGCTTGCACAAGCTATTCAAACTCACTGTCTGAATCAGTTTGGTTTCTTGAGTCTCAACTACAAGTTTAAAGACATCGATCAGGTGCATACTTTCTGGTGCAACAGCAAGCGTTGGAGGATTTTAGCGCCAAACAGGACAAAGCTAATAAGCTTGCTAAGCTTATTGCCAGCATGGTGGATACCTAGGATAACGTTTCTTGAGCCCTTCTGGAGTTGTTTCAGTTATACTCTTGTTTTGCTGCCGCGTTTATTTGCGCTGGTGGCCAATTTTGACGGCCAGTGTATGTAATATGTTGCTTTGTTCCCTATATTTGCACTGTGGTGAACTTTGATGCCCAGTGGTTGTAATATGTGTAATAGCGGTAATAGGCTAGCATTAATTGCTTGCTTAGTTATTTCCTTATTGTCTTGTTTAGTTGTTTGCTTGTAGTCACTGCAGTTCTTTTTCTGTGTTTTTCCAGTTGCCACAATAGCCTATTTTTGGTAACTAGTCCAAAATAATCATGGCAACACACGGACTGTTCTAACCATGGGCCTCCTGCGGGCCGTATGATCCATGGGCCTTCTTTCGGCCGTAGGATCCATTGGCCTTCTATACGGGCCGTGGGACCCATTGGCCTTCTATACGGGCCTTAGGATTCATGGGCCTTCTACGGGCTGTAGGGTCCATGGGCCTTCTACGGGCCGTACGATCCATGGGCCTTCTATGGGTCGTACGATCCATGGGCCTCATACGGGCCGTAGGAACCATGGGACTTCTACGGGGCGTATCATCATTTTGCAGATCATGGGCCGTACTATTCGTGGACCATAACGGGCCATTAATAGGCCGTATATGATAACTCTATGAAAACAGCCAAACGGGTTTTTTTGACATGAAAATGGCCCAAAGTATTAACGGTCCACAAACGGGCCGACTGTAACGACGGGCTGAATTTGGCCCACAAGCAGAAAATGACAGTAACGGGCCGTATGTAACCAAATGTTGCAAATGAGCCCAAGAATCAATGGGCCCTGAGAAGGCCGAAAGATAACTTGGGCTGTAAATGGCCCAATGGAATAATGGGCCGTTAATGGGTATAAGGTGATACACTGTTCATTACGGGCCAGTTTCACCACGAGCCGTTAATGGGCCAAGAGTTACAAAGGGCCTCATATGGGCCAAAAGAAGTCATGGGCCACACATGGGCCGGAAGTTAAAATGGGCTGGAATCATATTGGACGGCCCAAATGACGCTACTGGGCCTAATCCAGAGAGGTCGTAACGGGCCCTGGGTTAGCAGGCTGTAAATGGGCTATATGCGAACAGGTCGTTAACAGGCTTTCCGTGGGCTGGCCCACCACTTTTTGACCAAGTCAAACGGGCCGACCTTTTCACATGAATGGGCCTCTGTTGGGCCATGCCACGTGTCGTCGTATCATAGGCGCCTTCAGTCCAATGAGTGGATGACATCTGTCCCAACGGTGAGCTGACACGTGTTTGCTCCAGCCAATGATGATTTTACATGTGGAAAATCCCCATTGGTCGGGGCTGTTGACGGGTTATCGGATCCAAAAACGGACCCGATAGCTTAACGGCATTCCGTTACGGTGGATGCCACGTGTCGGTCACCCTTGACGAAAGCACTTCTGTGACGCGCGATTTATCGTCATGGGAGTGGACACTTCCATGATGATAATTTTGGTAATGTCATGGAACACTTCTACGACAGCACAGGTATGACTATCTTGATTCTGTCATAAAATCGTCATGGATGTACATGCATGACAAAAAACGCGACCTACTGTGAGAAACACGTATCATCACGGAAGTGTATTTTTTTTGTAGTGGCAGCCGTGTTCAGGTAAGCGGCTTGCTTTTCCTGTTGACTTCATTTATCCCCTCAGAGGTGGGTCATAATCTACGTGGTGGCGGCGCAGAAGATTGCCTATATTCCAAATGATGTGCAGCAAACGCCACCGGATCTGGACCGCATGAGCGAGGTGGGAAGCCGTAGAGAGGAGTTGGCGTTGGAGTCATCTGTGGGGGCTTGTAGGCGAGGACTGACTGGAGAAAGGGTTGCGATTTACAACGACAATGGGCGCGCGGAGTCAGGGAGTCCACTGTGAAGCCAGATCCAAAGGATGCTATGTGGATTAAGACGTAAGTAATGTTTGATTTGGTGTTCAGTAAGGTAGTTACATGTCCTAGGTTGTCCTTGATACTGATTTATCAAAAATGTTTTTGTGGTTGCTAGCCTAGAGTAGAAATAATCAGCATGGCATGAATTGTGTTTTCTTTTGCTATGTGGTTACGAAAAACACTTTGTTCATGTATGTGATTGGCTAATTGCTGGAATGTACGATCTCTGTTCTTGCTTCCCCCACATGAGTCAAAATCGGTCCAGGTCGAGCACAACATGACCATGAAAAAGGGCAAACAAAGGGACCATAGAAGACTAGGGTTTCAACCACAAATAAATGCGATCGGCATGGCATCAGATACCTGCATACGCTCACATCACATGGTAGTACGACCCATACAAAGTTTCTGCTCTATTTGGTTCAAATATTTTTATACGAAGTTTGATGTACTTCTCATGAATATCTTCAAAAACAAAAATAATGGTACATTGTACACTGCTACATTATGTTTCACCAAACTTGCTCATTACAATATCTTGCTGCATTCATGTCATGAATACTAACTGTCTTCAGCATCAACTAAGATAAAGCCGAATGCTTTACGCATATATTTTCGTCATGTTGAGTAATTTATTTTGAAGATGATACTAATATGTTGATCGGCTACTTGGTGACCTTCATTGTCTTGTTAACTAATTTGTCGGCCGATATTGTGAACAATGACTGATGGCAAAGATACAACTTTACCTTGTATTTTGGACAATTGAAGTTTCCATGTTTGTAATTGTGCCAATAGATGAACTGATTCATGTGACCTGAAGCTCATGACCGATCTCCATATATTATTTTTGCAACTCATGTGAAAGTGCAACAGAAACATGATATTTCCCTTATTCAATAAATTGGCTTATACAAATTCCATGTATGCATATTTGGGAAGAAAGTATTATTCCCGCATATTTAGTTCCAAGTTCACTGTTGAAAATAATAGCCCTTGGGAGATGGAGGGAGGGAGAGGGGGTAGGTTTACTACTACAAAATCATCAATACAAGTTGTGAAATATACCACATCTGCACCATTTTGGGTTTGGACTTGGAAGTGTTTGTGCGAGTGACAAAGGTGTCCAAAACAGCAGGCACTCTTTACTAACACAAGTTAAATTTACCAAGGCTGCACCATTATGGGTTCAAATTTCAGAATGTTTGTGTGAGGGACAAAGGTGGCGAGTTTTGACCGGGGAGGTGGAGAGATAAAGATAATGGATGGAACAAGAGTGATTTCATGGGAAAAAGATTAATTGAGAATACCAGACTATGTGTGCCCCCGTTGCAACGCCATGCAATTAACTACATAAGCGAAAAGTGAGGGGAAACTTTTTTGCTCTTCTCAAAGGGATAAATAAATTTGTACCACGAATGAGGCATGCACGCGTGAGGGCAGGAAGAGGAGAGACACATTGACATTTTCATGCTTTGGATGAACATTTCTATTCATAGCTTTCTATTTCCTTGGCAACGCTGAGCGTAGCACCATTGTGGTTGAGTCCGGGATGTAGAGTAGGTCCAGTATAGAACCATGAGGTACTAGCACTAAGAAGGGAAAGCGGTTGCCGCTCTTGGCCCTTGCCGCTGGCCTGCAACAGCTACGGCGATCACTAGCTCACTTAGAACACGAGTTAAGTGGATTTGTGGTAAGTGTGAAGGTCGAGAGTGAGCTGGATGGGGGTTGGAGTTGGTTTGTTCAGTTACGTCTGTCTAAGCGGGATTATTTCCGTACTTTGGAAAATATGGCAAATTACATTTCATTAAGAATGGCTTTGCAACAAACTGCACAAGCGAACAGTTCATATGTCTTTTCATCAAGTCGATAGTATTTTGGTTAGCATAAAAGGATAAATGCATTTGTTGGTTTTTTTGCGAGAAAATTTCCGATTTATTCATCTTCAATCATGGAAGTACAACGAATACTAGAAACAATAGAAATTACATCTAGATCTGCAGACCACCTAGCAACGACTACCAGCACTGAAGCAAGCCGAAGGCGCGCCACCGTCATCGCCCCTCCATCGTCAGAGTCGGGCACAACTTGTTGTAGTAGACAGTCGGGAAGTCGTCTTACTAAGGCCCCATAGGACCAGCGCACCAGAACAGCTACTGCCGCAGATGAAGAATAATGTAGATCAAAAAAATCCAATCCGAAGACACACGAACATGACGAACAACGACGAGATCCAAGAAAATCCACCAAACATAGATCCGCCAGAGACACACCTCCACATGCCCACCAACGGTGCTAGACGCACCGTCGGAACAGGGGCTAGGCGGGGAGACATTTATTCCATCTTCAGGGAGCCGCCGCTGTCTTGTCTTCTTGAGCAGGACACAAACCCTAGCAAAACTGAAAGAAACGACTAAAAATAGAGTTTTGAGAGTTAATCACGGACATACTTGCATATCAGCTACATGCACAACAACTGACATTATATTTTTGTTACATGATAATACACAACATTCAATTTATCTTACAACGGGGCAATCAGCCAGGAGACATCAGATTTGTCTTCTTGGCTCGGGGCGCATCACGGGTGGCGCATGCCTTGTTCCCCCTTGATGGCGGTGGCAGATCTACAATAACAAGGGGGCGATCAGGGTGGAGAGCGGGGCGGTTGACAAGGGACTCCTCCTTGATGGTTCTTGGGGAAGTACAGTGTGAAGGAGAGATGGCATCATGGCAAAGGTAAGGTAGGCATCATCCAATTTTGAAGAAGAGGGCTCCAGCCAGAAATATTCCGCTACAATGGAATAACAAACCAGCAGGGGAGGGTTTGATAGAAAATGGGAAGGGCGTGTCGTGGCGTGTGGTTTTGTTTCCGGTTCGCATGTTGGAGATAATATGACCGATAGTCTATACAACCACATTTCTCCCCCACATATGAGTTGGATTTGGGCGAGCCCAAAGTATTCAGATGGTTCGATTTGGGGGAGCACGCTGGCACCCGTTTGATGTCCGAACAAGTCTCGACATAGGAGGAAGAAATGAGTGTCGACCTTAGAGACAACTTTAATCGTTTCTTTGATTAATTTATATGCATTGTAGCCCATGGCAACGCATGGGCGTTATACTGGTTATATATAAAGGAGCAGAATTCTTTGTTGTGCTTTTGAAAGTATATACAAAAAATGATGTATATAGATTTGTATTCGAATACAAAATGGATCCTGCCCGGAAAAAAAGTGTACAAAATGGATTCAAATTGAGTTGGCCGGTAAATGTGCAAGCTTTTTCTCCAAAAATTTGAACGAAGCGGCAAAACTCGTGGTAACCACCCGAAACCAAACTCTGGGAGATGGAAATTACTTTCTATCCCTGACACACAAAGCCTATCGGCTCAATTTCTATAGGTTTTGATAGGGGTAGGCTTGTAATTTCACTCAAACGTGACATAACCGCCTCCGGCTCTCACCCCGATTCATACACGGTGGGCGCCAAAGCACAGTTTCTCCTCGGTCGAAATCGCCTCTCACCCCGATTCATACACGGTGGGCGCCAAAACAAACTCTCCTCGGCCGAAATTTACCTCGGCAAATATTCAGTGTATGTGGGATTACCGTCCTATCCCTAACCGACCAATATTGTTGTGATGTCTGAAATTTTTAACGGGGACTAAGTTTGTAACTTTCCCCGCATTCGAGACAAGCGCGTCCCAAAGACATGGTTCCCCCTACCTCTCTCCTCCCATTTCCCCATTCATACTCCATGGGCGCCGAAACACCCTCTCCACCCCAGCAGCCTCCTCCGTCTGCCACCCCATCCACCGGCGTCCTCCTCCGCCATGCCGGAGCTGATACCATGACGCCGTCGTCCATTACAAGAGACTGACCTCTACTATCCACGACTTTGGACCAGGATCCTTGCATCGGGTCTTCTCACTTTATCCGCACCGTCGTCCACCTTGTTGGGGCCGTTCATACGACCGTCTCGTCCACTGCGCCAGGATATCTCCCCCGCCTCCACCGTCTGCCCTCCTAGATCTGCTTCCACACTACCGACAGCCATCCCTGCCGCAACACCCTCAATGTATCAGTAGATGCTTACATGGCGCCACACCAGAGGTGGTACTCTTTCGTATCTGCTCAAGTTATTTATCTTAGCAAGAAAATAGATCGCCACTACTTTATTGTGATTTCTTGTCCATCACTCAGAATCTTACTTGTTATTTGAAAGCAAACATTGCTTGCAAAGTTGCCTTTGTCCGGTTTGCACCTTCAGATCTGCCATAGCACACTCAACACTATACTCGCAATGCTTATGGTTTTCCCCTTTTGTATTCGAAGTAGCTAAATGACAGACGACTGAATTCCAATTTGGGGTCAGTCCATTTTTGAGAGTTCACCGGAGGGAAGGAAGGGGCTCGCCGGAGGGCTACACTATTACCTATCTTAGGGTTTCGGGTGGGGACAATGGTTGTGGGGGGCGGTCATCAGGCTATGGTGGGGCCTCGCCGGAGGCAAAACTCGACGAGGGTGGGGGGTTGGCTAGAGGGATGGCCGGGGCAGCAGAAGACCGGCGGTGGTAGGTGGTTCAGGGGAGGGCGGGGGCCGGTGGTTCGGCACGCGGGTGTGGTGGTCTCTAGGGAAAGAATAAGAGGCGAGGAAGAAGAAGGGTGAGGAGACGTAGGATCTTCATCCAAACGTTAGAAATGGTCGACTGACCCAAATGACGAAAGTCAGGCAACTTGCGTGTAGACATTCCCTTTATATTCATACCATCAACATAGGTGCTTCGAGATGTACTAGCACTGCTCCTCAACCCATCAAGCTAAACAACATGGCACTCATAATTCCAAACTTAGTTGCTCAAATACAAATATGATATAATTCTGATATTACTAAAATAGAGAATGTTTAATTGGTCAGCTAATATTCCTACTTTATGAAAAACACGTGTGCCACATATTGAGAGACAGTAGGGAGTTGCATTATTTATGCTCTCTGGTTCATCATGTGTGGGCAACGAACATTTTATTATCCAAAATCTGCTTGCTCCTCTTTAGCATGTTCCTCTTCTGTTCTTCTTTTATAAGTACTCTCTCCATTCCTAAATATAAGTCTTGGACTACATATGGAGAAAAATGAGTGAATCTACACTCTAAAATGTATCTATATACATCTGTATGTGATCCATAGTGGAATATCTACAAAGACTTATATTTAGGAATGGAAGGAGTATAATAGTAGTACAATATGTTCCTTGTAGTGAAGAGGAGCAAGGACATTTGCAGTGTACAAGTCTATTCAGTCGCTTGTCATGGACGCTTTCAACTCTTCGTGTTGGTCTGCCATAATATCCAGGAAATGTTGGGAGCTATGTCGCCTTTGAGAGTTAGACTAACAGCAATGTACCTTCAGTTGAAGAGAGATGGTACCCAAATCCTTTCTAGCCATACTGACAATACTAGCCCATATTTTCCAGCAAGTTCCACTTTCCTGATTTTACTCGTGATGCTTAGGGTTTTCCCATTATATCTACACTATGATCTATGTAGGTACTTTGTGTCATTCTAGCAGTAGTCCGCTCTTGAAGTTAAACAACAAGCCAATCATACGACCAAAGCTACTTCTTCAAATACGAATGTGGTATGATACTGACATTAGTTAACAAACACACATTTAATTGGTCAGATAATTCTCCCACTTGAGTTTCCAAATGCATGTGGCCACATATAGGAAGACATCATGGAATTGCATTTCTTTGGGCAAGCTGATTCATCATGGGTGGGCAACCAACATTGTATAGAAAGAAGCGGAATCTCAATAATATGCTTCCCCTTCTATTATTTAACATGTTCCTCTTATGTTCTTCTTTAGTAAGTACAATATGTTCCTTGTCAGGAAGGGGAGCAGGGACATCTACAGTCGATGGCTCTATTGGGCTGCTTCTGCTAGATGATTTCAGCACTTCAAGTTAGTTTGCCAAAATATCCAAGAAATGGTGGGAGTTGTGCGGCCTTTGATAGACTAGACCGATAGTAACAATAGTGCACCTTCAGATGAATAGAGCTGGCATGAAGGTGATCGATAGGCTTTAAATTAGTAGTGGAAATACAAGCCCATATTTTCCAGCCAGTTCCACTTTCCCGATTTATTTATGATGGTTATGGTGTACCCCTTTTATCTGCACTACGATCTTCCTAGTGGCTGTGCGTTCTCGTTATCATGGTTTGGCAATAAACTTTCTATATAGTATATTATGAACCTACCATCTCCCAACTATCCTTACATCTGGAGCTCCTAATAGGGAGCCTATTTTTTATGTAGTTGTGCCAAATTATATTAATGTACGCACATATTACATCACACATGAGCTCTCTCATTAGAATCTAGTGATAGCACACAAGGGTTTACAGGGAGCCCCTATTATATTAGGATATCCTCTGCATTACAAATATAATCTCACTACTATTTGTGTTTTGCATGCTTCTCAGGTATTGAACAAAATCACAATGAATATGATGATGCGCACAACAGAAGAGTATTGTGGAACAGTGCAATGACTAACAAACATGGCATCAAGGCATTGAGTTCCATTCTGGCTATAGTGAAACCCACACGCTTCCCACCTACAGATTCGTGTTCAGAATATGATCCTAATGACTATTCCGAGCTCAAGGAGTCAAACGCAGATGGCCTATCCTGTTCACCCAACAAGGTACATGTTCTAATTTGCCAAGGTTTTTATTGGTTGCATGTAACTTGCGTGAGCTTTCTTACGTTTCTTTTGCCTCTTTGCACCGCCATTTGCTTAGTTTACTCATCATATATGTGAAGATGCCATGCCCACACATTATCAATATGTATTCCATTTGTCATCATACCAGTTTTTTCATTCAAATGTTATTCTTGTGTATCAAACATCCAAAAGGATGATGGTGATTGTAGAACCTGAAGGAGTACAAGCAAAGTCCTTGAAAGAGGTGGTGGTATTGGAGAAATCAGATACCACCCCACTTCTATTGGCGATAGAACCAATGCCACAAAACCGAGGATATCACAACTATGTTGCTCACTGCTTTGTTCTTGTTAGTACATGTTGTCTTGTATCGTTGTATTTACAGTCATACCTGGTTGATTATGTGACATCAGTGTGCATAATAACCTGCATATCCATTGTTCGCTCCTAATTATCATATCTATATTAATACTTACATTAGTGTAGAATAAACCTAATGCTTATGAAGAAGTTTAGCTCTACATTATTCTTGTAAGTATCCGTTGTCCTTTATCACTATACTTATATTTTCAGCTAGTTGTTCATGTACCATCACTTTGTAGCTTATTTTCCCTTGGCCTCCATTTTCTACACATCAGATCTATATTTACTCTTACCAAAATGTTGAATAAAACCAATGCTACTGAAGATTAGCTTTGCATTACTCTTGTCAGTATGTTGTGCCTACACTTATAGCTAGTTAGTTATGTAGCATCACTCTGCATCTTAGCTTAAATAATCTCCATTGGTTCCTATGTTATCACATCTATATTTACCCTTAACAAAATGTAGAATAAAGGCAACGCTTATGAAGAAGACTCTGTGGTAAACTTCTTGAATTGCCACCCCCCCTCAACATGGAAAAGGGATTTATATAGCCGGTCTTCATTACTAATGTAAGTTTGTCCTTCTCGAGCCTTCAAACTTTGTTGTGTATATTTGGATAGCAATGACTGCAACTGTTGTTGCCATCACAAGTTCGTACAACGCTCAATTTTGTCTTACACTAAATGATCTAACATTTTACAAGCAATCTTTATTGCCTTATTGCACTGATGACAACTTACTTGAAGGAACTTGCTCAATCCATAGGTAGGTATGGTGAACTCTCAAAACAAGATTTGGGTTTAAGGGTTTTTGGATGCACAAGTAGTATCTCTACTTGGTGCGGAATTTTTGGCTAGCAAAGATAGGGGCAAGCACCACATGTTGAAGGATCTATGACAATATTACTTCTATGCGAGTATGAACAAACATAAATCATTATGTTGTCTTCCTTGTCCAACGTCAACAATTTTGGCATATAATATTTTGATGGGGGCTCACAATCACAAAAGATTTCCAAGATAGTGTATTTGCATGTGAAAATTCTCTTCCTTATACTATTTATTCGTGAATTGCTTGTATGTCCAATATTGTGATTGTCAATCTTCAAAATATTTCACTTTCTAAACCCAATGTGACGCTACCACTAGGCATGATATGATTTTAACTTCATGACAATCAATTTTATTCAACAATTTACTCATAGGGTATAAGTGAAGCACAAGAGTAAATGACAAACTACTCCAAAAAGATATAAGTGAAGATCATGTGAGTAGTTAAGTAAATAGGTAGCTATTTGAGGACTCACTCTTATTAAATTTTTTTAGATCTAAGTATTTTATTAAAACAGCAAGCAACATGAAAATAAAATGACGTTTCAAGAGTAGCACTACTCATGTGAAGAAGCAAAATTTAGGCTCAACCGATACTAACCGATAATTGTTGAAGAAGAAAGGTGGGATGCCTACCGGGGCATCCCCAAGCTTAGATGCTTGAGACTTATTGAAATATTAGCTTGGGATGCCTTGGGCATCCCCAAGCTTGAGCTTTTGTGTCTTCTTAATCCCTTTTATACCAAGGTTTTCCTAAATCTCAAAAGCTTCATCCACACAAAACTCAACAAGAACTCGTGAGATAAGTTAGTGTAAACCAATGCAAAACCTTATCATCCTCTACTGTAGAAAATCACTAAAATCATTAGTCAACATTGCATACTACATGCCTCTGCATATTTAATACTCCTATCCTCAATAGAATCATCAAACAAGCAAACATATGCAAACAATGCACACATAACAGCCATCTGCCTAAACAGTACAGTCTGTAAAGAATGCAAGATTCATCATACTTCCCTAACTCCAAAAATTATGCGAAAAATACTACACTATAGAAAATTTATCAGAGATTATTTTTCAAAAAGTTTCAACAATTTATCACATTCTTATTTTTCTAGGGAATTTTTGCAACAGAGGTAAACTTTCTGTTTTCAAACAGCAACAAGTATACTTGCAAAATAGGCATGGCAAAGGCTATCATTGCCACTTTTATTTAAATAAAGGGACAATTGCATTTTTACCCCTAGTTGCAAAATATTATTCTAAATATCAGCAAGCAAATCCTAACTGTAACATCCCAAATTTTCAATTTGGAATGTTATACACTAGATCATCAATGCACATCATATTTTGTTGCTTTTGGTTTGATCCTAGAAATTCTACACAACTCAAGGGTCCTCAGACAGAATTGGGGATTTCGTTATGTTCATATTTGGGTTTTCTAAAATTTTGAAAATAGGATCATTTGATTTTATTTATTTTATCTTCAATTATTTCTACTAAAAATATGAGAGAGGGAATAAAATGACTTTCCCAAAATAAAGAAATATTGAGGATTTAATAAAAAAATCAAATAAGTTTTATTTTGGAGTTTTTGCTATTTTATTTGAATTTAGGAAAAATTGCACGTTTTTCAAAACTGCATTTTTAGGGCCAAGAAAATGTTCATCTTGTTCTAAATATTTTATTTAGACGACAGAAATTTGTTTTGGCATTTTTAGATTTTTATTTATTTTTCTAGGATTTTTTTTGTTTGGCGGAATTGTTTAAAAAAAAAATCCCACGCCCGACTAGGCCAAAGGCCCAGCCAGGCCAGGCCGGCCCGCGCCGCCGCCGCCTCCCCGCGCCGCGCCGCCACCGACCGGACATGGAGTCCGAGCCGGACTCCTCTGCCCCCGCCGCCATGCCCCCTCCCCCAGGCAGCCCCCTCTTAAATACCCCGCCGCCACCACCCCACCCCCACCAGCCGCCCCGCAGCAGCAGCAGCCGCAGCGGCCGCCGCTAGCGCCACCACCAGGAGCCGCTGTTGCCGCTAGCGCCGCCACCAGGAGCCGCCGCCGCCGCCGCAGCTCTGCCACCCACGCCGTCCCGCCGGAGCCCCGCCGAAGCCCGCCGGAGCCGAGCCGGGGGTAACCGCCACCTCCGCCGTGGTCTGTTTTTTTTTAAAAAACCGATCCAGTTTTTCCTTAGAAACCCTAGATTCATTTTTTTAGATCGATTTTATTGTTTTTCTTCCGGTCTATTTATTTAGCGAGCGTTTGCCCGTTCATTCGTTTTAACAGACGAGTTCACTGTTTAGTCCCAGTTAAAAAATGTTTGTTCGTTAATCTGTTCGTCAGTTTTTCTTTTTCTCGGATTTTCCGCGGTTATTTCTGATCGCGATTTCTGATCCGATTTTCATTCTAGTATAACTTTTCGCTCATTTATCGAAATCAGGCGATTCAAGCGCCTAGAGTTTCGTCTCGAAACCCTCTTTCCGTTTAACCAACTCAAACAAGTTTTTGCTTCCGTAAAATTTGACTTAGGTCCAGATTAGTAAATGAAGCTTGTTTCTTTCGCCGTTTGACTTTTGTTGCTTCGTTTGGTTTGATTCTTTTTGCAAACCGGAGTTCTTAATTTGAACTTTCTGGTTAATTCTCTTATTCGAGTTTTACCTGTGCATTAGATGAGTACTTATTGTATGCTTGTTTGTTTGCGATAGAGTACCCGGAGTGCGCCGCTTGCTACTTTGAGTCTCTAGGTTTCACGGATCATCAGCAAGGCAAGTAACACTTTGATCATACCTCTTTACTACCCAGTTTTAGTGCATGAGATCAATCCTCAAACAATTGCATGATTAGGGTCTGATAAATATGTGGGTTTGTGAAGTAGATTGAGGTAGTACCTATTACCTGTTTGATTATCAAACCCTTAGGAGTTACCTCTACGTTTGTTTATTATGCCATGCTATGCTAGTAGACGTGGATTGGGTGAGTGTATCAATGACAAATGTGAGATTTGTTAATTAATGGCTTATTTAAGGTGGTAACTTTAATAGACATCTGGGTGGATTGAGGCACCTGGGTATTCCAGCGATTGCTAGTTTTTCTTTATGGACAACCACCCAGGATCAAAGGGATCATGAGATTATTCATGCTAGAAACTTCCGTGTGCAGCCACAAGCTACTATGGGCTCTAGCATAGTTGATTAAGTCGTGCGAACTCTTACAGTGGTAGACTAGCAGATGTAGGGGAAAGTAGGTGTAACGGTCTACCCATCGTAAGGTGCTAGCGCTTCTGAAAGACTATGTCTCGGCCATCCATTTCTCAAACACCATGTAGTGCGAGAATCCCAACGGAGGAGATCGAGTCTTGTGGGGAAAAGTGCGCAAACCTCAGCAGAGTGTATAAACTAATCATGGTTAGCCGTATCCCCGGTTATGGACATCTTGAGTATCTAGTACTAGGATTATCATGTGAATCTCGTCATGTTACTTTAATTAATATTGTTGAGTTTAATGATGATGCTTAATTGGGATTGAGAGGGTGTCTGCACTGTCAATGTTTAACAACCACCATGATAGTTAAATAAAATTTATTCCTTTGTAGTAGGGAAAAATTGGCTTTACGAAAAACTGTAACCATAGAGCTTTTCCACCAGCCAAATATGCATGTAGTATAGCTTATTCTTCCATTACTCTCTATGTGTTACATTGCCAGCATATTCCATGTGCTGACCCGTTTTCGGGCTGCAACGTTCATGTTGCAGACTTTTCGGACGACGAGTAAGGTGCCTTTAGGTTGTGGTTCTATACTCAGTGATGCCGTTGGAGTTGATGGACTCACTTATCTTCCAAGCCTTCCGCTGTTTTCGTTATTAGATGGCCTTAAGCCATATTTATTGTAATAAGTTCTCTTTTGAGACATTCAATGTAATAAGTGTGTGATTGCTACTCTGTTATAAATCCTTCAGGTATTGTGCGTGTCAGCATTACTGATCCAGGGATGACACTAAAGCACAGAGATCGGACTGTTTGAGGTCTGGTCGCTACAAGATGGTATTAGAGCACACGCTGATTGTAGGACACGGCCACTAAGCTAAAAGCCCTAGATCACTACTCACTCTTCTCATTTCTGACTCCTCATCTTTTCTACTCTTTTAGGATGGCGGATGCAAGGAACAAGTTCATGCAACTGGATGAAGATACACCCTTTGGACGACACCTGAAGGAAGTCACTAGATACCTGAACATCGGAGTACCAAGCTTCACCGGAACCTACAAGGCCACTTTACCTGAAGAGGAGTGCTGGATGATTCAAGTCCAAGTTCCAGGAAGAACGTTCATGCCCGTCACTGAACCCATAGAATTTTCCTTTGATGCACCAACCTGGAGTCTAGGAAAGAGCATGGCAGCCCACATCACTATGGGACGCATTGGAGAAGTTTACCACAAGGATCTCAAGGATACTATCTACTAGATTTGTGGGCGCTGTGATGAGCAATGAGAGATGATCAGCACCAGGAAGGATAGATCAATTGCAGCTTTCATCCAGGAGTTAAACCAGCACATTCGACGCCAGGAGAACCAGATGTGCACAGGCATGTTAGATCTGAAGAAAGTCATGATCAAGATCACGGAGTTGGAGGAAGAACTCAAGTCTACACGCGATGGATGTGAGGAGGAAATAGCAACACTCGTGGAGAAGAACGATGATCTGAAGAAGAAGCTAAAAGTGTTCATGGGATTTCCCGCAACTGGAGGAGAAGAGGATTGCACTTGTCCAGAGAACTACATCATCATCGACGACACCGACTCGGACCCGGACGATAGCGATGATGACTATGTTGATGAAGCTGGAGCAGATATCATGAAGTCTTCATTGGAGCAGTTTTTCTAGTCGACCACCATAACAGTAGTAGTATTCCCCCATGTATCTAGTATAGTCCGAGCACTTTTGTAATGATAGTTAGACCGTTGTATGCTCTTGTTTGATTGAATGAAGTGATTTTGTTTGCGTTTGCCTCATGTGCATATGGGTAGTGTTTTCCCCCTAGACCTCACTCTATTCTAGATTCTCATCTTTTCTAAACCCTCAGATGCCTCCGAGACGTGACAATGGATTTGCTTTCCCACTGGAGCTCACTCAGTTGATCCAGCAGCAGAATGCGTTGATGCAATTGCTAGGCCAGAATCAGAATCAGGGGAACAACAACAACAACAACAACAACAACAACCCACCGCCACCACCTGTTGATCACTTAACCCGTTTTCTTAGGCTGAATCCGCCGGTGTTCTCCAGTAGCACTGAGTCGATTGTTGCAGATGATTGGCTCCACAAGACAGCAAGGGAGTTGACCACTACAGGACGCACAGATGCGGAGAGGGTGCGTTTTGCCGCACATCAGCTTGAAGGACCCGCAACATCATGGTGGAAGAATTTCACAGCCACTTATCCTATCGACACTGTCACATGGGACCAGTTTCAGCAGGCTTTCCGTACTGCCCATGTTTCAGCAGGAGCTATGGCCATGAAGAAGCGTGAGTTTCGCAACTCGCGCCAAGGAGGATGGACTGTTGGCCAGTATGTGGATGACTTTAGTAAGCTAGCACGTTATGCCCTAGATGACGTTGCTACGGATGCAGCTAAGCAGGAGAAGTTTCTGGAAGGGTTGAATGATGAGCTGAGCATGCAGTTGATGGTAGCAACTTTCAACAACTACCAGGAGTTGGTAGATAGAGATCTCATGATTGAAGGGAAGCAGCAGCAGATTGAAAACTGCAAGAGGAAGTATGGACAAGGGAAGTACAATTCGGGAGCTCAGTAGAAGCCACATTTTACCCCGAAGTCGGGAGGACATTTTCAGCATACCCATGGAGGAGGTAGCTCGCACAATCATAATGGCTCCAAGAATGGTAACGGGAATAGAGGAAGCAACGGACAGAACTATACCAACCCGTCAACCCCAGCCAAGAGAGACCTGAGCCAAGTCACTTGCTTTAAGTGTCAGAAGACTGGACATTATGCCAATGAATGTCCTGAAGCCCAGAATGGAAATGGCAATGGACGCTTTGGGAAGAAGCCGAACCCTTTCAACAGGGGACATGTGAACCACGTTAACATGGAGGAGGTTGAAGCCCAGCCAGATGCAGTAATAGGTAAGTTTTTGGTTAAGTCATTTACTGCAATCGTTCTTTTTGATACTGGCGCATCACATTCATACATATCAAGGGGATTTGTGGATAAGTATAAACTGCCCACCAAAGTTCTTAGAACACCTATGTTAGTAAGCTCACCAGGAGCGGAGTATATGGCCAGTCGAGGATGTTTTCAAGTGCCATTGAGTATAGGTAGGCATGTTTTTCCCTCGGATTTAATCATTTTGGAATCACAAGGTTTGGATGTAATTCTGGGTATGGATTGGCTATCGATGTATGGAGGAAACATCGATTGCGGCAATAAGTCGATTTTGCTTACCACCCCAGAAGGGAGAAGGATCAAGTATGTATCACGGCATGAGCCGAAGAGGACACAAGTAAATTCCTTATCAGGAGTTGTGCAAGAGGAAGTACCAGGGGTGAAGGATTTCCCTGATGTATTTCCCGAAGAGTTGCCAGGCATGCCACCGGATAGAGACATTGAGTTTTTGATTGGGCTTTTGCCAGGCACAGGGCCAATATCTAAGAGACCATACAGGATGCCGGCAAAAGATTTGGAGGAGATTAAGAAGCAGATTAAGGAGTTACTAGATAAAGGCTATATTCGCCCAAGTTCTTCGCCTTGGGGATCGCCAGTACTTCTAGTGGAGAAGAAGGGCGGATCATTGAGGGTGGTTGTTGATTATCGAGGATTGAATGCAGTAACAATCAAGAACAAGTACCCACTGCCGATGATCAATGATCTGTTTGACCGATTGCAAGGAGCTAAGGTATTTTCCAAGATCGATTTGCGATCAGGATACTATTAGTTGAAGATTTGAGAGCAGGATATACCCAAGACGGCTTTTACCACAAGGTACGGGCTGTACGAGTATACCGTTATGTCATTTGGGCTGACTAACACACCTGCCTATTTCATGAACATGATGAACAAGGTATTTATGGAGTTTCTGAATAAGTTTGTCGTGGTGTTCATTGATGATATTTTGGTCTACTCAAAGAATGAAAAAGAGCATGAGGAGCATTTGCGTTTGGTACTGGAGAAGCTCAGAGAACATCAGTTATATGCCAAGTTCAGCAAATGTGAGTTTTGGTTGAAGGAAGTTGGATTTCTCGGACATGTTATATCCGGAGAAGGAATATCAATAGACCCCACCAAGGTTGTCACTGTGACAAATTGGGTAGCACCAACGACAGTTGGAGAGATCCGGAGTTTTCTTGGACTGGCAGGATACTACCGGAGATTCATTGAGAATTTCTCGAAGATTGTGAAGCCCATGGCGGAGTTGTTAAAGAAGGATACCAAGTTCAAATGGACTGAGGAATGTGAGGCCACTTTCCAGGAGTTGAAGAAACATTTGGTTACATCGCTAGTGTTGATTTTTCCAGATCAGAGCAAGGATTATGAGGTGTATTGCGACGCTTCACGTCGAGGACTTGGAGCAGTGCTTATGCAGGAGGGAAGAGGTGTCTCATATGCTTCACGACAGCTTAAGCCCCATGAGTTGAATTATGCTACACATGATTTGGAGTTAGCAGCCGTAGTGCATGCATTGAAGACCTAGAGACATTTTCTAATCGGAAATCATTGTGAAGTGTACACGGATCACAAGAGTTTGAAGTACATTTTCACGCAGAAGGATCTGAATCTCAGGCAAAGGAGATGGTTGGAGCTCATCAAGGATTATGATATGAGAATGCATTATCATCCCGGAAAGGCTAACGTAGTAGCCGATGCGTTGAGCCGTAAGAGCCATGTAAACACACTCATGACCGGAGAATTACCAAAGGAGTTAGTCGAGGATCTTCGTGATCTATGTTTGGAGATAGTTCCGAGAGGCTATGTAGCAGCATTGGAGATTCAGTCTACTTTGATGGATAAGATCAGAGAAGCTCAGAAGGCCAACAAGGAGATTGCCTCAATAAAGGGGAAGATGAGCAAAGGAAAAGCTAAAGGATTTCGTGAGGATGAGAACGATACCTTATGGTTGAGGACCGCGTTTATGTGCCTAATGATCCGGAGATCAGGAAGTTGATTCTGCAAGAGGCCCATGGTTCACCATACTCGATTCACCCAGGAAATACCAAGATGTATTTGGATTTGAAGGATACTTTCTGGTGGACCGAAATGAAGAAGGATATTGCGGAGTATGTAGCAGTATGTGATGTCTATCAGAGAGTGAAGGCAGAACATCAAAAGCCAGCAGGATTGTTATAGCCATTACCAATACCTGAATGGAAGTGGGATAAGTTAGGCATGGATTTTATCACGGGATTGCCCAGGACTCGTTCAGGCTATGACTCGATTTGGGTTGTAGTCGATCGTTTGATGAAGGTAGCTCATTTCATCCCAGTGAAGACCACTTACACCAGTGCTAAGTTGGCAAAGATATACATGACCAGAATAGTATGTCTGCATGGAGTTCCGAGGAGCATTATATCAAATAGAGGAACCCAGTTTACCTCAAAGTTCTGGAATCAGTTGGACAAAACTTTGGGTACCAGGCTAGAATTCAGTACAACTTTTCACCCGCAGATAGATGGACAGACCGAGAGAGTCAATCAGATTTTGGAGGATATGCTGAGAGCTTGTGCGCTAGATTATGGATCTAGTTGGGACGACAATTTGCCATATGCAGAGTTCTCTTACAACAACAGTTATCAATCTAGTTTGAAGATGGCCCCTTTTGAAGCCTTGTGCGGGAGAAGGTGCAGGACCCCGTTATCATGGGATGAAGTTGGAGACCGCCAGTTGTTTGGACCGGATTCGATTAAGGAGTCCGAACATAAGATGAAGTTGATTCGTGATAGGCTCAAGGTAGCCCAGTCCAGGCAAAAGAGTTATGCAGATTCAAAACGCAAGGAGACAGTTTATGAAGTCGGAGACATAGTTTATCTTTGAGTATCTCCACTTCGAGGAGTTAAGCGCTTTGGAGTTAAGGGAAAATTAGCGCCACGTTTTGTGGGACCATACAAAGTTTTGGAACGTATGGGAGAAGTTGCCTACAAGTTGGAGTTGTCCGAAGGATTGTCAGGAGTTCACGATGTGTTCCACGTTTCCCAGTTGAAGAAGTGCCACACGGAGATGGCTGATATACCGCTGAGAGATACAGTGCCGCTAGAAGCGATTCAGTTGGACAGTGATTTGACATATGAGGAGAAACCAGTTAAGATTCTTGAGTATGCTAGCCGAGTCACCCGAAGCAAGGTTATCAAGTTTTGCAAAGTTCAGTGGAGCCACCACACCGAGGATGATGCCACCTGGGAGCGAGAGGAAGATCTGCTGAAAGACCACCCTCACCTATTTTCTAGCCAACCCGAATCTCGAGGGCGAGATTCATCTTAAGGGGGGTAAGTTTGTAACATCCCAAATTTTCAATTTGGAATGTTATACACTAGATCATCAATGCATAGCATATTTTGTTGCTTTTGGTTTGATCCTAGAAATTCTACGCAACTCAAGGACCCTCAGAGAGAGTTGGGGATTTCGTCATGTTCATATTTGGGTTTTCTCAAATTTTGAAAACAGGATCATTTGATTTTGTTTATTTTATCTTCAATTATTTCTACTAAAAATATGAGAGAGGGAATAAAATGACTTTCACAAAATAAAGAAATATTGAGGATTTAATAAAAAATAAAATAAGTTTTATTTTGGAGTTTTTGCTATTTTATTTGAATTTAGGAAAAATTGCACGTTTTTCAAAACTTCATTTTTAGGGCCAAGAAAATGTTCATCTTGTTCTAAATATTTTATTTAGACGGAGAAAATTTGTTTTGGCATTTTTAGTTTTTTATTTATTTTTCTAGGATTTGTTTTTTGTTCGGCGGAATTGTTATAAAAGAAAAAAATCCCGCGCCCGACTGGGCCGAAGGCCCAGCCAGGCCAGGCCGGCCCACGGGGCCGGACATGGAGTCCGAGCCGGACTCCTATGCCCCCGCCGCCTTGCCCCCTCCCCCAAGCAACCCCCCTCTTAAATTCCCCACCGCCACCACCCCACCCCGCCACCCGCCGCCCTGCAAGAGCAGCAGCCGCAGCCGCCGTCGCCGAGCCGCCGCCGCCGTCTTTTGCCGCCGCCGCCACAGCCCCGCCTCCCGCGCCGTCCCGCCGCAGCCCGCTGGAGCCGAGCCGGAGGTAACCACTGGCGCCGCCGTGGTCCGGTTTAAAAAAAAACGATTCGGTTTTTCCTTAGAAACCCTAGATTCGTTTTTTAGATCGGTTTTATTGTTTTTCTTCCGGTCTATTTATTTAGCGAGCGTTCGCCCATTCGTTCGTTTTAACAGACCAGTTCACTATTTAGTCCCAGTTAACAAACGTTTGTTTGTTAATCTGTTCGTCAGTTTTTCTTTTTCTCGGATTTTCCGCGGTTATTTCTGATCGCGATTTCTGATCCGATTTTCGTTCTAGTATAAATTTTCGCTCGTTCAACAGAATCAGGCGATTCAAGCGCCTAGAGTTTCGTCTCGAAACCCTCTTTCCGTTTAACCAACTCAAACAAGTTTTTGCTTCTGTAAAATTTGACTTAGGTACAGATTAGTAAACGAAGCTTGTTTCTTTCGCCGTTTACTTTCGTTGCTTCGTTTGGCTTGATTCTTTTTGCAAACCGGAGTTCTTAAGTTGAACTTTCTGGTTAGTTCTCTTATTCGAGTTTTACCTGTGCATTAGATGAGTACTTATTGTATGCTTGTTTGTTTGCTATAGAGTACCCGGAGTGCGCCGCTTGCTACTTTGAATCTCTAGGTTTCACGGATCATCAGCAAGGCAAGTAAGACTTTGATCATACCTCTTTACTACCCAGTTTTATTGCATTAGATCAATCCTCAAACAATTGCATGATTAGGATCTGATTAATATGTGGGTTTTGGGAAGTAGAATGAGGTAGTACCTATTACCTGTTTTATTATCAAACCCTTGGGAGTTATTTCTACGTTTGCTTATTATGCCATGTTATGCTAGTAGACGTGGATTGGGTGAGTGTATCCATGACAGATGTGAGATTTGTTAATTAATGGTTTATTTAAGGTGGCAACTGTAATACACATCTGGGTGGATTGAGGCTCCCGGGTATTCCAGCGATTGCCTGTTTTTCTTTATGAACCGCCACCCAGGCTCAAAGGGATCATGAGATTATTCATGCTAGAAACTTCCGTGTGCAGCCACAAGCTACTATGGGCTCTAGCATATTTGATTAAGTCATGCGAACTCTTACAGTGGTAGACTAGCAGATGTGGGAAAGTAGGTGTAACGGTCTACCCATCGTAAGGTGCTAGCGCTTCTGAAAGACTATGTCTCGATCATCCATTTCTCAAATACCATATAGTGCGAGAATCCCAACGGAGGAGATCGAGTCTTGTGGGGAAAAGTGCGCAAACCTCTGCAGAGTGTATAAACTAATCATGGTCAGCCGTGTCCCTGGTTATGGACATCTTGAGTATCTAGTACTTGGATTATCATGTGAATCTCATCATGTTACTTTAATTAATATTGTTGGGTTTGATGATGATGCTTAATTGGGATTGAGAGGGTGTCTACACTCTCAATGTTTAACAACCACCATGATAGTTAAATAAAATTTATTCCTTTGCAGTAGGGAAAATTTGGCTTTATGCAAAACTGTAACCATAGAGCTTTTCCACCAGCCAAATATGCATGTAGTATAGCTTATTCTTCCATTACTCTCAATGTGTTACATTGCCAGCATATTCCATGTGCTGACCCGTTTTCAGGCTGCAACGTTCATGTTGCAGACTTTTCAGATGACGAGTAAGGTGCCTTTAGGTCGTGGTTCTATACTCAGTGATGCCGTTGGAGTTGATGGACTCACTTATCTTCCAAGCCTTCCGCTGTTATCGTTATTAGATGGCCTTAAACCATATTTATTGTAATAAATTCTCTTTTGAGACATTCGATGTAATAAGTGTGTGATTGCTACTCTGTTATAAATCCTTTAGGTACTGTGCGTGTCAGCATTACTGATCCAGGGATGACACTAAAGCACAGAGATCGGACTGTTTGAGGTCTGGTCGCTACACTAACAAAATAAATTGACGCTCCAAGCAAAACTCATATCATGTGACGAATGAAAACATAGTTCCAAATGAGGTTACCAATAATGTTGGAGACGAAAGAGGGGATGCCTTCCAGGGCATCCCGAAGCTTAGTTGCTTGGATCTTCCTTGAATATTACCTTGGGGTGCCTTGGTAATACCCAATCTTAGGGTCTTTTCACTCCTTATTCTCCTCATATCGATATATCACCCAAAACTTGAAAACTTCAATCACACAAAACTTAACGGAACTTCGTGAGATAGGTTAGTATGATAAAGAGCAAACCATTTCACTTTTGGTACTTTAAAAGACAAGATTCATAATTGTTTACACACAATGCCTACTTTGGCATATCATTTCCACAATTTATATTGATCAATATAAGCCATAGAAACTTGGGAACAAGCAAACTATGCATTGAAAACAGAATCTGTCAAAAACAGAACAATCTGTAGTAATCTGTACTCAAACCATACTTTTGCTATTCCAAAACTTATGAAACAATTATTACCACGTGGGAAATTTGTATATTAATCTTCTGCAAGAAGAATCAACCCAAAATCACCCTTCTGTTAAAAACTAGAGCTATTTTCGTGAGCGCAAGAGTTTCTGTTTTTCAGCAAGATCAAATCAACTATCACCCAACATGATATCAAAGGCTTTACTTGGAACTTTATTGAAAAAAAGACAATAAAACATGATTACTACAGTAGCCTAATCATGTGAACACACAAAAACAGTAGGGGTAAATGTTGGGTTGTCTCACAACAAGCGCTTTTCTTTAACGCCTTTTAAGCTAGGCATGATGATTTCAATGATGCTCGCATAAAAGTTAAAGTTGAAACATAACAAGAGCATCATAAAGAACATGACTAGCACATTTAAGTCTAACCCACTTCCTATGCATAGGGATTTTGTGAGCAAACAACTAATGGGAACAAGAATCAACTAGCATAGGAAGGCAAAACAAGCATAACTTCAAAACTTTGAACACATAGCGAGGAAACTTGATATTATTGCAATTCCTACAAGCATAAGTTCCTCCCTCATAGTAATTTTCAGTAGCATCATGAATGAATTCAACAATATAGCCATTACACAAAGCATTATTTTCCAAAAGCAGAGAAATTTTATTACTCTCCACATAAGCAAATTTATTCTCATGAGTAGTAGTGGGAGCAAACTCAACAAAATAGCTATCATGGGATTTAAAATTAAAATCATGATGACAAGTTTCATGGTTATCATTACTCTTTATAGCATACATGTCATCACCATAATCATCATAGATAGCAACTTTTTTCTCATCATAATCAATTTAAACCTCTTCCGAAATGGTGGATTCATCATTAAATAAAGTCATGACCTCTCCGAATCCAGTTTCATCATTATAATATCATAAATAGGTGGCATGCTATCATCATAATAATTTATCTCATCAAAACTTGGGGGAGTGAAAATATCATCTTCATCAAACATAGCATCCCCAAGCTTGTAGCTTTGCATATCATTAACATCATGGATATTCAAAGAATTCATACTAACAACATTGCCATCATGCTCATCATTCATGCCAAGCATTTTATTAAATTCTTCTTCTACCAATTGAGCACAATCTTCCGAACCATCATTTTCAAGAAAGATATTATAAAGATGATAAATAATATGATGCAACCTCAGTTCCATTTTTAATGTATTTTTCTTTGATAAACCAAACTAGTGATAAAACAAGAAACTAAAAGATTCAATTGCAAGATCTAAAGATATACCTTCAAGCACTGACCTCCCCGGCAAAGGCGCCAAAAAAGAGTTTGATGTCTACTACGCAACTTTATTCTTGTAGACACGTGTTGGGCCTCCAAGCGCAGAGTTTTGTAGGACAGTAGCAATTTTCCCTCAAGTGGATGGCCTAAGGTTTATCAATCTGTGGGAGGCATAGGATGAAGATAGTCTCTCTCAAGCAACCCTGCAATCAAATACAAGAAATCTCTTGTGTCCCCAACACACCCAATACAATGGAAAATTGTATAGGTGCACTAGTTCGGCGAAGAGATGGTGATAGAAGTGTAGTATGGACAGTAGATATGAGTTTTTGTAGTGCGAACAATAAAAAACAGCATGGTAGTAAATAGTAAAACGGAGCACAAACAATATTTCAATGATGGAAAATGAGGCCTAGGGTGCATACTTTCACTAGTGCAATCTCCCAACAATGCTGACATAGTTGGATCATATGATTATCCCTCAAAGTGCAACAAAGAATCACTCCCGAGTTCCTATTAGCGGAGAACAAAAGATAGAAATTGTTTGTAGGGTACGAAACCAGCTCAAAGCTATTCTTTCTGATCAATCTATCCTAGAGTTCATACTAAAATAACAACAAGCTATTCTTTCCGATAGATCTAGTCAAGAGTTCATACTAAAATAACACCATGTGATGCATATGAACCAACTCTAATGTCACCTAGATACCCCAATGTCACCGCAAGTACCCATGAGTTAATTATATGATATGTATCAAATAATTTCAGATTCATAATACTCAATCCACACAAAGAACTACAAGGGGACCCCAAAGTTTCTATCAGAGAAAAGATAATAAAAACATGGATCAACCCCTATGCATACATTACCCCAAAGTCACCATGGAAATCCGCAAGTTGAGTGCCATAACATATATCAAGTGAATCAAAATAATACCCCATTGTCACCACGGGTATTCATATGCAAGACATATATCATGTGTTCTCATATCTGAATATTCAATCCGACAAGACAGAACTTCAAAGGGTAAAGACTCAATTCATCAAAACAAATGTAGAGAGGGGAGAAACATCATATGATCCATCTATATTAACAAAGCCCACGATACATCAAGATCGTGACATCTCAAGATCACGAGAGAGAGAGAGATTAAACACATAGCTAACAGTACAAACCCTCAGCCCCGAGGATGGACTACTCCCTCCTCATCGTGGTGGGCGTCGGAATGATGAAGATGGCCACCGAAGATGATTCCCCCTTCCGGTAGGGTGCCGGGATGGGGTCTAGATTGGATCTCGTGGATACAGAGGCCTTAAGGCGGCGGAACTTCTGATCTAGGGCTACCCCAAAGGGTTTTGGAATATTTAGGATTTTATAGGGTGAAGAAGGGGTGCGGGAGGCCACCAAGGTGGGCAGAACCCACTTGGGTGCGCCTGGGGGCCCAGGCGCACCTTGGTGGGTTGTGGTCCCCTCGGGGCACCCCCCAGGTGCTGCTCTGGCTCATCATGGGTGTTCTGGTCCATAAAAATTCTCCAAGGAGTCTCGCGGTCTTTGGACTCCGTTTGATATTGATTTCCTGCAATGTAAAACAAGCAAAAAACAGCAACTGGGGGCACTGGGTCAATAGGTTAGTCCCAAAAAATGATATAAAGTGGCTATAAAATGATTGTAAAACACCCAAGAATGAGAATATAACAGCATGAATACTTCATAAATTATAGATACGTTGGAGACGTATCAGTGGCAGACGTGCAATGGAGGACCCGGAGAAAGGTGGTGATGGCCCACAAGTATAGGGGATTAATTGTAGCCCTTTCGATAAGTAATAGTGTCGAACCCAATGAGGAGGAGAAGGAAATGTCAAGCGATTTTCAGCAAGGTGTTCTATGCAAGTGTTGTAAATAGTGATAATAGATAGTTTTGTAGCAAGGTAATTTGTAACAAGTAACAATAGTAAAAAGAGTGTAGCAAGTTGTCCCAATCCTTTTTATAGCAAAGGATAAGCCGAAAGTACTTCTTATAATGAGCAAAGCGTTGTCGAGGACACATGGGAATTCTCATCTAGTCACGTTCATCATGTTTAGTTGATTCACGTTCACTCCTTTGATAATTTGAAATGTGGGTGGACTGGTGCTAGGGTGTTGTTCTTACTTGAACAAACAACCCTCTTATGATTACCCCCTCTAGCAAGCATCCGTAACTACGAAAGAAGAATTAAGATAATCTAACCATAGCATGAAACATATGGATCCAAACCAGCCCCTTATAGAATAGTGCATAAACTAGGGTTTTAGCTTTCATCAGTCACGCAACCCATCATATACTTATTACTCTCTGATGCCTTCCCTTACGGCCAAGTATGGTGAAATGTCATGTAGTCGATGTTCACAAGACACCACTAAAGGAAGAACAACATACTTATCATCAAAACTGAACTAATACCAACTTCACATGACACTCAAAGTAGAAACTTCTTTGACGGAATTGACCTTCATACCAGTTGGAGCTCGTTCGGTGTGACATTGAGAATAATTTGTCATCATATTATCGAGAATGTCGGTGTACTAGAATAGGGGTACCCTAGTATCCCGAACTTGTGCACGGGCAGTTGCAGCACCTTGCGGCAAGGCTCGCCAGGTCACCGCCAAGATCCTCCGTGGCCCCTCAGAAGACAAGACCCCGGCAAGAGGGGCTTGCCGGGAAGGCCAACCAAGGCATCTCAAGAACGCTTGCCGCGATGCGCCACGCGTCCCGGCAAGGCACGGCGAGTGACAAGCTCCCGGGCCCGACAAGGTAGCGCCCGCGGCAAGATACTTGCCGCAGCAAGCGGTCGCTCCGCGCCCAGGCTCCAGCACACCCAACAACATGTCGTCCTGGGACCCTTCCAGGCACGCGTGGTGGGAGGTTGTGCAGCCAGCGGTGCGTGGTGGCAAGCGGCGCTGACAAGAAGGCCATCGTGGCGATCGGTGGCGCCCCTGACGGTCTCGACACAGACGGGCATTTAATGCCCTTGTCCCCTGCCGTCAGGGTTAGGTATGATACACTGTATCTACAGTAGAGGTAGCTGTACCTACCGCACTCTTTTTCCATTTTTACCCCTCTAGTCTACGTTGCCACCTGTCGGTAACCCCTTAAATGTATAAAAGGAGGCCCATGCACAAGGTAGAAGGGGTTCGGCTCATTCGAAACACCAAGAACACTCTCATGCTCGGTCTGGTAGCGTTCATCGCTCCTGAGCAAGAACTCAATACAATCAAGCAAGCAGCAGTAGGAGTGTTATCTCTCCGAAGAGCTCCGAAGCTGGGTAAACTGCTCGTGTGCATTGCCTCGATCTGCTCTTCGTGCGATCTCCGCCCCCCTCCGAACCAAAAGGGGCTCGGTCCGCCGGTCCCCATAGGTGTTCGTGGGTCAGTTTCCCCCCGACATCTTTGGCGCGCCAGGTAGGGGACGTCGAGATTGTGTGAACCCGATCCGGCGTGCACATGAGCTAAATCTTCATCGTCTTCATCGACATGCCACCGAAGAAGAAGGCTTCGGAGGCAGCCCTTCCATCTGCGTCTCTCCCACCGCCTCCGGAGCAAACGGGCGGTGGAGTAGACGCCGGCGGAAGAACGGGCGTCGACGAGGGTGCTCACAGCGCTGCCAAGTCCAAGGACAAGGCCGCGCAGACCTCGGCGTCCGTACGCGCACCGCGCCCATCTCAGGAGGCGCGAGACCAGCAGCGTCATGGCGTTCGCAGCGCCATACGTCCGCTGGGCCAAGATCAAGCTGGTGGTTCTCGCGGAGTTCAAGATCAGCATGCACGCCAGCATGCTGGCCCCAGCAAAGTGCGGTCGCCTGGACGGGACACTGCTCCTTCTAACATAGTTAGAAGTCCGAGCATATCCCGCTCCTCGCACCGCTCGCCGATGCCGCCCACCACTGCAGCAGAAGCCTTGGCGCGAGCTCAACTGCTTCTAGATTACCCTCCGACGGCGGACAAGACCGACGAGTGGAGGGCCACTATCCAGAGCCTCATCGGCTTCGCCAACGGCGACACTGCGCGGCAACCAAGCACCTCGCTGCTGCGGCAAGACTGCCGTACGAGAGCCGATGGCAACAAGACCGATGGGGGTGCAACTTCCATGCACTCTCCACCAAGAAGGCCAAGATCGCCGACTCGCCGGATCCACCCCGACAGCGGCTCCACCGCGTCGTCAGATCCATGAGCTCGTTGCGACCAGCGCCAAGTTCTCCAAGAACGGCAACAAGAGGACGCTCGTACTCGCATCGAGCGCCAAAGAGAAGCGCGGCGTCAATCTGACCAGCGCGCTGGGCCCTCTGTCGACATGCACGCGTCGGGGGAACCAGGCGACTTGCCGTACGCGGTAGGTTGCCCTGCGTTCACCCATGAGCTGCGGCAAGTCCAGTGGCCCAGCAAGAAAAACTTCAAACCAGACGTACCGGAGAAGTACGACGGCAAGTCGCATCCGTCGGAGTTCCTCAGCATCTACACCATCGCGGTGCAGGCTGCCGGGGGACGGGACGACAAGATCCTTGCCAACTACTTCCCGCTGGTGCTCAAGCCCAACGTCAGATCCTGGCTCATGCACTTGTCGGACAACTCCATCTCCTCTTGGGCAGATCTATGCCATCAGTTTGTCGGCGCCTTTACAGGCGGCCACAAGCCAAATGGCCAAGAGAGCGACCTTCATCTGCTAGCCTAGAACGAAGGAGAGTCCCTGCGCAAGTACATTCAGAGATTCAGCCGTGTACAGCACAACATCCCAGACGTCCACCCTGCCGCGGTCATCAGTGCGTTCCATCAAAACGTGCGAAACCGCGGGATGAGGGAGGAGATGGCGATGTGTAAGATCAGGGACGTCAGCGAGCTTTACGCCCTGGCCGACAAGTGTGCACGCGCTGAAGAGGGGAGGAGGCTCCCCGGAGAGAATACAGGAGCAGGAGGATCCGACAGTGAGGATGCCGCCCCAGCAAGGAAAGGCCGGCGGCGGAACAACAGAAGGAAGAAGGGCAAGGAAGTGCTAGCTGTCGAGCAGACCGGCAACGGAGGTGGCGCCAAGGAAGCTAAGGATGGTGGCTCCGGAAAGGAGGCCCAGGCTGTGGCAGCCGCCGACAAGCAGGACAGCTCCGGCAAGCAGTATTGCAAGATCCACCGCACCAAGGGCCATGACCTCCAGAGCTGCAAGAAGGTCGAGCAGCTTGTTGAGCAGCAAAAAGCTGAGTACGAGCGACGCGACAAGGAGAAGGCCCAGGAAGGTGCTGGTGGAGCCGGCAAGAAATGCCCCGGTCGGGGAGGACGCCGCGGCAAGGCCAAGCAGCGGCAAGGAGACAGGCCTCCCCGCGGCCGCGAAAAGGATGAAGACGATGACGATGACGAAGACATGGATGATGACGAGGCCGATGAGCAGGAATTTCAGAAAGCCACAGAGGTCCTGTGCATTGACGGTGGTGCTTCTCTGCATACTTCGCACCGCCAACTCAAGCAGTGGGTGCGGGAAGTTAATGCAGCAGAACCATCCATGGAGTCACGCAAGCCTCTGAAATGGTCCAGCACGCCTATCATCTTCGATATTGAGGATCACCCTGATCGCATAACTGCGGTCGGGTGCTTGCCGATGTTGGTTTCGCCAACCATCCGCAACCTCAAAGTCACGAAGATGCTAGTTGACGGCGGGGCCGGCTTGAACCTGATCTCCTCCGCGGTCCTCCAGAAGCTCCAGATCCCTGACAGCGAGCTCGAAGAGACCGGCGCGTTCCAAGGAATCAACCCGGGAAGGAGCAAGCCGAAGGGAAAGATCACGCTGCCGGTCACATTTGGCAGCGAGCTGAACTTCAGAACTGAGAGGGTCACTTTTGACGTGGCTGACATTCCATTGCCCTACAATGGAATACTCGGCCGCCCTGCACTCGCCAAGTTCATGGCAGCCTCTCATTATGCCTACAACGTGCTCAAGATGCCAGGCCCGATAAGTGTAATCTCTGTCCCTGGCGACAAGAAGGATGCCCTTATCTGCACCGACAAGATCTACCGGGAAGCAGCAGCCGCAGCCGATCGCAAGACACTTGCCGCTGAAGCTCCCGGGGGAAGAAGAAGACAAAGTCCGGCAAGAGCTCCGATGCCCACTCCGGCAAGCGCACCTCTTCGGAGTGCTGCGCTACCGTCGAGGACGCACCATCGAGCTCCACCGGCAAGTGTAAGAAGACGATGGCAGCTCCACCGGAGACCAAGAAGGTGTCCGCCAAGGAGGACGGCACTGGTGGTACCTTCACCATCAGTGCCACTCTTGATCCTAAATAGGAAAGCGCGCTCGTTGCTTTCCTGCGGGCGAATGTCGACGTGTTTGCATGGCAACCGTCTGATATCCCCGGTGTTCCCAGGAAAGTAATTGAGCACCACCTAGCCGTTTGTCCTCATGCGCGGCCCGTCAAGCAGAAAGTCAGGAAGCAAGCTGTGGAGCGCCAAGAATTTATCGCAGAAGAAATCAGGAAGTTGGAAGCAGTAGGCCTTGTCAGAGGAGTGCTCCGTCCCACGTGGTTGGCCAATCCTGTAGTTGTGCGCAAGGCCAACGGGAAATGGAGGCTTTGTATAGACTTCAATGATGTCAATAAAGCTTGTCCCAAAGATCCATTTCCCTTGCCGCGCATCGACCAGATTGTTGACTCCACAGCCGGATGTGATTTGCTTTCATTTCTAGATGCATACTCAGGATACCATCAGATCTTCATGGCAGAAGAAGATGAGGAGAAAACCGCGTTCATCACCCCATGTGGCACATATTGTTTCGTACGGATGCCCAATGCTGGTTCAACGTTTGCAAGGGTAGTCCATGTCGCTTTTGAACCCCAGATACACAGAAATGTGGAAGCCTACATGGATGATATAGTGGTCAAGAGCAAAGACAAGGCTACTCTAATTCAACATTTAGATGAAACCTTTGCAAATCTGCGCAAGATCAACCTCAAGCTCAATCCCGAGAAGTGCGTGTTTGGAGTCCCTTCCGGTAAGCTTCTCGTGTTCTTTGTCTCTGAGCAGGGGATTGAAGCCAACCCCGACAAGATCAAGGCCATTGAGCAGATCGAAGCACCGAAGCGCGTCAAGGATGTACGAAGGCTTGCCGGTTGCGTGGCTGCTCTCAGCAGGTTTATCTCTAAGTCTGCTGAGCGCACCTTGCCGTTTTTCAAAATATTGAAAAAGGCAGGTCCAATGAAATGGACTCCGGAAGCGGAGGCTGCGCTGCAGGACTTGAAGAAGTACCTGTCCTCCACTCCAATACTTGTCGCACCTAAGCCACAAGAGAAGTTGCTGCTGTATCTAGCAGCAACCAATCAAGTGGTTAGTGCTGCGTTAGTAGCGGAGAGGGAGGCGGACGATGAGCCATCAACCGTGGCAAACGAATCCAGCGACAAGCAGGGGGCTTCGCCGACAAGCTCTGGTCCCGACAAAGATGGATCTGCGCAGGCATGCAAGGAGGTGCAGAAGAAAATGGTACAGCGCCCAGTTTACTTTGTCAAGTTCCCTTCTGCAGGGGGCTAGATCAAGGTACTCTGGTGTGCAAAAATTGCTTTTCGGCCTTCTCATGGCCTCGAGAAAGCTGCGCCATTACTTCCAGGCACATGAGATCACAGTTGTCACTCGCTTTCCGCTGAAGAGGATACTGCAGAATCCAGAAGCAACAGGCAGGATTGTCGAGTGGGCACTGGAACTGTCAAGCTTTGGCCTCAAGTTTGAGAGCACTTCAACTATCCAAAGCAGAGCATTGGCAGAATTCATAGCAGAATGGACGCCAACACCAGATGAAGAAATTCCAGAAATGAGCATCCCCATCAAGGAGACAAGCAAAGAGTGGCTGATGTACTTTGATGGTGCCTTCTCGCTGCAAGGCGCCGGGGCTGGCGTGCTGCTTGTCGCACCCACCGGAGAGCACCCCAAGTACGTAGTCCAGATGCACTTTCCCAAGGAGCAAGCAACGAACAATACTGCAGAGTATGAGGGTTTGCTTGCCGGCCTCAGAATCGCAGCAGACCTTGGGATCAAGAAGCTCATTGTCAGGGGTGACTCGCAGCTTGTCGTCCGCCAAGTGAACAAGAGTTATCAGAGTCCGTTGATGGAAGCATATGTTGATGAAGTGAGGAAGCTAGAAGAGCACTTTGACGGCCTACAAATGGAGCATGTTCCAAGAGCTCAGAATGACATAGCTGATGGCCTGTCGAAGTGCGCCGCACTAAAGTTACCTGTGGAACCAGGGATCTTCGTGCTCAAGCTGACTCAACCATCCGTGACACCGTCAACTGGACAGAGCAAGAAGAGGAAGTTGGTTTCTGGTGACTACTTTCCGGCAGAGCTTCCCGGAGCCGCCGCCAAGAAGGTCCCCAAGATCAACACCGAGAGTGCTGAGGAGCAGCCTGCTCCGACAAGCCTTACGGTTTGTTTCGTTGAAGCAGACGCTCCCAACAAGTTTTGCTCCGGCAAGCTTGCCGGGGAGCATCACGCTCCGGCTGAACCACATGTTCTTGCCGTGGAAGCGGATGTTCCCGCAGCAACAGATATGCCTTTAGTCCTTGTTGTCGAGCCGCAAGCTCCAGCATGGGCGCAGCAGATTTTCCGTTTCCTTCAGACAGGAGAGCTTCCCGAAGAGCAAGAAGAAGCGGAAAGAGTAGCCCGGCAGTCAAGTATGTACAAGTTTGTCGACAGCACACTGTACAGAATAAGACTCAACGGTGTGAAATTGAAGTGCATTTGCCGGGAAGATGGACAGCAGCTGTTGGCAGAGATACATGGAGGCATATGTGGTCACCACATTGGCGCAAGAGCACTTGCCGGCAAAGCATTCCGGCAAGGATTCTTCTGGCCGACAGCCCTCCAGGATGCAACTGCACAAGTAACCAAGTGTGAAGCGTGCCAGTTCCATTCCAAGCAGATACACCAGCCAGCTCAAGCTCTCCAAACGATCCCTTTATCCTGGCCATTTTCGGTCTGGGGGCTCGACATCCTCGGCCCCTTCCCCCGAGCTGTCGGGGGCTTTGAGTTCTTGTACGTCGCCATCGACAAGTTCACAAAGTGGCCGGAAGTGGAACCAGTGAGGAAGGTGACAGCACAGTCAGCAGTCAAGTTCTTCAGGTCGATTGTTTGCCGTTTCGGGATCCCTAACAGGATCATCACCGACAACGGCACACAATTTACGAGCCGCACCTTCATGCAGTATGTCCAAGATCTTGGCGCCAAGGTCTGCTTCGCTTCTGTTGCTCACCCGAAAAGCAAAGGTCAAGCGGAGAGGGCAAATGCTGAAGTGCTGCGGGGCCTCAAGACCAGAACTTTCGACAGGCTGCACAAGTGCGGAAGAAACTGGATCGAGGAGCTGCCGGTGGTTCTTTGGTCGATCAGGACGACGCCAAATCGAGCCACTGGCCAGACACCTTTCGCTCTAGTCTATGGAGCAGAGGCAGTTCTCCCCACGGAACTCGTTTACGGGTCGCCCCGAGTGCTCGCTTACGATGAGCTCGAGCAAGAGCAGCTGCGACAAGATGACGCGCTGCTCCTTGAGGAATACCGTCTTCATGCTGCTGTGCAAGCCGCTCGCTACCAGCAAGCTTTGCGTCCCTACCATAGCCGCAAAGTTAAAGCCAGAAGCTTTGAGGAAGGCGACCTTGTTCTTCGGCGTGTTCAGTCCGCCAAGAATTCCAACAAGTTGACGCCGAAGTGGGAAGGCCCTTATCGGGTGAAACGAGTCACTAGGCTCGGCGCTGTCCGCCTTGAGACCGAAGATGGCATTCCGGTGAGCAACTCCTTGAACATTGAACATCTTCGTAAGTTTTACCCATAGGGCGCGGTTGCCGGAAGCTTTTCCGGCAACCACCTTTTGTACAAGTCTTGCCGCTGTTGCATGTAATCCTTTGTACAAAGCCGGGCGCAGACCCCGTGCATAAATAAAGCTCATGTGCTTCGCACATCTAGTCAATCTCATGCATTCTTTTTTCGCGTGTGTTATCTGACGTCTTGTGCAGCACCTGCCTCTGGTAAGCCATGACGAGCCGTAAGGCTCCATATCATTATTTTCTTCTGTTTCTTGCTCAAAGGAAAGAAGGCTCCCTCGCCCACAAGGTTTGCCGGGGGGAAGGAGAAGATAATGGTGTGGACCAGGCCGTTCAAGAAAGTTTCGCCTTGCTGGGAAGCAAACAACAGAAAAGCTAAGTTGCCAAAGTTTGAGCAATCAGTTTTTAAATTTTTTAAGTTATCTTCCTTGAACGACCGTGCTTTGTATGGAAAACCTGTGCGCGGAGGAACCAACTCGTAGCTAGTTGCGCCCTTACTTTGTTTCGAGTCCGCTCAACAACTTAAGTGAGCTGCGACTAGTTGCGGCAAGGTTACTTGTCGGTAGCGGCACCGCCAGCAGGCTGCTGAAGTTCCGCACTCAGCGCTCGCGGCAAGCGTGCCTCCGCCGGCAAGTTTTCCTAAAAAGCGTAGGGCAGAAACATACAAAGCCAAGATTCGAGTAAAGGAAGTAACACAGCAATTATTACCTAAGATAGAGTTATATTACAAAAGTAACTTATCGCGCCTCTAATAAAAGTGTTCCCGTGACATGACTGGCAGCGGCAAGAAAAAGAAGAAAACGGACGGCCTAATCTACGCGGCCGCCATCAACCCTCTTCACCTCATTCACCTTGTCCACAATGGGTGCGACAAGGGCTTTGAGCGCGTCAAGATCAGCATCCGCCGGCAGCTTCTTGAGGACATTGGCGAAGTTGAGGCCTGGGTTGCGGAAGGCCACCTTCACCAACACCTTCTCCAAGACTCGAGCGCAGATCGTGCGCGACACGTCGGCCAACTGCTTCGGGATCCTCTCTCGGAGTTGCTAAAGGGCTGTTGCCACGCCTTTGAAGAATATAGTGAGCTTGGCGCTGGGGGGGAGATTCTCATCGGAGGAATACCCAAAGTCCTCCACCCCCAGCTGCGCCAGCTCCCCGTCAATGACAGCGGCAATGTTCACGAGGCCCTCCGTCCAGAGCTCCACAGTATCTCTGAAGGTGTTCTGGGTCTCGACGGCCCTCGTCAGCAATGCTTCGTTGTCCTTGATCTCCTCCTTCAAGTCCGCCTCCCGCTTCTTGGCGCCGTCCAGCGTCTCCGTCAAGGTGGCCAGCTTGAGCTTCAGATCAGCGTTCGAATCCTTGGCGGCGCTCAGCTCTTTGCCCTTCTCGGCGAGTTGGCCCTGCAGCTCACCGTGGGCAAGGGCGTCCTTCTCGCGCTCCAGCTTAAGCGCAGCAAGCTCTTCGCTGCCCGCCTTCAGATCAGCCTCCAGCTGCGCCACCCTTGCCTCCAATTCCTTCCTGGCGGTCTCGGCTGCCGCAGCTGCATCCTTTGCTTCTTGGAGCGCCCCGCTAAGTGCCTGCTCACGCGCGGCAAGTTCCTCCTCGTGGCTGTCGAGGTTCACTTTCCGTTGAGCCAGCTCGCCTTCTTGCGCGTGCAGCTTCTCGCCGGCGAGCCGCTGCTGCTCTTCAGCTTCGGCCTTCTCGAGGAGGAAGGCCTTCCACTCCTCAGCAAGCTCCTCCCGCTCCTCCGCCAAGGCCCGGAGAGCTTCTTGGCGAAGACCCCGGAGCTCCTCCGCGTGCTTCTCTATGTCCACGCTCGCCTTCGCGACGAGCGCTTCCCGAGACTCCAGCTTGGCTTGGCGGGCGCGGTAGAGCGCCAGCAACCTCCGTAGCAGCCGTTCCTCCTCAGGCTCGTTGCTGCTGCTTCCCGACACGTCGACGATCGACAACCCGGCGGAGGCGAGAACCTCCCCATCCAGAGCTTCTCCTTCCACCGGCGCCCTGGAGCTTGACGCCCAGGGGAGCTTGATGAAGATGCCCTCGCCGGCCTTCAGATAGGCGCCGGGCTGGGACTCCTCGGAGCCTGGCGCTGCGGCAGCGGCAGAGGGATCGGCGGTCGGTGCAGCGCCTGGCGCTCCTGCGGCCTCAGGGCCGTCAGTGCGATCGCCAGATCCCTCGCCAGCTTCCTCGGCGGCAGCCTTGGCGGCCTCTTTGCCGGCGGGCACATCAGCACCGGCTCCTTCTTCGGTGGCCGCGGCATCATCAGCATCACCGCGCGCGTTCTCCTCGCCGCCCGCCTCGGTCTCCATCGGCTCCGTGGAGGGTGGATCTGATGACCGGAGAAGGAGAATAAATCAAACAAGCATTCAAGAAAGAGAGAGAAAGATCAGAAGAACACGAGGAAGATTTCAAGCAAGGGATTACCTGCACTGGGATCCATGACCATGGGCTCCACCACCAGAGGCTCGCTGGTGCTGTCTCTTGCCGGAGACTCCTCTCTTGCCGGAGATTGTTCCCTTGCCGGGGAATGCTCCCTTGCTGGGGAATCACCCCTTGGCGGTGTGGTGGAAGCAGAAGGCACATCGGAGGCAGTTTCCGAGCCCTCCGGGTGAAGCTGTTCTGCTCCTGCACAAGCAAACCAACAGTTAGAAGTCAGCAAAGGAAAGAGCACCCATGCGCGCCCAAAAGCAGAAAGTAAACTATGTACTTACACTGGGGGCTGCGCTGGGGGCTCCTTCGCGGAGTTGTTGCCGGGTCCGGCAAGGTAGTCTCGGGCGCCCCTCCTGTTGTCTCGACGGGCTCGTCCTCGATGATAACCACCGACACCTTGGCCCTCTTCGCCGCTCTTTGAGCCAACGTCCTGAAAGGGAACAAGTTCAGATCAAAGCAAGTCAGATACAAGATAAAGCTGCAAAAATCGAAGAAATACAAGTACACAAAAGAAGTCTTACTCTTCTTCCTCCTCGTCGGAACTGAGCGCGGAGAGGTCGAAGTCCGGCCCACCTGCGGCGCGACGAGGTGGAGGGGTAGGATCCCTTGTCCGCTTGGCGGGCGCGGAGGCGGTGGCGCGGGAAGATCCAACTCCAGTTGCCGCAGTGGCGCGGGGCGCTCCCGCGGCAACATCGCTTGTCGCGGTGGAGCGTGTCGCGCGGCGCGTTGGCTGCTGATTCCTTTGCCGCCCCGCTGCGTCCCCGCCCCTGCGAAGGCGCCTTCTTGGTTGAATTGGGGGCTGCGCTGCGAGATCCGCCTGCGGCAAGTGGCCTGGAGATGGCGGGCCGCTCGCACCCTCGGCGGGCTCACCCGACTCGACCTCCGGCGCAGCAAGCTCTTCTTCACCGTCGATCCACTCTCGCTCGGCAAGACTTGCCGCCGGCTCCTCCTCTGCCTCCTCCACAGTGAAGCCAAACTCACCCGCGGCAGCAGCTGCCGCCGCCTCTTCCGCCCTGGTGAAGATGCGCCGCATCTCCTCCTCGGTGGTGTCGCGGGTGAGGCTCCTCTTCTCGTCGGCGCGGACCTCCACCTCCACCAGCCCGTCGAAGAATTGCTGCACGACCTCGTCGGCTGGCTCTTGCCACGTCGGGACTAGACCGTGTGAATCGCACTGCGGCATCATCGCGCGGATGCGGTCGAGGGAAGAATTATTGCACAGCGGGACGACCCCCGCCGGCAACCTAAACCACTCCGGATGCTGGGGATCGTGCTTGAATAGCTCCTTGAGCATCGCATCCAGCTCCAGCACGGTGAAGTTGAAGTTCAGGCCCGGGCGCAGTCGCATGATATCTGCCGAGCCGCCAAACTCCCAAGCGGGTCTCTTCCTCTCTTGCAGGGGGGCGATGCGGCAGCGGAGGAAATCTGCGCCTACGGCACCCACGGTCAACCCGGCAACCCTGAGACGCAAGATTCTGGTGGTGGCAATCTTCAGCCACGCGTCCTCCGGGGCTAGGCTGCTCCAGTCATTGCCGCGCACTACAGGAACTTGTCGCAGGGCGGTGAACGGCTGCGGGTCCTCCTCCATGATCCAACACCACTCAGCTCTCCACTCGTCCCACTTGCTGCGGAGCTCCCCCTCCAGATATGCCTCCTTCTTGCCGGCCCTCGAGATCCAGGCGATTCCTCCGGAAAGAGGCTCTCCTCTCTCGACCCGAGGCATGAAATAGTGGCGGAAAAGAGCGACATTTGGGTGGACTCCGACAAAGTTTTCGCACAAATGTGCGAAAACGGACATGGTCAAGACGGCGTTGGGGGTGAAATCAAGGAGATGAAACCCGTAGGTGTTCATAATGTCGCAGAAGAATTCCGAGAAGGGCGGGCAGAGGCCGCAGTAGAAGAACAACGGGAAGAAAGGATACCCGTATGGAGCCCTTGTCGAAGCGGCGGCGGAGAGAACCCTCGTGTGCGGATGCGCACGCGTCTCCGTCGCCCAGAAAAGATAGAACCATTGCCGCAGCCCCTCCGCGTCGAGCTCGGCGGGGAAAGTGGCCCGCTCCTTGCGCAGCGCCTCGAGCCGCAGTGCCTCGGCCGACTTCGCGACCTTCCCGGTCTTCGGAGCCATGGCGAAGGTGGTGGAAGGGGTCGACGGCGTTGGTGGCGATGGCGGAGATTGGGGGCGGAGCACTGCTTTCTCACAAGAGAGGGGAACGGCGGAGATTCTGGAGTAGTAAACGGACAAGGTAAGCAACTGCCTCTGTCCCCTCTGCTTATAAACGCGTGCCGCAATCAATGCGTGCCGTTCGGGGAGGGCGCGGTGGATGCGGAGTAGCAAACGGCGCGACCAGGCCGCGTGTGCCCCGTGCCCTGTTTTGGGCCTGGCCCAACAGCGCTCGGCACCGTGTATGGCCCAGGCCCGGGGGCTCCTGTCGGTGTACTAGAATAGGGGTACCCTAGTATCCCGAACTTGTGCACGGGCAGTTGCAGCACCCCGCGGCAAGGCTCGCCAGGTCGCCGCCAAGATCCTCCATGGCCCCTCAGAAGACAAGACCCCGGCAAGAGGGGCTTGCCGGGAAGGCCAACCAAGGCATCTCAAGAACGCTTGCCGCGACGCGCCACGCGTCTCGGCAAGGCACGGCGAGCGACAAGCTCCCGGGCCCGACAAGGTAGCGCCCGCGGCAAGATACTTGCCGCGGCAAGCGGTCGCTCCGCGCCCAGGCTCCAGCACACCCAACAACGTGTCGTCCTGGAACCCTTCCAGGCACGCGTGGCGGGAGGCTGTGCAGCCAGCGGTGCGTGGTGGCAAGCGGCGCTGACAAGAAGGCCATCGTGGCGATCGGTGGCGCCCCTGACAGTCTCTTCTCGCACTGTTTAGACGACACAGACGGGCATTTAATGCCCTTGTCCCCTGCCGTCAGGGTTAGGTATGATACACTGTATCTACAGTAGAGGTAGTTGTACCTACCGCACTCTTTTTCCATTTTTACCCCTCTAGTCTACGTTGCCACCTGTCGGTAACCCCTTAAACGTATAAAAGGAGGCCCATGCGCAAGGTAGAAGGGTTTGGCTCATTCGAAACACGAAGAACACTCTCACGCTTGGTCTGGTAGCGTTCATCGCTCCTGAGCAAGAACTCAATACAAGCAAGCAAGCAGCAGTAGGAGTGTTATCTCTCCGGAGAGCTCTGAAGCTGGGTAAACTGCTCGTGTGCATTGCCTCGATCCGCTCTTTGTGCAATCTCCGCCCCCCTCCGAACCGAAAGGGGCTCGGTCCGCCGGTCCCCATAGGTGTTCGTGGGTCAGTTTCCCCCCGACAGAGAACCTTCATGGCTTCTCCTAATGTAATTCCCATAAAGGTACCACTTGAAGAAGACTCTATAAGATTTCTCGACACAAAGTTTAGTCCTGCATAAATATTTGGTATTATCATCCCTGACTGGGATGATTTTTAATCATTTAATTTCATTCTCTCCCAAGATTGTGCAACATGTTCTTGCTCAAGTTGCTTAAAGTTCATGATTTGATTTCTAAGAGATATAATCATAGCGGGAAGAAAATACTTAGCAATAAAAGCATCCTTACATTTATCCCATGAATCAATACTATTGTGAGGTAAGGATGAAACCAAGTTTTAGCACTGTCTCTTAGCAAGAAAGGAAATATTTTCAACTTAACAATATCATTATCCGCATCTTTTTTCTTTTGCGTATCACATAATTCAACGAAGGTATTAAGATGGGATGCAACATCTTCATTAGGATTTCCAGCAAATTGTTCTTTCATGATAAGATTAAGCAATGCAGCATTAGTATTATATGACTCCACTGTAGTGGCGGGAGGAACAATTGGAGTACAAATAAAATCATTATTATTAACATTCGAGAAGTCACATAACTTAGTGTTTTCTTGAGACATAGTGGCAAATCAAACAAGATAGCAAACAAGCAAAATAAAATATTTTGTTTTATTTTTTATTTTTAGAGAAGTGGAGGGAGATGAAAAAGAGAAGGAAAATAAAAGCAAATAAACAGTAGAACAAGTAAATAATAATGTAAATGCAGGAACATGTAGTTATTTGATAAATATACCCGACAACGGCACCAAAAATCCTTTCTTCTACTTGTGAGCTGTGTTGGGATTTTTCCTTAAGAGGAAGGGTGAAGCAATATAGTAGCAGATAGTATTTCCCTCAGTAGAGAACCAAGGTTATCGAATCAATAGGAGACTCACGCAAAAAACCTTTAGCAGTACCTACACACACAAGAGCAAATACTTGCACCCCCACGCGGGCAAGAGGGTTGTCAATCCCCTTGTACTCGCTAATTGCAAGGATTAAATCTGATAGTAGTAGATATATAAATCGCAAAGTAAAATGAAAGTAATAAAATTGTAGCAAGGTATTTTTTGGTTTTTATAATATGATTAAAATAGACCTGAGGGACATAGTTTTCATTAGAGCCTTCTCTCTCACAAAAATAGCATACGGTGGGTAGGCAAATTACTGTTGGGCAATTGATAGAAAAGTGCATAATTATGATGTTATTCATGGCATGATCATGTATATAGGCATTACTTCCATGAAAAGTAGACTGACTCATGCCCGCATCAATAATCGATCGCTATCCAGGATGCATATATGGTATTAAGTTCATGACAAATAGAGTAACGCTTTAAGCAAGATGGCATAATGTAGACCAAATAAAACCAAGCAGTATGATTAAACCCCATTGTTTTCTCCTTAGAAGCAACAATACAATATGTGCCTCGCTACCCCTGCTGTTACTGGGTGAGGACACCACAAGATTGAACCTACTAGTATGCACCACTATCACTAAAAATCAATGAATCAACTTGGCCAAAGAAAACCCATAGATCAGAAAGCATTACATAGCTATAACAATCATACGTAATAAAGTTCAAAAAAGACTCAATTACTTTCAATGAATAATCCAATAATGAACCTACAGTTCATTGGATCCCAACAAATACACCGCAAAAGAAGATTGCATTGGATAGAACTCTGAGGAGAACACTGCATTGAAGATCGAAGAGAGAGAAGAAGCCATCTAGCTAATCACTATGACCCACGGGTCTATGATAAACTACTCACACATCATCAGAGGTGAAGCAAGGTTGATGTAGAAGTCCTCTGTGATCGATTCCCCCCTCTAGTAGAGTACTGAACATGGCCTCCTAATGGGATCGCGGAAAAACAGAAGCTTGCAGCGACGAATTTTTTTCGGGTGACTCTCTGGGGTATTTTCAATAGCTGGGAATTTATAGCGCTAGAATTAGGCCAGACAGAGCCATGATGGGCCCATAAGGCATCAAGGTGTGCTACTTGTGAGTTGCCTTGGGATTTCCCCAAAGAGGAGAAGATGATGCGGCACAGTAGAGATAAGTATTTCCCTCAGTTAAGAACCAAGTTCATAACCAAGTTCAATCTAGTAGGAGAACTACGCAACACCTCATTAGCAATACCTACACACAAAATAACAAATACTTGCACCCAAGGCGAACAAGGGGTTGTCAATCCCTCGGCGGTTAATTGCAAGGATCAAATCTCATAGTGATAGATAGATAGATAGAACAAAAATACAAAATAAAATAACATAATAAAATTGCAGCAAGGTATATTTGGATTTTAATATACAATAAACGTAGACATGGGGACATAGTTTTCACTAGAGGCTTCTCTCTTGAAAATACCATACAGTGGGTAAACAAATTAATGTTGGGCAATTGATAGAAAAGCTAATAATCATGATGATATCCAAGGCAATGATCATGTATATAAGCATCATGTCTGAGACAAGTAAATCAGATCCTGCTCGCATCTACTACTATTACTCCAAACATCAACCGCTATCCAGCATGCATCTGGAGTATTAAGTTCATAAAGAGCGGAGTAACGCCTTAAGCAAGATGACATGATGTAGACAAAGTAAACTCACACATGAATAAACCCCATCTTTTTATCCTTATGAAACGATACAAATACGTGTCTTGTCCCTTTCTGTCACTGGGATATAGATCACCGCAAGATTGAACCCATCACAAAGCACGTCTCCCATTGCACGAAAAATCAATCTAGTTGGCCAAACAAAGTTAGTAGACCGGAGAGAAATACAAAGCTATAATAATCATGCACAAAAGAGTTTAGAGAAGACTCAAATAAAATTCATGGATAATCTGATCATAAACTCACAATTCATTGGATCCCGACAAACGCAACGCAAAAAGTGATTACATCAAATAAAACTCAAAGAACATCAAGGAGAACATTGAGTTTAAGATCAAAGAGAGAGAAAAAGCCATCTAGCTACTAGCTATGGCCCCGTAGGTCTGTGGTAAACTACTCACACATCATCAAAAGGGTAGCAAGGTTGATGTAAAGCCCCTTCGTGGTTGATTCCCCTCTGGCAGAGTGCTGGAAAATGTCTCTAGATAGGATCTCACGAGAACAGGAACTTGCGGCGCCGGAAAAAGTATTTTGGGTGGCTCTTTGTTGGTTTCTTCGTTTTAGAGAATTTACAGAGGTAGAATTAGGTCAGATGGATGATCATGGGCCCCATAAGCCACCAGGGCACGCCCTGGTGCCTTGTGGACTACTCCTTCATCGTTTGGCCCCTCCCGAAGCTTCCAGGGTCTCTTATGTCCATAAAAAACCCGTCCAAAAGTTTTGTGGCATTTGGACTTCGTTTGCTATTGATATTCTGGAAAATCAAATAGGCAAAAAGCAGCAACTGGCACTTGCGACTAAGCTAATAGGTTAGTGATATGTCTCTGTCGTATCTATAATTTTTTATTGTTTCATGCCAATATTCTACAGCTTTCATATACTTTTGGCAACTTTTCATATTATTTTTGGGACTAACATATTGATCTAGTGCCCAGTGACAGTTCCTATTTGTTGCATGTTTTTTATTTCACAAAATACCCATATCAAACGAAGTCCAAACGTGATAAAAAATTACAGATATTTATTTTGGAATATATGTGATTTTTGGGAAAAAGAAATCAACATGAGACGATGCGCGAGGGACCCACAAGCCCTAGGGGCGCGCCCCCTACCTTGGGCACAGCCAAGAGGCTTGTGGACACCCCGTAAGGCAGTTGTTACCTTCTTCGGCCGCAAGAAAAATAATATCCGGATAAAAATCGTGTTATAATTTCAGCCCAGTTGGAGCTACGGATCTCCGGGAATTTAAGAAACGGTGAAAGGCCAGAAAACAGGAATGCAGAAACAGAAGGAAAGAGAGAGAGAGAGAGAGAGAGAGAGAGAGAGAGAGAGAGAGAGAGAGAGAGATCCAACATCAGAGGGGCTCTCGCCCCTCTGCCACCATGGAGGCCAAGGACTAGAGGGGAAACCCTCTTCCCATCAAATGGGGGAGGCCAAGGAAGAACAAGAAGGAGGGGGCTCTCTCCCCCTCTCTCCCCGTGGCACCGGAACACCGCCGGGGCCATCATCGTGATAGCGATCTACACCAACAACTTCGCCGGCGTCATCACCAACTCTCTCCCCGTCTATGCAGCGGTGTAACACCCCTTCTCCCCGCTGTAATCTCTACTTAAACATCATGCTCAATGCTATATATTATTTACCAATGATGTATGGCTATCCTATGATCTTTGAGTAGATCCGTTTTGTCCTATGGGTTGGTTGATGATGATGACTGGTTTGAGTTGTATGTTTTCTTATTGGTGTTGTCCTATGGTGCTATCCCTATCACACAAGAGTGAGGGAACCCCGCTGTAGGGTTTGCAATATGTTCATGATTCGCTTATGGTGGGTGGCATGAGTGACAGAAGCACAGACCCGAGTAAGTAGGTTGTTTGCGTATGGGAGTAAAGAGGACTTAATACTTTAATGCTATGGTTGGGTTTTACCTTAATGATCTTTAGTAGTTGCGGATGCTTGCTAGAGTTCCAATCATAAGTGCATATGATACAGTATAGAAAGTATGTTAGCTTATGCCTCTCCCTCATATAAAATTGCAATAATGATTACAGGTCTAGTTATCGATTAGGGACAAATAACTTTCTTGTGAAAAGAAGCTCTCTACTTAAACTAACTTAGTTGTTTCTTTATCTAAACAGCCCCTAGCTTTTATTTACGTGTTCTTTATTATCTTGCAAACCTATCTCTTTGCACCTACAAAGTACTTCTAGTTTCATACTTGTTCTAGGCAAAGCGAACCTTAAGTGCGCGTAGAGTTGTATCGGTGGTCGATAGAACTTGAAGGGAATATAAATTATACCTTTAGCTCCTCGCTGGGTTCGACACTCTTACTTATCGAGAAAGGCTACAATTGATCCCCTATACTTGTGGGTTATCAGTTAGTCCCAAAAAATGATATATAATGACATACAAATGCATATTATATTTTTTGATTGTTCCATGCTATTATAGTATCAATCTAGGATGTTTTCTATGCAATTATATATATTTTTAGAGGAAAGGCATCGGCCGAGCCCGAGAGGAGGCTCGAACCTAGCCCGACTTTTCATTAACAATGGCATCAACCGGCCAGGATTACATCAATCAACCACATACATGCAATAGGAAAAAGAAAGTAAAGGAAGACATTGAGGCAGAACAACCTCAGGCGGATGATACAAGGTGCAAATCAGGACAGTGCACAAACCTAGGACTACACAAGCTGCTACCAAGATGAAACTAAACAAATAAGCTTGATCAGTCAAGGTCTTCGTCCACCAACACAACCAGCACCAGACAAGCACCGAACTTGTGGAAAGCAACAATGTGAAAGGAGAAGGCCCAAGTCAATTCCTGCATGACGAACAAGCTGGGCATAATGAAATCCGTCTTCCTCGCCGTAGGAGGCCACAACCTTCTCATCTTCGGCAAGCGAAGTGGTTCCCCAAGAACCTGAATTCACAAATGGCAACCAGGTATACCATGGGACAGGCTGCAACAGACCACATTGTGGTCCACAAGAAACTTTAGTTGCCATGGCACAACCATGAAGGAGACGCGCACTACAGGATAGGAACGCGAAACAAATCGACACGATGAGAAGTTGATAAAGAGAAATGCCGCCACAGCAGCCACCAACACATCCAAACACCATATCCACCCCACAGCCCAAGGACACCGCCTTCAGGTAGGCGAACGGTGCCATAGTGCCGCCATCGTCCCAAAGAAGGACCAAGGTTTTCACCTAGATGCATGGGTAGATGGGTGGGGGGATACCTCAATGAAGCCTCCAAGAAGTAGTTCAATGCCACTACATCATCGTCGTTGTGGCCGCCGCCGGTGGCCAAGGGTTTCCCCAGTCCCAGGAGCCCCACAGCCAAAACGCTGCCAACCACCGGATCCGGCGAGCAGGGCCACCCTCGAGCCGAGATCAAACGGGAGAAGGTGAGAAGGATGGAGTTGGAGCTGGTTGATTCAGATCTAGAGGCTGACCGATGGAGGAAATTTAGCCACCGTGAGCTCCATTCACCGGGGCCTCGCCGCCCAAGCAAGCCGAGGAGCCCAGTCGAGCACCCGCAGCCACTACAAGAAATATGTCAACTTGTGACCACCACTATTGGTCACTGAATGGTCACTGTTTTCAATTTGTGACCTTTTTGTGACCAAAAACATAAGGTCAAAAGTTGGCCGTCGTTAACTGACTATAGCGACCTTTCTTCTAGAATGGTCGTAGACATTTATGACCAAAATATGTCTACTGTGGCGTTTTGGTCACTAACAGCCTCCCCACGCCACGTAGGCATCCGACGTGGCAATCTGATGTGGCACAAGAATCAGCCTGGTCCAATTCGATTTTCTACATGGGCCGAGCCCAACAATTCGGCCTATTTGTGTTTTTTTTCTCATATTAATTTTGGCTAGGTAGATGGGCCAAGCCCAACAATTAAGCCTTCTCATGTTGGGGCCGTGGCCTTTTCTGGTAGAAAGTTTTAGTTTTTTTCAAAAGGGTCCCAGATGTCAGGTTCAGGTACGTGGGTCCCAGATGTCAGGTTCAGGTACGTGAGTCCCAGCTAGCAAGTTCATATTCTTCATATTTCAATTTAACAGTAAATAAATAACCAGTATTTAAATTGGCACAAACAAAACACACACATAATACTCCAAATATTATCAGCCAGATTTAGTACAGAGCTCCTATTGTACAAATAACATATACTTTACAAGCTCTACACATAATAAGCTCTAACATATACAAGCTCTACAAGCTCTACACGTGATACGGTGCCCTGGTGTTAACCCTGTAGCTCTACAAGTGTCTTCAATCTTCTTCAACATGGAGCTCCTTCGGTAGCGAGCACAAACTGGGCACCTGCATCATCACAGGAAGGCAATTTTAGATCATAAAAACAAATGTTCCAAGCATAGTTTAGAGAAAAGAACCAAGTAAATTTGCCCTCAATCATACAAACGAAGTTTAGAGAAAACCAAACATGAACAAGCACTTATTATGCAGTTTTTAAAGTTTTTAATACATTTATTTTCTATTAGCAAAACTAAATATGCTACTTCCTGATTCATGGCTGCATAGTCCACCTAGCTACACCAGTTTGCTCTCATGCAAAAATTAGAAAGAAAAAAAAGAACAACAAATAAATCAACACTGATTTCTCTAACACATACAGTAACTTGCTGATATAACTTGTATATTTGTCGACGGAAAACGGGATGCAAACTCATGTTTCAGTCTAGATCAATCTATCATGAGAAAACATGTATAACTCCCACTAGAATTTTTTAATGCAGTTGCGAATTATCCTGAAAACTTGTGCACTTAATGATGGTTAGATCCATCTTACAGAATATTCAGTTTCCAATATAAGTTAGGTACAGAACAGAATGTATAAGCACGAAGTAGGATAGGCCATGCATCAAACACAGAAATACTTTTGAGTCGTTCACTGTCATGTACTACTACCTAACTGGCTAACTCAGCAGCTGTGACTGATGGTACACTGCACCAAATTCCGTAATGAATTCCATAACAAGTAGCATCAGCAGCAGCAGTGCAAGAGTAGCAGCAACAGTGAGTAGTTGCGGCATCTGGCGAGCAGCAGCAGTATGCGGCAGGAGGCAGTAGAAAATAGCAGGAGCAGTGGCAACAGTACGCGAGCGAGGGGGCTACATGCATAGACACTTACTAGAATCTGCATATGCTTAAACTAGAAATAGAACAAAGGAAAATTGAACCTATCTAACTCCAGGTTGTTCCACTGCAACTCGGAATTTGCTCAACCGTATGTGTACACACATCAGGGCATGCATAAAATATTCAAGTCAATATTCTCAGCTAACTGTGATGTAATGAAAATAATTACTTAATGACTTGAGGTAAAAATTGATTTTAGACATCAAAATTTGCAGCGCTCATTTCAACCATGTTCAGATAAACTTGAGGTAAATTAGCAGTAAGGATATTAGTTACAAGCTAGGTGTGTAACTGCTGTCAACACCACCACCACCAGTGACATGCAAGATAAGCATCAACACCACCATGATCACAGGAGCACATATATAAAGCAAGTACACATGGGCAGCTACTGACGGACCCTAGAACCACTTGAATTTATCACCAGAGAGCTCCGGTACAAGTTGATGCTTGGTTGCAGCAACTAGTAGAGCCCCACACCCAACCCAAATCATGGCCAAGGCCATGCAGGAGCTACACCAGAGAAGAAGGAACAGGGAGGAGCTCACCAGAGGGAGGTTGTAGCTGTAGCGGAGGCTCAGCCACACCACGGCTGTGGTGTGACCATCACCACATCCAGGAGAGGGTCTGGAAGCCGCCGAAGCACCACTGTGGCGACCAGGGCAAGCGTCGGGCATAGTGGTGCCACCCCGGGGACATCACCGCACAGACATCTCCGGCCTCACCCTGTTTCAACAAATGTTCAGAACAACTTTGTCAGACTCGATCAATTCTGAAGAAACCACCTTCGTTGTCAGACACATACATACATACAGGAAGCAAAAGAGGAAGAAACAGAGCAGGGACCTGGTCGATCATGGGCATGAGTACTAACTATACTATAGAAGCAACAGAAGCACATATATATATCCTATTTCTTCCACAAAGTGTTACTTTCCTCGGGTAATTAATCTGGCACAACTAATAGCCCCTTTCTAAAAAGTGAATATGCATAAACACCCACAACCATAAATAAACTTACCATACAGAGCATCACCTTTCTCAGGGTGGTCGAACTCTGTCAATGGGGTCACGATAGACTGGAGCCTCACCCGCCCTCCATGTCTGTTTTGATGGACACACACAAGAATACACCAAGCATCATCCATCAGTTTCTAGCTAGCACGCACAGGACAATGGTATTAATAATTCAAAGGTCAAGGGAATCATTGATACCTAGTACTCCATAAGCATCTCCGCGTGTTCCCTCTCCTCGTCGCTCGATTCCTTAAAGAACCTGGAGAAAAGAAACAGTCGTATATCAGAATTCAGAACCAAGTTTGATCAGAATATTGTACTGGTAGCTTTGGTAATGGAAGACAGCTACAGCACTGTGCTTACTTGGCAAAGCCCTTAAGGGTAACATTGTCCCGGTCGAAGTAGGCGTAGAGGGAGTGGTACGCGTACGAGGCATTGTACTCCACACTGCAATGCCGACATACAATATTAGTTTTCCTCTAATCAGGACCAGATGCAGGCACTATCTAGTGAGCTAAGAATGGTCAAGTAACTCAAACCAAAACCATCAGTCCTTTGTACAAATTTACAGTAATATCTGCAGGTACAAATTGCACGCAGTCGATTTATCAGGATGATGAGGCGCATAGCGGTGGTGTAGGTTTACTCACTTGATCTGCTCGTTGATGGCGGCCTCGCATTCGTCAACGAACTTTTTCCTGCGGCATGAGCGAAAGCTCCGGGGGTCCCCGTAAAGCCGAGACTCCTCCTCCCTCCGTATCGCGGCGTCGAGGTCCCCGGGCGCTGCGGAGGAGGCGGCGGCGCGGTGGGGGGAGTCGAGGAAGCGGTCGAGTGAGGCGACGAAGGAGGTGGTGGGCGCTACTAGGGTTGGAGGGCGGGCCGGCGACAGGGCGCGGCGGCAAGGGGAAGCGGAGGAGGAAGTAGACGGCGGAGAAGATGAGGAGGGCGTCGACGGCAAGCAGGCAGCAGGAGGTTGGACGCGGCGGACCTCCACATTAATCGGAGAGGAGAAGAGGCGGGGCTCCAGCCGGCGGCTGCCTCGACCGCGGTGGCTCCTCCGCACTCACCGGAGAGGAGACGAGCAGTGGCACCTGCGGCGAGGAAGAAGGTCGGTGGAAGGAGAAGGGGGTGGGGCTGGGGGTGTGGGCGCGGGGCATGGGTGGGAGGGAGAAGGGGGCAGCGGCGGCTGGAGTGGGAGGGGAGTTAGGGCGGGACGAGCACGGTGGGTCGTCGAAGTGTGGTGGCGCGCGGGCGTGGGTGACGGGATCTGAATCAGGGGCGGGAGGTAGGTGGCGGCTACGAGTGGATCTGAATCGGGGGAGAGGAGTGGAGTTAGGGTTTGGTTGGCCTACTAAGAGGTGAGCGAGAGACGTTGGATTCATCTAGTGTGGACGGTTCTGATCACATAGAGTGGGGTGATCTGTGAGAAGTGTTCTGATTGGTCCGAGAATCTGTGATTTAAAATAATTTACAAATACTAAAGATAGAGCTATTTTGTGAAGCAACTATCAAAAACATTTTGCAAAAGGGCATTATACAAATTTTCACTCAAGTTAGACCACATTTTATGGATGAGCACCAATTTGTATGCATTTCTGATCTTTCTAGCTATTTTTAATCATTTTTGGAGTGTCCAAACTGAGTTTTTTTGAAGGACCTATAATATATTTGTTGCAAAATTGGACCAAATCATTTTCCTGAAATACTAGGCCATATTTAATGCACAATTGACCATATTATTGGGTGTAAACAGTTTTGATACACCTCGGGTGAAAAAGACAAATTTTCGCCGATTCAGTTGGAAGCGGGTCAAATTTGAACTGCGGCTGCCTCATAGTTTGCTATTTAGTTTTTACAAAAATCATTTCTAGGTACAAAAGTATCTATTTAATCAGAGAAACACCAAAAGAATTCCAAGATTCGACCACTAGCTAGGAACGGTCATTCCCGCTGTTTTGACCGCATTTTGAAACTGGCATAAAAATTCAAAAAAATCAAAAAATTGGAAAACCTTCGCATTGTGTCATCATATGTGACCAAGTTACCAAGAAAAATAATAAACTTGTAATGCGACAATTCTTTTAAAAAAGTGTTCTCAGAAACGAGCTATCAACTGTGGAGATCAATGGCTTTCAAGCTAGATGATCAATATTATGGCCACATTCATTGCCTAGTTTGTTCAAGTGATCTCATATTGTGCACAAGGGTGCATATTGGAATGGAAAACAATGTTGCCTAAGGAAAGTTTCATTTTCTTTGGACGAAAAAGTCATTTTCCATTTTTCGAGTGCCCCAAATGAGGTTTTTTTAAGAACCTACCAAATAATTATTGCAAAATTGGACCAAATCATTTTTCTAAAATACTAGTCCATATATAATGCACAATTGATCAAATGGTTTGGTGTAAAAAGTTTTGATCCACCTCTGGTGAAAAAGACAAATTCCCGCCGATTTAGTTGGAAGCGGGTCAAATTTGAACTGCAGCTGCCTCATAGTTTGCTATTTATTTTTTCCAAAAATCATTTCTAGGTACATAGGTACCTATTTAATCAGAGAAACATCAAAACAATTCCAAGATTCAACCACTAGCTAGGAACGGTCAAGCCCGCCGTTTTGACCGCATTTTGAAACGGGCATAAAATATTCAAAAAAAATCAAAAAATTGAAAACCTTCGCATTGTGTCATTATATGTGACCAAGTTTCCAGGTAAAATAATAAACTTGTAATACGGAAATTATTTTAAAAAAGTGTTCTCAGAAATGAGCTATCATGCGTGAAGATTCATGGCTTTCAAGCCAAATGATCAATCTTATGGCCACATTCATGGCATAGTTTGTTTAAATGATCTCATATTGTGCACAAGGGTGCATATTGGAATGGCAAACAATGTTGCCTAAGGCATTTTTCATTTTCTTTGCACGGAAAATTCATTTTTCATTTTCCGAGTGCCTGAAATGAGTTTTTTTATGAAGGACCTACCATGTATTTGTTGCAAAATTGGACCAAATCAATTTTATAAAATACTAGGCCATATTTAATGCACAATTGACAAAATGGTTGGGTGTCAAAAGTTTTGATCCACCTCTGGTGAAAAAGACAAATTCCCGTCGATTCAGCTGGAAGCGGGTCAAATTTGAACTGCAGCTGCCTCATAGTTTGCTATTTATTTTTTCAAAAATCATTTCTAGTTACATAAGTACCTATTTAATCATAAATACATGGTTTGGTGGCGATACGTCGAGGTTTGGACGGTGGCCGAGGGCCCCAACTCTAGAGGGCGTAAACTCGCATGCCCGCCGCGTGGTCACCGCGTGACCGTGGCGTTGCCATGTGTTCTGGGCTGCCTAGGCATGTCTAGTGGGTTGGGCACTCCCCAGGTAGGTGCTAGGAATAAAATCACGACATAAGATTCTCATGAGGAGACCGATCGATGCTCAAACATGAATAAGCAGCCAAGTGTTTGATTAGCGGTACGAGAAATGCACATGGCTAATGGGTGTGAGTTTTGCCTGAGGATGATAAATTACTAAGAAGACCATCTTCACAAATTTTCAGCTCAAAAGGAGGATCCTAGGTGGTACTTGCTTTGCAAAGTACCACACTGGACATAAATACGAATGTTGAAGCCAGGCTCAAAATAATGAATGGATTGAGCTGGCATTTGGTGGAGGATGGTTATTTCGGTAGAGGAAAGCACTGTAGAAAATGGATACCATTTGGACATGCCAAAGTGGTACTTCCTTCACAAAGTGTTTTTCTGAACCGAATAGGAAAATGAATATTTTTTTAATAATTTTTGAACTACGCAAGGAAGGTTTTTTACATATTTGACGAAGATATGACCCAAAGAATTTATGAGATTTTTTTGGGAATTTTGGGAATGACAGAAATATAGGTTGCCTCACAACCTAGGGCAAAAACTGCCACATGGACATGACACATAGGCCAAACTAATGAGGTGGCGCCTAGTCATAGCAGCCCACCACAATTTACAAGGTTATGACCATCTATATTGGTCATGATCAACTAGAAATAAGGCAGCGGACCTGTGCTATCTGCTTTATGACCATTTCGTTTAAGGAAATTACGACCTTTCTGACCAAAATGGTCGTTATTGTTCAGGGTTTGGAGCCCCCCGAACAGCTTTTGACCAATTGGTCTGAAATGGTCAAAGATCTATGACCAATTCTTTGAGGGTCATTGACAGAAGGTCACTAGTTGACATATTTCTTGTAGTGAGCCGCCGTCCGCCATAGGGAATAGCGCTGCCTGAGGGAGTCCTGGATTAGGGGGTATCCAGATAGCCGGACTACATACTTTGTCCGAACTATTGGACCATGATGATACAAGACTCAAGACTTGGGCCCGTGTCCGGATGGGACACTCCTTTGCGTGGAAGACAAGCTTGGCGATCCGGATATTAGATCTCCTTCTTTGTAACCGACTCTGTGTAAACCCTAGCCCCCTCCGGTGTCTATATAAACCGGAGGGTTTGGTCCATATAGGGACAATCATAATCATCATAGGCTAGCTCCTAGGGTTTAGCCTCTACGATCTCGTGGTAGATCAACTCTTGTAATACTCATATCATCAAGATCAATCAAGAAGGAAGTAGGGTTTTACCTCCATCGAGAGGGCCCGAACCTGGGTAAAACATCGTGTCCCTTGCCTCCTGTTACCATTAGCCTTAGATGCAAAAATCGGGACCCCCTACCCGAGATCCGCCGGTTTTGACACCGACACTGCCCACTTTGACTGGCGCCGCCACCCTGGCACGCCATGCCCTTCGCGCGAGGTTCCGACACCTTCCTCGGTATCGCTCAGGCTTGCCGGCAGCTATCTTTGGTGGCGGCAAGGTTTAGGAGGGAGGAAGGAACAGGTCGGCGGCAGGCTAGGGTTGGGGGCCGCTCGAGTCGCCCCAAGGGAGCGACGCAGGGGCCATGCAATTATATATCATTTTTTGCGACTAACCTATTAACTTAGTGCCAAGTGCCACTTGCTGTTTTTGCTTGTTTTTGGTTTTCCAGGAAATCAGTGCCAAAGGAAGTCCAAATGCGACGAAACTTTTTGATGATTTTTTTCTGAACATAAGAGACCTTAGATGCTTCGGGAGGAGGCCAGAAGGCGAAGGAGTAGGCCACAAGGCACATGGGTGTGCCCAAGGATAGGCGCGCCCATGTGACTTGTGGGCCCCTCATTCCTCCGTTTGACATAATTCCAATTCTATAAATTCTCTAAAATCAGGAAACCAATGGAGGGCCACCCAAAATACTTTTTCCAATGCCGCAACCTTCTGTTCTTGTGAGATCCCATCTGGAGGCCTTTTTCGGCACTCTGCCGGACAGGGAATCAATGACGAAGGGCCTATACATAAACCTTGCGACCCTTCCGATGATGTGTGAGTAGTTTACAATGGACCTACGGGTCCGTAGCTAGTAGCTAGTAGCTAGATAGCTTCGTTCCTCTCTTTGATCGTCAATACAATGTTATCCTCGATGTTCCTGGAGATCTATTCGATGTAATCTTATTTTGCGGTGTGTTTGTTGGGATCTGATGAATTGTGGGTTTATGATCAGATTATCCATGAATATTATTTGAGTCTTCACTGAACTCTTTTATGCATGATTATTATAGCTTTGTATTTCTTTCTGATCTGTCTATTTGGTTTAGCCAACTAGATTGATTTATCTTACAAAGGGAGAGATGCTTTCTGATGGGTTCGATCTTGCGGTGCTCAATCCCAATTAAAGAAAGGGACATGACATGTATTTGTATCATTGCCATTAGGGATAAAACGGTGGGGTTTATTCATATTGATTGAGTTTACTTTGTCTACATCACGTCATCTTGCTTAAGGCGTTACTCCGTTCTTTATGAACTTAATACTCTAGATGCATGTTGGATAGCGGTCGATGTGTGGAGTAATAGTAGTAGAGGCAGGAAGGAATCGGTCTACCTTTCTCGGACGTGACACCTATATACATGATCATTGCCTTGGATGTCATCATAAATATGCGCTTTTCTATCAGTTCCCCAACAGTAATTTGTTTACCCGCCGTATGTTTAAGAGAAAAGCCTCTAGTGAAAACTATGGCCCCCAGGTCTATATTTATCATATATTAAAATCTAAAAACACTTGCTGCAATATATTTACTTTTTTGTGTGTTTTTGTTTATCTATCTATCACTATGAGATTTGATCCTTGCAATTAACCGCCAAGGGGTTGAGAACCCCTTGTTTGCGTTGGGTGCAAATATTTGTTGTTTTGTGTGTAGGTGTTGTTCACAAGGCACTATGTGGTTCTCCACTTGGATTGATAACCTTGGTTCTTAACTAGGGGAAATACTTATCTCTACTGTACAACATCAACCTCTCTTCTTCGGGGAAATCCCAATGCAACTCACAAGTAGTAGCCTACCCCCCCCCCCAGAGCGCGCCCTAGTTCCTTGTCGTCTCCTCGTATGTCTCCTGGTCCTCCCTCGAAGCTTCCAGGGTCTCTTATGTCCAAAAAAAATCATCAAAGTTTCCATCGTGTTTGGACTCTGTTTGGTATAGATATTCTGTAAATTCAAAAACAAGTAGACAACAACAAGTAGCACTAGGCACTAAGTTAATAGGTTAGTCCCCAAAAATGATATAAATTGCATATAAAGTATCTAGGATTGATAATATAGTAGCATGAAACAAGAAAAAAATTATAGATATGTGAAAGGATCGATATAGTTAACTAGAGGGGGGTGAATAGGCAACTAACAATTTTTAGTTTTTCTTTACCAAATTAAACTTTGCATCAAATTAGGTCGTATAGATATGCAACTAGGTGAGCAACCTATATGACGCAACAACAACAAGCACACAAGCAAGCAAGGGATACAACACAAATAAGCTTGCACAAGTAAATGCACGAGATAACCAAGAGTAGAGCCGATGAAGACGAGGATGTGTTACCGAAGTTCCTTCCTTTTGAGGGGAAGTACATCTCCGTTGGAGCGGTGTGGAGGCACAATGCTCCCTAAGTAGCCACAAGGGCCACCGTATTCTCCTCACGCCTTCACACAATGCGAGATGCCGTGATTCCACTATTAGTGCCCTTGAAGGTGGCGACCGAACCTTTACAAACAAGGTTGGGGAAATCTCCACAACTTAATTGGAGGCTCCCAACGACACCACGAAGCTTCACCACAATGGACTATGGCTCCGCGGTGACCTCAACCGTCTAGGGTGCTCAAACACCCAAGAGTAACAAGATCCGCTAGGGATTAGTGGGGGGAATCAAATTTCTCTTGGTGGAAGTGTAGATCGTGGCCTTCTCAACCAATCCCGAGCAAATCAACAAGTTTGATTGGTTAGGGAGAGAGATCGGGCGAAAATGGAGCTTGGAGCAACAATGGAGCTTGGGGATGGAAGAGGTAGTCAACTAGAGGAAGAAGACACCCCTTATATAGTGGAGAGACAAATCCAACTGTTATCCACTTAACCAGCCCACGACCTGCGGTACTACCGCCCCAGACAAGCGGTACTACCGCAGGGGCTCACGGTACTACCGCGGCGGACCGTGGTACTACCACTGCTACGGCAGGAGCTAGTCCAGGCCTGAAACGCAAAGGCTGAGGGCGGTACTGCCGCTGACGCGGTACTACGGCTCCCCCCTGCGGTACTACTGCAAGGACAGATTGGACTAGCCTGGGAAGGGCGCAGATGAATAAAAATACATCCGTGCCAACTTTCACTGAAAATCGAACAGTGCAAATATCAGACACGGTACTACCGCACCTGGCATGCGGTACTACCACGCAGGGAGCGGATGTAAAAAATTACATCCGCCCCTACTTCTGCTCATGTTGATGTGCTAGACCAGGACTCACGGTACTACCGCGCGCATGGGGCGGTACTACTGCGTAGGGCGCGGATGTAAAAAATTACATCCGCCCCTACAGCCGCACGGGTGGCTAAGTCTAGTCTGAGGCCATGGTACTACAACTCCTTAGGAGCGGTACTACCATGTGCGCCTACGGTACAACCGCAAGTGCGTGCGGTACTACCACGGGGGCCTGCGGTACTACCGCTCCTAAGAGCAGTACTGCCGCATGCCTCAGAACAGCAACACTAGGAATCCTTCTCTTTGCATAAAAATGAAGACAACGGAGATGCTCCAAAGCGCAAAGGGAAAGGCGGTGTAGAGGGAGTAAACGTGTACGTGATGATTCCACTGGAACCTTTCCAACGTGGACCCCCTCTTAATAGTATGACTTTCCTACGACTCAAATCCACCGAAAAGAAATGTAGAAAAACGTCGTCTTCAATAGTCTTCGAGGGGCACCAACCCGTCTTGTGCCTAGTGACAAAACGTCTGAAATACTCAAGGCACACGATTAGTCCGCAAAAGCATTGTCATCAATCACCAAAACACCTTAAGGATAAATATACCCTTACAATATGTCGGATACATATCCGAGCACGAAGCATCAGAAGATGAATAAGAGTCATATGAGATATGATTGGCAAAAGATTTCCTACCGGTCAAAATTCACGTCATCAGTGATGTCCACGTCAATGACTATGAACGAGATCAGGGTCTTGAATCACTCACTTTCAATTATGAGAGATATTGATTTGAGTGGGAGTGCACCTTATATTAAAATTTATTTAAACACTAGTGCAACATAATTATGAACAATGTCTAAAGTGAATATTCTATTCATTGTTTTAGATCATTGGCTCACAATAATTTCAATTTAGCTCCTTTGTTTGAGAAAGAAAAGTTAGCTACAAGTGGTGGGGACTATAAAGATTGGATCCACACTCTCACGGATGTTCTCAGAAGTGTTAATAAAGAATATGTGTTGGATCAAGAACTTGGTGATTACCCGGCTCCTGGAGCGTCTTAGGATATCATCAATATATTCATATCTCACAAGAATGATTTCAGTGTTGTCAAGAGTATTTTGTTAGCTTGCATGGACAGATTGTTATAGAAATGTTTTGAACAATTCAGTACCATCGAGATTGTCGAGGCACTTGAAGTTCTGTACCACAAAGAAACAACTGAAGTTCATGAGATGACTGAAGCAATGGAAGAGTGCAAGATAACTGAAGGTGTTCAGCAAGGTGCCAGGCATAGACTATTATGATAATATAGCTGCAATGGAGAATGATTTTCCCAAGACACCAAAGAATGATTTGCTCCTCACTTTGCTTTTGTGAAGCAATGCTCAAAACTAATGAGATTGGATTGCGGAATCAACAAAATTTGTTGGTGTACAAAATAGAAAGTTTCAAGAAGAAACACAACACCAAAAGGAACAAGGGTGGAGCATCTCATGAGACTATATGTTTCTACCGCAAAAAGAAAGGACACTGGAAGAGAAATTGCTTGAAGTATCTCGCAGATTTGAAGAACTCGTCTTCTGGTAAAGGTATAAAAGTTATAAAAGTTAATGTTATTGATATTCTACTTGCTGAAAATTCCAAGTCGTGGGTATTTGAAACCAGATTTGTTACTCATGTTCGCAACACAACACAGGGACTATGGAAGATTCGCAAGCTGGGGTAGAGAATGAAGTTGTGATGCGTGTCGGGAATGGTGATGGGATCGCTACTCAAGCCGTCGGTGTCATGTCTTTAAGTTAACCTTCAGGATTTATCTTAGAACTAAGTAATTGTTATTTTTTTTTGAAGTTATGTAAAAAAAAATTTGGACCGTGTTTGATAAACGACGGTTATTCTTATAAGTCTGAGAACAATGGTTGTTCAATATACTATAAGGATATGTTTTATGGATTTTCACCCATCGTTGGTGGCTTATTCTTATTAGATCTTGAACATGAAAAAGATGTCTATAACATTAATGTTAAATGTCTTAAGAAGACTAATAATACCACTTATATGTCGCACTGCCATCTTGGTCATTTCAGAGAAAAGCGTATGCGGAAACTTCATAAATATGGAATATTAACATCTCTTGATTTTGAATAGTTTGACACATGTGAAGCTTGTATGATGGGTAAAATGACTAAGACACCATTCATAGGTCATCCGGAATGGGCACGTGACTTACTGGAAATAATAAATAGTGATGTATGTGGTCCGATGAGCACACCGGGGCGCAGTGGATACTTATACCTCATGACTTTCAGTGATGATTTGAGTTTCTTGAGAAAGTGTTTCTCGATAAAGAAGTAAGTGGGAGGACAGTACTGCTTGACGAGATTACAGAATCTCCAGAAAATGTTGATAGGACTAACATAACGAAATCTATTCCAGAAGTTGCCCGCACAACTGAACCAGAAGTTATTACAATAGTTGTAGTAGCTCTAGCTAAGACTATAAATGAACCGCATAGGCCAGGAAGAGTTAACGATCCTCCTAAATGGTTTCAAATGAAAGAATCATATTATAAGAATATGAGAATACACATTACAAAGAAGTGATGGTGGTGCCTAACTCAAAATAATGGCTCAAAGCCATGCATTCTGAAATGGAGTTCATGTACGAGAATCAAGTTTGGAATTTGGTTGATCTTCTAGAGGGTGTGAAACCCATACAATGTAAATGGTTCTTCAAAAGAGAAATGGAAGTGGATGGTAGTCCTACTATCTATAAAGGAAGGCTAGTTGCAAAAGGATTTTCGTAAGTTGAGGGAGTTGATTATGATGAAACTTTCTCACCAGTAGTTATGCTAAAGTTTGTGCAGATTATGATGGCTATTGTTGCATATTCTGACTACGAGATATGGCAGATGGATGTCAAAACTACTTTCTTAAATGGATATCTTAAACTGGATGTATACATGATACAACCAGAAGGTTTGTCAATCCAAAGGGTGCCAGAAAGGTGTGCAAGCTTCAAATGTCTATCTATGGTTTGAAGCAAGCATCAAGGAGCTAGAATCAATGTTTTGATAAAGTGGTTAAAGAGTTTGGCTTCATTAAAAATGATGAATAAGCTTGTGTATACAAGAAGTTTAGTGGGAGCTATGTAGCACTTCTGATCTTATATGTAGATGACATATTATTGATCGGAAATGATACAAAGTTTCTTGGCATGATAAAACACTATTTGAAGAGTGTGTTTTCAATCAAGGACATTGGAGAAGCAGCTTATATATTGGTCATAAATATCTATAGAGATAGATCAAGACATCTGACTGTGCTAAGCCAGAGGACGTACATTGACAAGGTTTTAAAGAGGTTTAAATTGAAGAATGCAAAGAAAGGATTTCTCCCATTGTCACATGGCATGACACTCAACAGAAGTCAATGTCCTAAGATAGTTGATGAGTGAGTGCAGATGAGTGGAGTCCCATATGCCTCAGCAATCAGATCCATCATGTATGCTATGATAAGTGCAAGACCAGATGTTTCTTATGCACTAAGTGTTAGTAGTAGGTACCAAAGTGACCCTGGATTGGCTCACTGGGCAACTGTTAAAATATTATTAAGTACCTCAGAAGGACAAAGGACATGCTCCTTGTCTATGGAGGAGATGAAGAGATCATTGTAAATGGTTACACTGATACTAGCTTCATGACTTATGTAGATGACTATAAATCTAAATCGGGCTATGTTTTCACCCTTGATGGCAGTGCAGTAATTTAGAAGAGTTTCAAACAGAATGTTGTTGCATATTGTACGATAGAAGCAGAGTATATTGTGGCTTCAGAAGGTTTGAAGGAGGCAGTCTGGATCAAGTTTCTTAAATAAGTTGGAGTGGTCATGTTGGGGATATAACTACTGAGTATAAACCACCCAGGAGGGGCCGGGTTATGCTCATCCGTATTGAAGCCCATGAAGACAAGGAGTATGGCGCTTTACTATAGAGACTTAGAGGCCCAGAGCCCAAGGGCGGATTAGGGCCCATAGACATAAACCGCCATGAGATGTGTAACTTGTGTTGTAAGATAGGGAAAGGTAGAAACCGAGTCGGGCACGTGTATGAACCGGCCTCGATATTCTATAAACCCCCAGGCGTCAACCTGTGTATATAAAGGGACGACCCGGCGGCGGTTTAGGGACAAGAAACAACAACTCGAGAGATAGGTAAAGCGGATTCGCTCCCTGCTCATCGAGACCCCATCAATTCCACCACAACTGGATCGTAGGCTTTTAGCTTCATCGCAAGGGGCCGAACCAGTATAAACTCCCCGTGTCCTTTGTCCGGTTTAACCCCTTTAAGCTAATCTCGTTGTGATGGCTCCACGACTAAGTCCTCTCACTAGGACATCTGACATGTTAATTCCACGACAGTTGGTGCCCACCGTGGGGCTATCGCACGATGGTTTCGAGTTCTTGAAGGGAAACTTTGAAGGACTCAAGGGATACGCAGTGGGCCGGATGACCAAGAGTCATTGTGGTAAACTCTACATCGACGATGGAGGCTGGGGCCCTGAGGCCAGCTCAATCGACTACGGGTACCGGGTCCCCTTTGGAGGAATTCACGTCTTCATCGGCAAGATCAGTGAACTGGGCCCTAAGCCGGACATCTGCACCGACCTCGTTGAGACGGCTCAGCATGCAAGCCCTACCCGGGTTCAGCCTACCATGAAGCTTGCGTTCATGGGATTCATCCATGGTGCGGAATCTGAACTGGTGTCTGATGGTGAGACAGATGTTTACTCTGATGGCGAGTCATCCACCGGCGAGACCAAGTCATTGTACCAGCTACAAGATGGCCGGTTCGGGGGTTGTTCCGATGGCGACAGTATTCTGGACCCCCTTGAACCGCCAAACCGGGTTGCAATCTTCATGGCCGGTACGCAGCCCACATTGCAATCTTCAACTGCAGCAGTGATGACTTCCAGATCGACAACCGGCGCAGGAGGCCCCGCGCGACGGCCGGCTCAAGTTCTTTCCGGTTTATTGGACGCCTGGACGACACTGCTGACCACAGTAGTTACCCCGGAGACTCAAGATTAGCATAATGCGGAAGTCACAAAGCTGCGGGATCAGATAACTCGGGCCAAGGAGGACTTGGCGGCTGAGGAAACCAGGATGGCTGATGAGCGGGCCGCTTTAGATGCCCAGTCATAGCGGATTCAGGCAGAGAATTACCGGCTCATGCTAGATCAAAATGCTTCAAACGATGTGTTGAGGAGGAGGCATCGGTCTCGTCTACCGCCGGTTTATGAGGCAATGAATCTCTTCAACACACCAGGAGCAGGACCCAGTAATCCGGCAGCAGTAAGCCAAACTGAAGCACCTGGGACAAGAGCGCCAGATCAGCCACGGGTGACAGACCCGCCTCGCCGAACAGATAACCCGCCGCAATACATGTCGACCCCGCCGGGTCACTTCTCCACCCCTTTGGATAATATAATTGTTGCGGTGTCTCGATTGGCAGCTATTTCGATGGAGGGCGAGTCTCCAGCGGCAGTTGAGACACGGCGGGCCAGGGATCTCCTTCAAACCGCTATGGTACAGCAGCATGCCTATTTATATACCCGAGACAGAATCCATTCAACCCCTCACCCGAGCAGGAGTTACAACAGGCACATTGATGAATCGGCTGTGTCAAGCAGTGCGCGGAACCGTGACGCCCCTCGAGGGCCTAATCCGGCGCGCGGTGTTGGAAATGCTCAGGATGTGGTGGATAATGCTAGAGCACGTCGGGAGGCAGAATTAGTGGCGCAGTACGCGAATCATCAGCCTGCTCTGGTTCGACCGACGACGTCAATGGAATGAGGACTTGCTTTCAGCTCTTGGGGGTGCCGTGTCTCACCCCGGCTCTACGTAATGTGCGGTTACCCAAGGATTTCAAGGACCCGCGTAAGGTGCCTAATTACACCGCCGATTTACCCCCCGAGTCATGCGTCGAGATTTATGAGATGGCAATGGAGATTGTCGGTGTCAAAACCGGCGGATCCCGGGTAGGGGATCCCGAACTATGCGTCTAGGCGGATGGTAATAGGAGACAAGGGACACGATGTTTTTACCCAGGTTCGGGCCCTCTCGATGGAGGTAAAACCTTACTCCTGCTTGATTGATATTGATGATATGGGTAGTCCAAGAGTAGATCTACCACGAGATCAGAGAGGCTAAACCCTAGAAGCTAGCCTATGGTATGATTGTTGTTCGTCCTATGGACTAAAACCCTCCAGCTTATATAGGCACCGAAGAGGATTAGCGTTACACAGAGTCGGTTACAATGGTAGGAGATCTACATATCCGTATCGCCAAGCTTGCCTTCCATGCCAAGGAAAGTCCCATCCGGACACGGGACGAAGTCTTCAATCTTGTATCTTCATAGTCCAGGAGTCCGACCGAAGATGATATTTCAGCTATCCGGACACCCCCTAGTCCGGGACTCCCTCAGTCGCCCCTGAACCAGGCTTCAATGACGACGAGTCTGGCGCGCATATTGTCTTCGGCATTGCAAGGCGGGTTCCTCCTCCGAATACTTCATAGAAGATTATGAACACAAGGATAGTGTCCGGCTCTGCAAAATAAGTTCCACATACCACCGTAGAGAGAATAATATTTATACAAGTTCAATCTGCTGACGCATTCCGTGGCATGACATCACACCATGACCAAGCCTTTATTCGAATCGTTTTCAATGTCCCACCTTAGCGCGTTTAGCAAGGCGGTTTCCTTGGCATGTTTTGTCAAAGCAGAGATCGTGTCCCCTTATTCCAGGATTCTCATCAATACGGGCGTGGGTAACCCAACCGTGCCTGTTGGCACGTCTCCTCTATCGAAGGCGAGTCCCAAACGGTCACGGGGGAGGCTCTTGGTATTCAACCTCTTTATAAAGAGACCAAGGCTCCACTCCCTTCTTTCAATCTCAATCGAATCCGCCCCTCGCCTCAGTTCCAACACCCAAAGCTCCAGACTCAGGCACTTCGGACCTTCGATGATGTCCGGCTCCGACCTGCAAGGCCGGTGGATGCCTTCCTCCATTACGGAAGAGGATGTGTTAAAGCTAAGAGAGGCCAGGTAACTAACCGGCGAAATTTCGCATAGGCTGCCTGCCCAAGGGTAGGTTATTCCCACTCCCAAGCCTGGTGAAAGCGTGGTGTTCGCGTCTCACTTCCTTCGGGGGTTAAGCTTCCCGATGGACCCCTTCATGAGGGGGCTCATGTTTTATTATGGGTTGGAATTTCACGACTTGGATCCGAAGTCCATCCTCCACATCACATCGTTCATCATCGTGTGCGAAGCCTTCCTCCGCATTACCCCTCACTTCGGATTGTGGCTCAAGACCTTCAAAGTGGAGCCGAAGATGATCAAGGGGCAACAGGCAGAGTGCGGAGGGGCTGTTATAAGCAAGAATGCTGATGCTCCGTGGCCTGAGGGCTCTTTTCAAGAGGAGCACAGTTTATGGCAACAAGAGTGGTTTTATATCACAACTCCCAGGGGAACCAAATGGGTGGCGCCACCTGCCTTTCGCTCAGGTCCTCCACCGCGGCTGGCATCATGGGTCAATAAAGCGCTTGACTAGGGGCCGTCCAAGGACGTGCCCTTGCTGCAGGGCCGCATTCAAGACCTCCTAGAGAGAGAGATCACTTTGGTCGTAGTAGCGCAAGTCATGCTAATTCGTCGCATCCTGCCCTGCAGACGTCGCCCCTCCGCCTGTGGGAATTTAACCCGGAGGGACCACGAACTCTCCAACATTTTATGGGCGTGATGCCCATGGAGATGTACAAGCTTTTCTTCGGATCACAAGAGATGTGTCTGGACTTGTCCGAGGACGTAGGTCTAAGCTGCAATCGCTCGGATACTCAAGTAAGTAGCCCTGTACCCGGACATGCTATCCTATATTTATCACAAACTTGCCCTTTAAAAGAGCTGCCCCTTGAACAGGAGTGGATGGCGAAAGCAAAGTTAATCAGGTGTCCGGCCCCCCTCCCTGAGACCACGCCGGATCCCGTGTTAACCAGGATGCTGGAAGTTGCGCCTTCGGAAGAAGGTGAAGGGGGGAACAAGGAATCTACCGCCTCCATGAAGGAGGCTGTCAGGAAAGGAGGGAGCGAGAATCCCACCATCCAAGGGAAGAAGAGGACCACCTCTGAAGACCCGGAGATCATGGTCTCAAAGCGGGGGATGAAATCTTCGTCAGAGGGTCCGGCGCCGAGAGATGCCTCGGCCGCATTATGCCCCCAAGGGGATCAGCCCTCCACCGAGCCATAAGTAAAAAGGGGAGGTTTTATTAAAATAAAGGATATCCCTACCCTAATTCTGATAACCGAAATTTTACCTTGTAGTTCGGATCTCAGCCCTTCTCAGCAGAGCTCATCTTTAGGGGATCTTCGTCCGGAGATGATAGAGAGCGAAACGCCTCCCCCTGCCGTACCGTCTTACGAGGCGGGCGACCCTGAGGTGTCGTCACGGAGGGTTTCTCCGAGTCCGGCGAGGCCGGAAGGTAGTCGTATGTCCCCTCAAAGCCCTCTGCGTTCGGCCTTTGAAAAAGGCCATCGGACAAGTCCGGCACCATATGGTGTACGGTTGGAGGAGCTGAAGGATCTACTCGGGCGAGCGTTTATCTTAGAAGATCACCGTGCGTTAACGAATACGGTGATTGAAAGGATTTCATCTGCTGAGAGCGGATTGCATGAGGCCGTCAGGAGTTTACTGATAGGTTTCGAGGTACGCAAAATGATGTACCTTCTGACAGTTCCGCATATAAAATGCACCCTATGTAGATAGTAGCCCTTGAGGCTCGGTGTGTTGTCAAAAATGACAGCACACCGAGCATCATAATCCTAGGTATAATGTGTCGCCCTTCCTATGCAGGTGATGAAGGGTCCGGTGGCTGGCCGGACTGATGAATTTGCCGAACTAAAGCGGCAACTTGACATGGCGGATGTCGACATCGCGCTTGTCAATAGGCGACTTGACGAGTCACAAGGTATGCAATTTCCCTGCGGACACCTGGTAAGGGAGTTTGACGCCCGTACCTTACAACCAGTATGCTTGACGCAGATGGTGCTGCTGCCATGGAGAACCTGCGGGCGGAGCTCGCCTAGGCCAAGGATCAGGCCAGGAAGAGTGACGCGGCTGCCTTAAAGGCGGTCGAAGAGCTAAAAGCCAAATAGGCTGCTCACTGCCGAAGCAAGAAGGAGATGGCCGAGATGGCCGTGGAGTTGAAGAATGTTGCCGACCGCTGCAAGCTTCTTGAAAAAGAAGATCGGGCGGTACGAGAGGACCTGAAGAAGGCCACTGCCGAGGCCAAGGATGCTCGCTCTGCGATGAGAGCTATGAAGGAGGAGCTGCGTCAGGCCGGAGATATCACGGCTGGACAGCCCTTTCTGCTGCGGAGGAAATTCCTGGACCCTAATTATGCTCAGTTGGACCGGCTGTGGAGTGTGGAAGATGCTTATCTGGACATGGCGGCAAGTGCGGCGGACGCGGCCGAACACTTCCGAAATCAAAAGGATCACGAAACGGGAAAGGTTTTTTGGTCGCAGTTCCATAATCCAGAGCGCCCACTCCCATTAGTCGATCGCTTGGCCGAATGGGTGGAGCTGAATAGGTTATCCGGACTTGCCATGAAGGATGTCGTGAGTTTTTTGTGGCCGAAGAGGCCTGAGCCGAAGAGTTATTTTGGCTTGGTGCAGCAGTTCCTTGGTGCGGTGCCGCATATCAATGCAATGAGGAGGTCGGCATGCATAGAGGGTGCGCGGATGGCTCTTGCCCATGTCAAGACATACTGGGCGGAGATGAAGGCCACCAATGTTGCATCCCCAGATTCGGACGGAAGCCGAGTACCTGTCGAGCACTATTTTCAGGAAGTTCTGCAGGGCGCTCGTTTAATAGAGACGCAGTGCTCGAAGGATATTATGCTCGAATAACATGTATTTATTGTGAAACAATGTTTTGATGAAATATAAAAGCTTTTTATACTTGTGCTTTCAAGAATTAAAATACCTCCTGTGCGGCCGTTAATGTATATGTGTATATAACCTGAAAGATGGCAGTCTTCGGCTTCAGCCCCCACGCATATAATGCGGGGGTGTTCGCAAAAAGCGCATTTTCACACTTGATCCAACGTCTTGGTCCTATAAAGGAGGTGGTAGCATAGCAAACTAGGCAACCGTACTATAATGATTTATCAATTTCACTTAGCCATAGGAGTTTGACAATGGGGCTACTATATAGCCCCTAGGGGCACCGCGCTCACCCGGATTCGGGGCGCGTATGTGCCTGGCCGGGAAACGGCCCTTTGTCAATGCGGAGGAATCCTGTAGATTCTGGTGGGTCGTCGAGTGGTTGACCAGTCTCACGCTATATCATGACAGTCAGTTTTCGACTTTCTCTACTGAGGTGCTCGCCTGGCGAACCGGGGCACAATCGAAGGAGCCATCAGGCCTAAAGATGACGACACAGAGGAACTCTCAATGAAAGCACCAATGTCGGTGTCAAAACCGGCGGATCTCGGGTAGGGGGTCCCGAACTGTGCGTCTAGGCGGATGGTAACAGGAGACAAGGGACACGATGTTTTTACCCAGGTTCGGGCCCTCTCGATGGAGGTAAAACCCTACTCCTGCTTGATTGATATTGATGATATGGGTAGTACAAGAGTAGATCTACCACGAGATCAGAGAGGCTAAACCCTAGAAGCTAGCCTATGGTATGATTGTTGTTCGTCCTACGGACTAAAACCCTCCGGTTTATATAGGCACCGAAGAGGGTTAGGGTTACACAGAGTCAGTTACAATGGTAGGAGATCTACATATCTGTATCGTGAAGCTTTCCTTCCACGCCAAGGAAAGTCCCATCCGGACACGGGACGAAGTCTTCAATCTTGTATCTTCATAGTCCAGGAGTCCGGCCGAAGATGATAGTTTGGCTATCCGGACACCCCCTAGTCCGGGACTCCCTCAGAGATGTTGGATGTGGATGAAGCGGCATGTGTGAAGTACTTCACCATGATGTTGGATGGAATGGCTCGCACTTGGTTAAAGAGTCTGCCCGTTAATTCCGTTGGTTCATGGGCCGAGTTGAAGGCCCGGTTTATAGCAAACTTCAAAGACACGTGCAAGCAACCCATGTCAATTGTGGATCTAGCCGATTGTGTCCAAGGAGAAGGCGAATCAACAACTCACTTGGTGCACCGTGTTTCGGAAATTCTGCATTTGTCGGACCGCATCAATGCTGACTCGGCAATCATAACATTAGAGGGCAATTGTCGGTTTAATCCGCTGAAGTTGAAGTTGGGACGGCTCAAGCGTCACTGCAAAGACATGGGAACACTTATGGCATCTTTGGTTAAGTATGCCGATTCTGATAGTACCAAGGATCCCGAGTCTGACGATGAGAAGCCGGAGAAGGGAAAGAAGAACGTCGGCATGAAAGGACAGCAACATAACCAGGCGAGCCATAGGAATAACAGTAAGCGTAAAGCGGACAGTAATTCCGATTTCGTGGCTAACACCAACGTACAGGTTAATAATCAGCGTCGTGAGGGTAAACCGCCCCCGCGGAGTGGAGGATTAGGTATGAATATGGAGCGCCTGTTAAACCAGCCCTGCCCAAAGCACGGGACGCAAGAGAAGCCAGCTACGCACCTGTGGAAGGATTGCTTTATTATACGAGAGTTCAAAAACTCAGATCTCTTCCGGTAAGATCATGGACCGTCCAGCGGTTCACGACCTGGGTTTCACGAGTCGGGCTATGGTGGAGGTAACTCTGGTTCAGGTTTTGAAGGTAATCAAGGTGGACAGGGCAGTCAAGGCAATCAGGGCAACCAAGGTGGTTACAATCAACAGGGGAATCAGCAACAGCAACAGTCGGGTTATCAAAGTCACCCGAAGCAGTTGAATGGTGGACAGTACCATGTCTTCACTACTAGCCTGTGTAAGCGCAATCAGAAGCTTCATAAAAGGGCGGTGAATTCCGTTGAACCGGCGGTGCCCCATTATTTGCACTGGTCTGAACAGCCTATTGTCTGGAGTCGAGAAGATCATCCGCCCCGGGTTGATAATCCGGGTCATCTGGCGTTGGTGGTAGCACCACAGGTTGGAGGTTATAAGTTCACCAAGGTGCTCATGGATGGAGGGAGCAGTATCAACATCTTGTATTATGAAACCTTCCGGCGTATGGGGTTGACGGATAAGAAATCTTAAACCGTCGAACACCGTTTTTCACGGTGTGGTGCCTGGTAAATCGGCTTACCCGGTCGGTAAAATAGCTCTGGAGGTTGCTTTTGGTGATGATCATGATTCAAGGTCAGAAACATTGACTTTTGAAGTGGTGAAAATCAGGAGTCCGTACCATGCTCTGTTTGGACGGCCGGCTTATGCTAAGTTCATGGAAAGGCCGTGTTATGTTTATCTGCGGCTCAAGATGCCGGGTCATAAGGGGACCATCATAGTGCATGGAAGCCGAAAGGTTGCTTTGTAATGTGAGGAAGGTGATGCGGCTTATACTGAGTCGGTTTGTGCAACAGAGGAGTTAAAATTCTATAAAGACAATGTTGATCTGGCGGACATGACTTCTTTGAAGAAACCCACTACAGAGCATGATCCGACTTTGAAGTTTAAATTGGCTGATGAGACTAAGTTAGTTGATTTTGTCCCTGGCGATTCATCCAAGCAGTTTAGCATCAGCGCTAACTTGGATCCAAAATAGGAAAGTGCACTCATCAAGTTCATCCGTGAGAACCGAGACATCTTTGCATGGAAACCTTCTGACATGCCAGGTGTACCAAGGGAACTCGCTGAGCACACTCAGAATATTGATCCCAAGTTTAAACTGGTCAAGCAGTTTCTTCGCCGCTTCAATGAAGAGAGACGCAAGGCCATTAGTGAGGAGGTAGCCCGGCTCTTGGTTGCAGGGTTTATTGTGGAGGTTTTTCACCCTGAGTGGTTGGCTAACCAGGTGCTGGTACTTAAGAAGAACGACACTTGGTGTATGTGTGTGGATTACACAGATTTAAACAAGGCTTGTCCAGCTGATCCCTTTGCCCTCCCCCGTATTGATCAGATCATTGATGCTACGACGGGTTGTGAGCGGATGAGTTTTCTGGATGCTTATTCGGGTTATCATCAGATCAAAATGGTAGTTAAGGACCAGGAGAAGACAGCTTTTGTAACTCCTTTGGGAGCCTTCTGCTATGTGTCTATGCCTTTTGGGCTCAAGAGCGCCCAGGCGACTTATCAGCGGTGTGTGAAGAATTGCCTTTAATCAGATCGGACGCAATGTTCATGCTTATGTGGATGATATCGTGGTGAAGTCCAGGAAAGCAGAAACACTAATAGCTGATTTGAGGAAAACTTTTGATAATCTGAGGGTTTAGAAGATGATGCTTAATCTGGCCAAGCGTGTTTTTGGTGTACCAGCAGGCAAGCTCTTGGGTTTTCTGGTGTCTAACAGGGGCATTGAAGCTAATCCGGAAAAGATCAAGGCGATTACGTCCCTGGCTAAACTGGCATGTATCAATGACGTTCAATGACTGACGGGTCGTATTGCAGCGCTAAGCCGGTTTATCAGCCGGTTGGGAGAGAAGGCTATCCCTCTATATCAGATGATGAAGAAGACAGACAACTTTGTCTGGAGTGATGCTGCTAATGCGGCGTTCGAGGATCTGAAGAAGCAGTTAGCCGAACCGCCCGTTCTTGCTGCCCCCATTGATAAGGAACCATTGTTGTTATATGTGGCTGCTAATGCCCGTGCTGTCAGCATGGCCATTGTGGTGGAGCGCAAAGAGGCAGGTAAGGAGTATCCGGTTCAGCGGCCGGTTTATTACATTAGCGAGGTGCTTATCGAATCAAACCATAGATAGGAGTGTTTATGGAAAGCCGGAAGCTTAAGCAATACTTTCAGGGCCATCCTATTACTGTGGTTAGTTCCGCTCCATTGGGGGATATCATCCAGAACAGGGAGGCGACTGGACGGGTTGCTAAGTGGGGTATTGAGCTTGGACCTCATGGGTTAAAATATATGCCTCGCACTGCTATCAAGTCCCAAGCGCTCGTGGATTTCATCAACGACTGGACAGAGTTACAGGCACCGGAGGATAAATCGGATAACACATACTGGACTATTCATGTCGATGGATCCAGACAATTGGAGGGCTCCGGGGCTAGAGTGGTTCTTACTTCCCCTCGAGGTGACAAATTTTGTTATGTTCTCCGCTTAATGTTTCCCTGTACTAACAATGAGCTGAGTATGAGGCCTTGCTCCACGGTCTTTGGATGGCTAAGGAGATGAACTTAATCCGGGTACGTTGCTTTGGCAACTCCGATTTAGTGGCTCAGCAAGTGTCTGGTACGTGGGACTCCAAGGATCCACTTATGGCGGCTTATCGGCATGAGGTGGATATCATTGCCGGTCACTTCAAGGGTTACCAGGTCGAGCATATTGATCGGTGCAAGAATGAAGCGGCGGACGCTCTAAGCCTGCTCGAATCTCAGCGTAAACCAGTGTCGCCTAATGTTTTTCTTGACGTTCTGCATAATCCGTCGGTCAAGATACCAACGGAGGAGGATCTGGCTATTCCTGACCCGGAGGCTCAATTGGTGGCGGTTCTTCATGCTATCCCTGATTGGACAGTGCCATACCTGGCGTATATGACCTGGGCGAGTTACCAAAGGACGAAGTTCTAGCCAGACAGATAATCCGGCGGTCCAAGTCCATGACTATTGTCAATGGCGAGTTACATCATTGCAGTGTTTCAGGGGCGTTTCAGCATTGTGTTTCTCCTGAAGATGGCTGTGAGATCTTGCGTAAAATCCACGAAGGAGATTGTGGTCATCATGCCGGTTTAAAATCCTTGGTGGCTAAGGCTTTCCGGCATGGTTTTTACTGGTTAACAGCTCATGCTGATGCGGAGGATCTGGTCAGAAAGTGTGATGGTTGTCAGAAGTTTTCATGCTGAGATCATGTTCCGACCTAGGAATTGAGGATGGTTCCAATCATCTGGCCGTTTGCAACTTGGGGGCTGGATATGGTTGGGCCTTTAAGAGGTCCAAGGATAAGAAGACCCACCTTCTAGTGGTGATTGATAAATTCACCAAGTGGGTAGAGGCAGAGCCAGTGAGCAAGTGTGATGCGGCCACGGCGGTTCAATTCATGAAAAAGGTGATCTTCCTCTTTGGTTTTCCATACAGCATTATAACAGATAATGGCACGAATCTCTCCAAGGGTGCCATGGAAGAGTTCTGTCAACGTGAGCATATCCGGCTTGATGTGTCGTCAGTAGCTCACCCCCAGTCCAATGGTCAAGCAGAGAGAGCTAATCAAGAAATCCTGAAGGGTATCAAGCCCCGGCTTATGGTTCCTTTGTAGAGGACGCCGGGTTGTTGGGTGGAAGAGTTGCCTTCCGTTTTATGGAGCATTAACACCACCCCCAATAGATCTACGGGTTACACACCCTTCTTCATGGTTTATGGGGCGGAAGCAGTTCTCCCAAGCGATATTCGCCATGATCGCCCCGATTGTCAGCTTATGTTGAAGCGGACAATGAAAGAGCACGCCAAGATGCATTGGACCTGTTAGATGAAAAACAGGATATTGCGGCAGCTCGTTCGACGATTTATCCGTAAGACCTGCGGCGTTATCACAGCCGCCGAGTTAAAACCAGAACTTTTCAAGAATGCGACTTAGTGCTCCGGCTTATCCAAGATTAGACGGACATGCACAAGTTATCCCCACCTTGGGAAGGGCCCTTTGTGGTCAGCAAGAATCTGAACAACGGGTCATACTACCTTATCGATGTTCGAGAGCACAAAGACTCACGCAAATCAGAGGAGGAGACCCGCCGGCCATGGAATATAGCTCATCTTCGGCCTTACTACACCTGAGCCACAGGCGCCTACTATGTATATATTTTTGACAATGTACATATTATGATCAATAAATAAACCGGCGTCCTTGCTAAAGCGGGGCTTCTGCCGTTTCATCTTATATATCTTCTTGGTTACATGGGCGCTTATGCTTATAAAGCGGAGTTCTGATTACCCATTAAACTGGCTTATAAAGCCACAACAAAGCTTGGGGGCTTCACACCCACGGGACCAAAGAGAGTCTGTTGCCACGCACAGCTCAAACATAGGTACCCACTGAGCACAGCTCACAATGTTACCTAGGGGCTCTTTGTGCACAGCAACAAAGAGTTTTAAAGGACCCTTGTAATAGGCCATCAAGACAGGCTTGGAAGCCAGGTGTATTCACCTAAAACCACGGGTTAACCTGCCTTCATCAAGTAAGCCACTCCATCCAGGTAATCCTAGTATGACCTGTCGAACGTTTGACAAGTCAATCTTATACAGACCCTGAACTTGTCAAAGTTAAAACAACGATTGGTTAATGTGAGGCCCATCTTAAAAGGCTTTGTCAAATGGGTTTACTCAGTGGCCTGGCAGCCCATGAAAAGCCTCGAATTTGGGCCTGGCAGCCCTTGAAAAGCCTTGACTACAAGTTTTTTTCATTTGCTTTTATTTGTGAAAGTTTTTCTCCTTTGATAAGGTTTTGAGGTAAACCGGCGTCTATTGACTCGGCCTGATCATAAGTCATCAATATAACCCGGTGTTTGTTAACCCGGCGTGGCTTTCAACTATAAGTTGTTAGTACACAACCAATTATAAACCGGTGTTTGCTAACCCGGTCTGGAATTGACTATAAGTCGCCAGGATGATCATCCGGTGTTTATCATAACTCGGCATGGCTTATTATAAACCAGCACAGCATGTGGGAGTTATCAACACTCAAGATTTGGGTTATCACCCTTACTACAAGAAAGTTGCTAAACCAACGATGTTATTCAATATCACAGGTATGATGTATTTCATATTTCATTGTTTTACAACCTTGGTTGAAAACCCTGGCTTTATATTGGGTATCATAACCCGTCCAGCGGTAAACCGCCAGGGAAATTTTAAGTTTATTCTATGCAGAAACAGGATTGCATCAAGTTGCTAAGGATCATAAGCAGACAATGCATATCACGGCAGATTAACAGTATCAGGCAAAGTGGCTATGCATGATGACATAGCAGACCAAGTGTTTAAGCTAGCCTATTACAAGGCGTTTTTAACTGCCCAAAAGGATAATTGTTTTTCACAAAGGATGATAGTGTGCAGACGATAAACCGGCTCCCGGATTATGATTCTTCCTCAGGTTGATGTGAAGGTTGTGGTTCATCATGCGCCGGTTCACCCTCCGCCTCCCCACCCAGTGGCTGGAAGTCAATGGTTGCCCAGTCAATCCCAGATAAAGCTCTGAAGATAGCTTCATCGCTGATAAGATCGGACGGTTCAACATCAGGGGCATAAGTATGCTTACGGATTGGCGGGATAAGATTTTGTGCTTCATAAACCAACGCATCAATCCGTCTGTTTTGTCCGCGTCATAAATCGACCGATGGAAAGACAAATCAGTCTCCTCAGCCAGCTTACTCGCAAGTGGATATATTTCCTTTGTCAAAGCCCTAAGGGCATCATTGTCAAATTCTGATCCATCTTCTTTTTGGCTAGGATAGCCATTCCCAATGTCTTCTGGATCAAGATCAGCTATCCAGGCCTTAGCCCGAGTCAATGCGGACAAAGCACCAGCCCTTGCAGCTGATCTCTTTACTTCCTCAAGCTGGGCAGGCATCATGGACAACTTTGCCAATGTATCCTTGATTGAAGTTGGGGGCGGTTTGATGTATGATGCTGTGCAGATGACCCGTTGAGCGCCGGTATATAACTGCTCTATCAAGGTATAGGCAGCCTTCAGTTTCTTGCGCATATCTGAACAAAGATGGGCAACACGGCTACCTGCAATGGTTACAATATTGTTGTTAAACCGGCGGTTTCAACAATGATTAAGTACGGTTCATGATAAGGATATTTACCAAAGACGGCAGAAGTCATAGCGTTGATTTGCCGCTTTAGGCCAGTCAGCTCCTCTGTCACCGGTTTAAGGGCCTCTTCAGCATCCTTTGCTTGCTTTAGCAACGTTGTTTTTTCAGCCTCCCAATCTGCGCGCTCGCCTTTGAAGCCATCCTTCAATTGTTCCATGGCTGTTAAAGCGCCCTTCAGCTCTTCTTTGGCCTTTAAAGTTTCGGCTTGCTAGGACTTGATGTTTTCTTGGAGGTTGGCGATTTGTGAATCTTTTTTGGTCAAGGCAGCCTCCAAAAGACAGATAATAAGTTGGTAATACTTTCTTCAAAAGTCCCAAGCACATAACAAGTTATACACTTGGCACTTGGGGGCTAATGCGGATTGCTTTTTCTCAACTGATATTTTAAGTCCCAAGCACACAACAAGTTATATACTTGGCACATGGGGGCTAATGCATATCGGATCAATTCAAGGTTATCAAGTTTCTATCCACAAACCAGATCATGTTGATGACTGAAGGAATTTTTATTTATAGACCGGACTATCCTAAAGGTATAAACCGGTCTATAGGGGCTACACAAGCAAAATCCAATCTTCTCCTATTACAAGTCCTGGTTCACATTCACATTGATGAACCGGCCCTTGGGGGCTACTAGAGTTGATAACTGAAGCAGGCTATAAGGAAAAAGAAGTTATTCAAAGGAACAGATATTTACCTCATACCGCTCTTTCATTAGACCTACTAAACTGGCTTCATAATCGCAGCTGGTATACAGACGGTTTAGATATCCAGAGTGGATGTCCTGAGCATTGAGGTGGGCATAGCTTGATAAATCAGTTTTCATTTGCCTTAATCCACAGTGGAGAATTCCTCCTTGGCACTATGCTTTGATAAAGCGACAGGATTGCCAGGAGCAGTATGGCCAAAGCCGGTAATCATAACATCATCTGTCGTGCCATCAACAGTCTTGTCTAGGCTTGGCGGTTTAGTAGATGTCCTTGCTGGGCTTGGTAGATCGGCAACTGGGCTTAGCGGATCCGCAGACTGGCTCGTTGAATTCATTTCTGGCGGTTCAACAAAAGTACCCTGACCCTGAGGTACCGGATCATCCAGAGTAATGTCAGCATCTTGATCAAGAGCATCCGAGGTCCTCTCCGGTTCAGTGGCCGGATTATCATCAGCTGGTGTAGTCATCTTGGCTTTCTTGCTAAGTCTGGCTTTGGCACTAAAAAGAACTAATGCAGAGGTTAGTACAATAAACCAGTGCAAGGCATAAAAATTAAGTACAGTATGCTTACCCAGGAACGGTCTTGAGTGGAGGCATCTGTGTGGTTGATGAATCGCTGGAGGATGAATTGGAGGTTCCTTGATAATTCGAATCAAGCGGATTAAGAGGATATCGGAAGTAACCCGCCATGGGATAAAGTGTATTAGAATAACAAGAGACCTCTTGACGGCGTTTGCGAACCAGAGAATATGGTAAACCGGAGGAGGTAACCACTTCACCACTGTGCCGAGTTGTGCGGCGAGCTTCGTGCTGTTGTGTCTTCAAAGAAAAGTGCGGATCCAAATAAGCAAGAGGGTGTGAATGTTTTACTTTCCGGACTGCTCGACGGAGTTTTGGTACTGGCACATGATTTGAATCGGAAGATAGAACAATTACCTTTGCATCACCAGCATGGCTAGCTTCCGCATCATCCTGATAATAATCATTGTCAATGAGATGTATGAAAAAACAACCAAGAGAGTTAAGTTCTACCTCTGACTTCGGGTCATCAAGCTCTTCATCATTAGGCAGGTCAGAGGCCTCGGCGGTTTTCTTCTTCGCTGGCTTCTTTATAACTTTAGTCTTGATGCGGGGTGCTCTCACCGGTTTATCCTACGGCGTCGCCGGTTTATCTTGTGACTTCTTTTTCCAGAACGGATCATCACCCTGCACAGATGGACAACAAATTATAAAGGAATATTTAAAAAAGGACGGATTAAGACAAAAATGAGGCAATTCTTACAAATGGCGGTTTATTGGAAGTACAGAAGGGACTAAGCCCTACTTGGCTGCAGACAACTTCCGGTTCATTCAGTATTTTCTTGACGGACTCGGTAACTTCATCCTCTGTCAGTTGAATATCGATGTGTCGTTGAGGATCTTTTAAGTCCCCCATGTACTCGCACATTAAACCAGGGCACCGGCTTAAAGGTAGAATGCTCCAAGATATCCAGCAGCAGACAAAGTCAACACTTGTTAAACCGTTTGCCATAAAGGCTCTGAGTTTTGACAATTGCGGTGCATACTTAGACCATTCCTTGGTAGTCAGCCTCTGAGAAAACGGATGAGTGTTGCTAAGCCGGTGAGGGCGGTAACCCGGCAGAGGATTTTCGTCAGTCGGAGATGTATCTTTGCAATAAAACCAAGTCTGATTCCAGTCCTTGGGGTGACTATGAAGCTTGGCGTGAGGGAAACTGACATCTTTCCTCTTTTGAATCGCCATCCCACCAAGCTCAGTGTTGGGTCCGTCTGTGAACTCTGTGCGACGGTTCAAATAAAAGAAATCCCTGAACATTTCAACTGTGGTTTCTTCCTGAAGATAGGCCTCACAAAATACTTGGAAATTGCAAATATTGGACACAGAGTTTGGTCCAATATCTTGAGGGTGGAGTTGGAAGCTGGCAAGCACATCACGAAAAAAATTTGAACCGGGAGGGCTAAAACCTCGGCCCAGATGGTCAGCAAACACAACTACTTCTCCATCCTTAGGTTCAGGAGGATTTTCCAGACCAGGAACCCTCCACTGGATAACTTCTTTTTTCGCTAAAGCGCCAGTGGCGACGCATCTTTCTAGTTGTGTTTCGGTAACCCGGGAAGGAACCCAGTTACACTCATAAACTTGTTTGGCCATTTCAATGGAAAGCTGAAACATGGATATTACTGGTTTAAGATTTATAATGGACAAGCATAAAGCAATGCAAGATAAGCAGAATAGAGGTATATGCATATTGTCAAGCCAGGGTCTGATATTGCTAAACCGGAGTTTCATATTACTAAACTGGAGACTGACCAAGGAAAAGGTGGAGATAAATTAATCAGCGGTTTAAGAGAGGGCTAATGATACCTGTCGGGTTATCATATTTTACAGGTTAAACCACCTACAATGGTGTGGAAGTTATAGATCTGACAAAATTCCTAAGTATTGCACAAACAGGTTTTTACAAGTTGTAATTATAATTTTGGATCTACCGCAGTCTTAAAAAGGAGAAAAATTCAGAAGCCCTAAGCAGTGTCAGCGGAACAGTTAAAAGCCAGATGAGATCTGTTTACTGATAACAAAGATGCTATGATGAAGAAAAATGAGGTCTAATGATGGTCGCACAGTAAAAATGTCGTGTTTTGTTAAAGGATCCATGTGATAGCAATGAGTATTGACGAACACTGAAGAACACCGAAGAACAACGAAACCCTAATGGTAGATCTGAGGTGAGGAAGAAGAAACCTTACAGAGGTTGAAGGAGTAGCAGGGAGGCGCCGCGTTTCTATGGTCAGAACAGGTTGATGCAGCGGCCGTTGTTGGTGCAGAGGCAAAGGTCGACGGCGGCGGCTGCGCTCGAGCTCTGAGGCGACGCGAGGAAGACGACGAGTCGAAGGGGCCCGAAGGGGAAAGGAAAATGACCCCTGGTCCTATTTATAAGGCGAAGGGATAAGTGACAGGCGCGGGAATCAAGGAACCCAAAAAATGGATATCTGACACAGCTGTCGCCTCGGTTTTTGGAGGGTCATTAATAAAAAGAAAGTATTTACAGGTTTTTTTATAGAGATGACGTCAAGGTGATTTATTACAATCTTGGAAGATGATGTCACGGCGGTTTATCAAGTTCATATGGAGGAGATGTCATGGCGGTTTACAAGGATCATACGAGGATGTTCAAGGAGTTTTTCCTAAGTGTTGAAGATTGACATGAACATGTTCAAATCAATCTGGGCCTAATGTTGGGGTTATAACTACTGAGTATAAACCGCCAGGAGGGGCCGGGTTATGCTCATCCGTAGCCCATGAAGACAAGGAGTATGGCGCTTTACTAGAGAGACTCAGAGGCCCAGAGCCCAAGTGCAGATTAGGGCCCATAGACATAAACCGCCATGAGATATGTAACTTGTGTTGTAACATAGGGAAAGGTAGAAACCGAGCCGGGCACGTGTATGAACCGGCCTCAGTATTCTGTAAACCGCCGGGCGTCAACCTGTGTATATAAAGGGACGACCCGGCGGCGGTTCGGGGATAAGAAACAACAACTCGAGAGATAGGTAAAGCGGATTTGCTCCCTGCTCATCGAGACCCCATCAGTTCCACCACAACTGGATCGTAGGCTTTTACCTTCACCGCAAGGGGCCGAACCAGTATAAACTCCCCATGTCCTTTGTCCGGTTTAACCCCTTTAAGCTAATCTCGTTGCGATGGCTCCACGACTAAGTCCTCTCCCTAGGACATCTGACGTGTTAATTCCACGACAGGTCCCAAGTGCGATGAACCCAATGGCGCTCTATAGTGACAATAGTGGTGTTGTTGCTCAAGCAAAGGAACCAAGATCGCACATGAAGACCAGACACATCAAACGCAAGTATCACATCATCCAACAATATGTTGACAAAGGATTTGTGAAGGTTCTCAAGGTTCACACATATTTGAAGGTGCCAGACCCAATGATGAAGGCTTTACCATGAATAAAGCATGAGCAACACCGGATAGCCATAGGTGTTAAAGAAACTATGTAAACTAGATCATTGACTCTACTGCAAGTAGGAGCCTATTGGAAGTATGCCCTACAGGCAATAATATTGTATTATTATATTTCCATGTTCATAATTAAGAGTTCATAATCTAGGCTATAACTGCTATGATCCTGGAATATGCGATTCGGTGGAAAACTGATATGCACGTGTAGAACGATAAACGGTAAAATGAGATTCTTAGTCATGCCTCTAAGACTAGCGAACTGTTGTTCGTGACCACGTTTTCCTAATATTGAGATATTGACAGGGGATAGACCCTGGATAGCCTCATCCACACTTCAATAGTTTTTAAGACATCGGGGCTGGCCAAGCCCCTCAGCCCGACCGGTCGCTGGGCCGGTCCATGGGGTCGGCTGGTGCCAGAGGGCCGCACCCCTAGAAGGCGGCAGACCCCAAGACAGAGGTGGACTCCGAGAAGGCGGCGCACTCCATAAGGCGGCGAGGGCATGTGCCGACTCCTACCAGGCGACCCTTCACCCCCTCAGAGTTTGCGCCCACCTACTATGACAAGACATGGCATGGCCATAGTGCGACCTACCACCCTCAAATCCCGGGCGGAACATGGCCACAGTACTGATGTACCAAGCGGACACCCCTTCCCTGACGCGGTACTGTAGCCACGCGGCCCATGACGTTGCCTACGTCAAACAGGGCCATTCTCCCACGACGGGCGGTCGGTGTGGCCCACAGACGGCGGGCCCCACCTGTCCGTGTATCGTCAGAAGGCGGCCAGGCCTGAATAGGCGGCCACAAGCGAAGGCCGACTCCTAGCAGGCGGCCATCCATCCCCTTGGAATCTGTGCGCCATTAACTAGAAGTGATGGGGTGTGGCTACAGTAATCGTCCACCAGGCCGTGATACTATAGCCATACGCCCCCCGACCAAGCTACCATCATCAGAGGCGAGGCTACAGTGCAGTACAGTCCTCTTGGCCCACAGGCGGCGGGCCCTACCTATCGGCCGAGTTCACGGTAGTCGGCGGGGCCCACCAGGCAGTGGGCCCCAGCGATCGGCAAGGAAGCCAGAGCCCAGAGACACTGACGGCTGGGTCCTACCACCAGCCGGATTACCATTGTACCCTTGTGGGGTAGGCCTATATAAACCTCCCAGGCTCACCCATTCAAAGGGTTCACCATTCTAGTCACCACATACCCACGTAGCTAGGGAAGGAGTAGAGCTAGCATGCCTTCTTCCTCCTTTAGCCGAAGCAGCTCAAGGAGCACCCTTGTAGCCACTCTGTTTGATCATAGTCATGCGAAGACCCCGTAGAGCAGGATTAGGGGTGTTATCTCCACGGAGAGCCCCGAACCTAGGTAAGACCCGGCGTCGTTTGCGGTCTTGCCTACTCCCGCTTCTAGAGACCGGCAACACACTCCTGTCCCCACACATGATAAGCCATCCCTTTGTTGGGGAATGCAGTAATTTCAAAAAAAATCCTATGATCACGCAAGATCTATCTAGGAGATGCATAGCAATGAGAGGGGAGAATGTGTCCATGTACCCTCGTAGACGAAAAGAGGAAACGTTTAGTAACGCGGTTGATGTAGTCGAACGTCTTTGCGATCCAACCGATCCAAGTACCGAACGTACGGCACCTCCGTGTTCAGCACATGTTCAGCTCGATGACATCCAGTTGAGTACGAGGGTGAGTTCTGTCAGCACAACGGTGTGTTGACGGTGATGATGATGTTATCGGCGCAGGGCTTCGCCTAAGCACTACGGCGATATGATCGAGGTGTGTAACTGTGGAGGGGGCACCGCACACGGCTAAGGCAAAACTTGATGTGTTCTAGGGTGCCCCCTACCCCCGTATATAAAGAAGGGAGGGAGAGAATCTGGCCCCCTAGGGGTGCGCCAAGAGTATGGAGTCCTACTAGGACTTCCAAGTCCTAGTAGGAATCCCTTTCCTTTTCGGAGTAGGAGTGAAGGAAAGAGGGAAAGAGAGAGGGAGTAAGAAAGGGCAAAGGGGGCGCCGCCCCCTTCCCCTAGTCCAATTCGGACCCATGGGGGGTCGCACGCCACCTCCCCTTTGGCATGCCTCCTCCTTTCCCATATGACCCAATAAGGCCCATTACTTCTCCCGTTGAATTCCAGTAACTCCCCGGTACTCCGAAAAATTCCCAAATCACTCGGAACCTTTCCGACATCCGAATATAGCCTTCCAATATATGAATCTTTACCTCTCGACCATTTCGAGACTCCTCATCATGTCCTTGATCTCATGCGGGACTCCAAACAAACTTCGGTCATCAAATCACATAACTCATAATAAAAATCGTCATCGAACGTTAAGCGTGCGGACCCTACAGGTTCGAGAACTATGAAGACATGACCGAGACACATATATGGTCAATAACAAATAGAGGAACCTGGATGCTCATATTGGCTCCTACATATTCTACAAAGGTTTTTATCGGTCAAACCGCATAACAACATACGTTGTTCCCTTTGTCATTGGTATGTTACTTGCCTGAGATTCGATCGTCGGTATCATCATACCTAGTTCAATCTTGTTACTGGCAAGTCTCTTTACTCATTCCGTAATGCTTCATCCCGCAACTAACTCATTAGTCACATTGCTTGCAAGGCTTATAGTGATGAGCATTACCGAGAGGGCCCAGAGATACCTCTCCGAAACACAGAGTGCAAATCCTAATCTCGGTCTATGCCAACCCAACAAACACCTTCGGAGACACCTGTATAGCATCTTCATAATCACCCAGTTATGTTGTGATGTTTGATAGCACACAAGGTGTTCCTTCGGTATTCGGGAGTTGCATAATCTCATAGTCTGAGGAACATGTATAAGTCATGAAGAAAGTAGTAGCAATGAAACTGTAATGATCATAATGCTAAGCTAACGGATGGGTCTGTCCATCACATCATTCTCCTAATGATGTAATCCCATTCATCAAATGACAACACATGTCTATAGTTAGGAAACATAACCATCTTTGATTGACGAGCTAGTCAAGTAGAGGCATATAGGGACACTATGTTTTGTCTATATATTCACACATATACTAAGTTTCCGGTTAATAAAATTCTAGCATGAATAATAAACATATATCATGATATAAGGAAATAAATAATAACTTTATTATTGCCTCTATGGCATATTTCCTTCAGTCTCCCACTTGCACTAGAGTCAATAATCTAGTTCACATCGCCATGTGATTTAACACCAATAATTCACATCTGTATGTGATTAACAACCATAGTTCACATTGCCATCTGACTAACAACCAAAGGGTTTACTAGAGTCAATAATCTAGTTCACATTGATATGTGATTAACACCCAAAGAGTACTAAGGTGTGATCATGTTTTGGTTGTGAGAGAAGTTTAGTCAACGGGTCTGTAACATTCAGATTTGTATGTATTTTGCAAATTTATATGTCTACAATGCTCTGCTTGAGCTATTCTAGCTAATTGCTCCCACTTTCAATATGTATCCATATTGAGACTTAGAGTCATCTGGATTGATGTAAAAGCTTGCATCGACGTAACTCTTTATGATGAACTCTTTTATCACATCCATAACTGAGAAATATTTCCTTAGTCTTATTAGGTAACTAAGGATAACTTTGACCGATGTCCAGTGATCCATTCCTGGATCACAATCATACCCCCTTGCTAAACTCATGATAAGGTGAACAATCGGTCTGGTACACAGCAAAGCATACTTCATAGAACCTATGGCTGAGGCATAGGGAATGACTTTCATTCTCTTTCTATTTTCTGATGTGGTCGGGTTTTGAGTCTTACTCAACTTTACACCTTGTAACACAGGCAAGAACCCTTTCTTTGACCGATCCATTTTGAACCTCTTCAAAATTTTATCAAGGTATGTGTTTTGTGAAAGTCCAATTAAATGTCTTGATCTATCTCTATAGATCTTGATGCCCGATATGTAAGCAGCTTCACTGAGATCTTTCAGTGAAAAACTCTTATTCAAGTATCCCTTTATGCTATCCAGAAATTCTATATCATTTCTAATCAACAATATGTCATCCACATATAATATTAGAAATTCTATAGAGCAACCACTCACTTATTGTAAATACAGGCTTCTCCAAAAGTTTGTATAAAACCATATGCTTTGATCACACTATCAAAACGTTTATTCCAACTCCGAGAGGCTTGTATCAGTCCACAAATGGATCGCTGGAGCTTGCACACTTAGTTTTCACCCTTTGGATCAACAAAACCTTCTGGTTGCATCATATACAACTCTTCTTCCAGAAATCCATTAAGGAATGCAGTTTTGACATCCATCTGCCAAATTGCATAATCATAAAATGCGGCAATTTCTAACATGATTCGGACAGACTTAAGCATCGCTACGGGTGAGAAGGTCTCCTCGTAGTCAACTTCTTGAACTTGTCGAAAACATTTTTTGACAAGTCGAGCTTTGTAGATAGTAACACTACTATCATCGTCCGTCTTCCTCTTGAAGATCCATTTATTTTCTATGGCTTGCCGATCATCGGGCTAATCCACCAAGGTTCACACTTTGTTCTCATACATGGATCCCATCTCAGATTTCATGGCCTCAAGCCATTTCACGGAATCTGGGCTCATCATCGCTTTCCTCATAGTTTGTAGGTTCATCATGGTCTAGTAAAATGACTTCCAGAATAGGATTACCGTACCACTCTGGTGTGGACCGTACTCTGGAAGACCTATGAGGTTCTGTAGTAACTTGATCTGAAGTTTCATGATCATCATCATTAGCTTCCTCACTAATTGGTGTAGGAATCACTAGAGCTGATTTATGTGATGAACTAATTTCCAATTTGGGAGAAGGTACAATTACCTCATCAAGTTCTACTTTCCTCCCACTCACTTCTTTCGAGAGAAACTCCTTCTCTAGAAAGGATCCATTCGTAGCAACGAATATCTTGCCTTCGGATCTGTGATAGAAGGTGTACCCAACAGTTTCCTTTGGGTATCCAAGACACACTTCTCCGATTTGGGTTCGAGCTTATCACGTTGAAGCTTTTTCACAAAAGCATCGCAACCCCAAACTTTAAGAAACGACAACTTTGGTTTCTTGCTAAACCATATTTCATAAGGCATTGTCTTAACGGATTTTGATGAGTAACATCCCAAATTTCCAATTTGGAATGTTATACATAGATCGTCATTGCATATCATATTTTATTGCATTTTTGGTTGATCCTAGAAATTCTAGGCAACTCAAGGACCCACAGAGAGAGTTGGGGATTTTGTTATTTTCATGTTTATGTTTTCTCAAATTTTGAAAAGAGGATCATTTGGTTTTAATTTTTTTATCTCCAAATATTTCCAATGTTAAAATAAAAGAGAGGAGATAAAATGACTTCTCCAAAATAAAAGAAATATTGGAGGAAAAATGTTAAAAGTCAAATAAGAATTTTATTTGGACTTTTATTGCTATTTTATTTGAATTAGGAAAAAATGTGTTTTTCAAAATTGCATTAGTAGACCAAATAAATGTTCACTTTGTCCGCAATATTATTAGAGGACCGTGAAAATTTATTTCAGGATTTTTGGACTTTGTTTAGTATTTCTTTTGTTTGTTTCTCCGCCTCATATCTATTTAAAAAAAGTGCACTGACCTAACGGGCCGTGCCCAACCAGTACACTGCCCCGGTCGGCCTTTATAAGGGCGAGGCCTGACCCCGCCAGCCCAAGCCGCCCCGCCGCTCGAATCCCTAGCCACCGCCACCTCGAGACGCGCGTCGCCTCCGCCGCCGACCGCCCGCCCACCGGAGCCGCCGCCGTCGCCGACCGCCCTGCCGCCTCGCCGCCGCCGACCGCCTCGCCGCCAGAGTCACCGCTGCCGCCACCCGATCTCACCACCGCCACCGACCTCTCCAGAGGTAGAAGCTGCAGCCGCCACCGTCCCGGTTTTTCTCAGAAAACCGATCAGTTTTTTAGAACCTATATCTAGTTTTTTTAGATCAGTTCGTTTTTTTTCGGTTTAGTTATTTAGCGGACATCCGTCCGTACGTTCGTTTTAACTAACGTTGTTCGTCAGTTGGTCGCAGACAGCGAACGTTCGTTCGTTAGCCTGTTCGTCTCGTTTTTATTTTCCAGGGTTTTTCTGCGATTATTTTCGATCGCGATTTCTACCCTAATCTTCGATCTAGTTTATCTTTTTGCTCGTTTATTCGAATCAGATGAAAGAAGCGCCTAGATCTTCGTCTCGAAGCCCTGTTTCTGTTTAACCAACTTGAACAAGATTTTGGTACTGTAAAATTTGACTTTAGTCCAGATTAGTTAACGAATCTTGTTTCTTTCGTAGTTTGGGTTTCGTTGCTCCGTTTGATTTGATTCTTTTTGCAAACCGGAGTTCTTCAGCTGAATTTTCTGGTTAGATTTTCTTGTTTGAGTTTTACCTGTGCTTCTAGTTCAGTGCTTATCTATGTTATTGTTGGTTTCTGATAGAATTCCCTAAGTGCGAAGCGTGCCGCTACGAGTCTCTAGGTTTTGCGGATCATCAGTAAGGCAAGTAACACTTTGATCATATCCCTTTATTACCTAGTTTTGATGCATTAGTCTCAATCCTCAAACATTGCATGGTTAGGATCTGAATAACATGTGGGTTTGGGAAGTAGATGATGAGGTAGAACCTATTGCCCTTTTATTATCAAACCTTTGGGAGTTACTTCTATGTTATGCTCAGGATTGCTATGCTATGGTCGTAGACGTGGATTGGGTGAGTGTATCCATGACAGATGTGAGTATTTTTAATTAATGGTTAACTTAAGGTGGCTACTTAAATACACATATGGGTGGATTGGTGGAGGCACCCTGGAGTACACAGTGGTTGTCATGGCACCTGGAGAACCCAGCGCTTGCCCAAGGGAATCCCGGAGTACCCGTGTGATTACCCTATGGAATGCCACCCAGGCTCAAAGGGATTATAAGATTATTCATGCTAGAAACTTCTGTGTGCAGCCACAAGCCATTATGGGCTCTGGCATAGTTGAGTATGTTGCATGAGCTCTTGAAGAGGTGGACTAGCAGATGTAGGGGAAAGTAGGTGTAACTGTCCATCCAGAGTATAGAGTTAATGTTTCTGAAAGACTGTGTCTTGGTCATCCGTTTCTCAAACACCATGTAGTTCGAGAAATCCAACGGAGGAGATCGAGTCTTGTGGGGAAAAGTGCACAAACCTCTGCAGAGTGTACAATCTAATCATGGTTAACAGTGTCCCCGGTTATGGACATCTTGAGTATCTGGTTCTTGGATTATCATGTTGATCTCATCACTCTAAATAAATTTGTTGGGTTAATTTATATTGCTTAATTGGGATTGAGTTGGAGGAACCTTCTCAATGTTTCTCAACCACCATGATAGTTAAATAAAATTTATTCCTTTGATGTAGGGAAAAATTGGCTTTATGCAAAAACATTAACCATAAAGCTTTCCACCAGCCATATATGCATGTAGTGTTAGCATTTATTCTGTTCATTACTCTATGTGTTACATTGACAGCATATTCCATGTGCTGATCTGTTTCGGGCTGCAACATATCATGTTGCAGACTTTTCAGACGGCGAGTAAGGTGCCATATGTCTTTGTCGTTCACTCAGCTATGTCGTTGGAGTTGATGGACTCACTTTATCTTCTAAGCCTTCCGTTGTTATCTTATTTCGATGGCCTTAAGCCATATTATTGTAGTAAGTTCTCTTTTGAGACATTCGATGTAATAAGTGTGTGATTGAAACTCTGTTATAAATCCTCAAGTACTGTGCGTGTCAGCATTACCGATCCAGGGATGACACCGATGCACAGAGACTAGACTGTTTGAGGTCTGGTCGCTACAAGATGGTATCAGAGCACACGCTGACTGTAGGACACGACCACTAAGCTAAAATAATAGGTCACTCTTCTCTACTCAATTCTGACTCCTCTCCCTTTTCTACTCTATAGGATGGCGGACTCAAGGAACAAGTTTACACAACCAAATGAAGACACCCCTCTTGGACGACACTTGAAGGAAGTTACTAGGTACCTGAACATTGGAATACCAAGCTTCACCAGGACCTACATCGCCACTCTACCAGAAGAGGAGCGTTGGATGATTCGAGTTCAAGTTCCAGGAAGGACCTTCATGCCAGTCACTAAGCCCATAGAGTTTTCCTTTGATGCACCGACCTGGAGTCTAGGAAAGAGCATGGCAGCCCACATCGCCATGGGACGCATTTGAGAAGTTTATCACAAGGATCTCAATGACACTATCTACCAGATATATGGGCACCGAGATGAGCAATGGGAGATGATCAGCACTAGGAGAGACAGGTCCATTGCAGCTTTCATCCAGGACTTAAACTAGCACATTCGTCGCTAGGAGAACCAAATGTGCACAGGCATGATACATCTGAAGAAGGCAATGACCAGGATCACGAAGCTAGAGGAGGAACTCAAGTCTACACGTGATGGATATGAGGAGGAAATGACGATACTAGTGGAGAAAAACGATGACCTGACAAGGAAGCTAGGAGTATTCATGGGAGGGCCCGCGCCAGGAGGAGATGACGACGATTCCAAGGACATCCGTTTGGAAGACTACATCATCATCGACGACACTGACTCAGACCCCGATGACATCGATGATGACTATGTTGATGAAGCTAGAGCAGATATCATGGAGTCTTCCACCGATTAAAACTTCTAGTCGACCACCATATCAATAGTAGTATTCCCCCATGTATATAGTATAGTCCGAGAACTTTTGTAACGATAGTTAGACCGATTGTATGACCTTGTTTGAATTGATTGAAGTGATATGATTGTGTTTGTCTCATGTGCATATGGGTAGTGTTTCCCCTTAGACCTCATTCTATTCTGTTTTCTCACCTTTTCTAAACCCATCAGATGCCTCCGAGACATGACAATGCATTTGTTTTCCCACCGGAGCTCACTTAGTTGATCCAGTAGTAGAATACCTTGATGCAGCTACTAGTTCAGAATCAGAACCAAGGCAACAACAACAACAACAACAACAACAACAACCCACCACCACCACCACCTATTGATCACTTAGCCCATTTTCTAAGGCTGAATCCGCTGGTGTTCTCTAGTAGCACCGAGACGATTGTTGCAGATGATTGGCTCTGCAAGATTGGTAGGGAGCTGACCACTGCAGGATGCATAGATGCGGAGAGAGTACGTTTTGCCGCACATCATCTTGATGGACCCGCAGCATCATGGTGGGAGAATTTCACAGCCACTTACCCCATTTACACCGTTACATGGGACCAGTTTCAACAGGCTTTTCACACTGCCCATGTTTCAGCAGGAGCTGTGAACATGAAGAAGCGCGAGTTTCGCAACTTGCGCCAAGGCGGACGCACAGTGGGCCAGTATGTGGATGAATTTAGTAAGTTAGCATGTTATGCCCCTGATGACATAGCTACAGATGCCGCTAAGCAGGAAAAGTTTCTAGAAGGACTGAATGATGAGCTGAGCATGCAGTTGATGGTGGCAACATTCAACAACTACCAGGAGTTGGTAGATAGAGCTCTTATGATTGAAGGGAAGCAGCAGCAGATAGACAGCTGCAATAGGAAGTATAGAGAAGGGAAGTATAATTCAGGAGCTCAGCAGAGGCCTCGTTTTACCCCGAACTTGGGAGGACACATTCACCATAACCATGGAGGCTATAATTCCAATAGAGGCAGTTCGCATAACCATAGTGGCCCCAAGAATGGGAATGGGAATGGAGGAAGCAACGGCCAGAACACTTCCAACCCAGCAACGCTCGCCAAGAAGGATCTAAGTCACATTACTTGTTTCAAGTGCGGGAAGAATGGACATTATGCCACGGAGTGTTCTGAAGCAAAGAATGGTAATGGCAATGGAAGCTCTGGGAAGAAGCCCAACCCTTTCAACAGGGGACAAGTGAACCACGTTAGCGTGGAGGAGGTTGAAGAGCAGCTAGCTGCAGTCATAGGTAAGTTTTTGGTTAAGTCATTTACTGCAATCGTTCTTTTCGATACTGGTGCATTGCATTCATACATATCAAGGGGATTTGTGGATAAGTATAAGTTTCCCACCAAAGTTCTTAGGACACCTATGTTAGTAAGCTCGCCAGGAGTAGAGCATATGGCAAGCCAAGGATGTTTTCAGGTGCCATTGACCATAGCTAGGCATGTTTTCCCTCAGATCTGGTAATTCTGGAGTCACAAGGGTTGGATGTGATTTTGGGTATGGATTTGCTATCGATGTACGGAGGAAACATCGATTGCGCCAGTCAGTCGATTATGCTTACCACCCCAGAAGGGACGAGGATCAAGTATGTATCCCAGCATATGCCGAGGAGGACTCGAGTGAATTCCTTATCAGGAGTTGTACAGGAGGAAGTACCAGTGGTGAAGGATTTCCCTGATGTATTTCCAGAAGAATTGCCACGCATACCACCGGATAGAGACATTGAGTTTTTGATTGAGCTTTTGCCAGGCACCGGGCCAATATCAAAGAAACCGTATCGGATGCCCACAAAGGATTTGGAGGAAATTAAGAAGCAGATTAAGGAGTTACTAGATAAACGTTATATTCGCCCAAGTTCGTCACCTTGGGAATCCCCAGTACTTCTAGTGGAGAAGAAGGATGGATCATTAAGGATGGTTGTCGATTATCGTGCATTAAATGAGGTGACGATCAAGAACAAGTACCCACTGCCGATGATCAATGATTTGTTTGACCAGTTGCAAGGAGCTAAAGTATTTTCCAAGATCGATCTGCGATCAGGATACCATCAGCTGAAGATTCGACAGCAGGATATACCTAAGACAGCTTTTACCACAAGGTACGGGCTATATGAGTATACCGTTATGTCATTTGGTCTGACTAACGCGCCTGCCTATTTCATGAACATGATGACCAATGTGTTTATGGAGTTTTTGGATAAGTTTGTCGTAGTGTTCATTGATGATATATTGGTCTACTCAAAGAATGAAGAGGGGCATAAGGAGCATTTGCATTTGGTTCTCGAGAAGCTCAAGGAACATCAGTTATATGCCAAGTTCAGCAAGTGTGAGTTTTGGTTGAAGGAAGTTGGATTCCTCAGACATGTTATATCCGGAGAAGGAATAGCAGTAGACCCCACTAAGGTTGTGACTAAATGGGTGGCACCCACGTCAGTTGGAGAGATCCGTAGTTTTCTTGGACTCGCAGGATATTACCGGAGGTCCATTGAGAATTTCTCCAGGATTGCAAAGCCCATGACAGAGTTGTTGAAGAAGGACACCAAGTTCAAATGGACTGAGGAGTGTGAAGCCAGTTTTTAGGAGTTGAAGAAATGTTTGGTTACAACCCCAGTGTTGATTCTTCCAAATCAACGGAAGGATTATCAAGTGTATTGTGGCACTTCTCGTCGAGGACTTGGAGCAGTGCTTATGCAGGAAGGAAGAGTTGTTTCGTATGCCTCACGACAGCTTAAACCTCATGAGCAAAATTATGCTACACACGATCTGGATTTAGCAGCCGTAGTGCATGCGTTGAAGACATGGAGATATTTTCTAATCGGAGACCATTGTGAAGTATACACGGATCACAAGAGCTTGAAGTATATCTTCACGCGGAAGGAGTTGAATCTCAGGCAAAGGAGATGGTTGGAGCTCATTAAGGATTATGATACAAAGTTGCACTACCACCCCGAAAAGGATAATGTAGTAGCCGATGCATTGAGTCGCAAGAGTTATGTTAATACGCTCATGGCCGGAGGATTACCCAAGGAGTTAGCCGAGGATCTTCGCGAGATATGTTTGGAAATAGTTCTAAGAGGTTATGTAGCAGCATTGGAAAACCATTCTACTTTCATAAGAGAAGCCCAGAAGACTGACAATGAGATTGCTGAGATAAAGGAAAGGATGAGCAAAGGAAAGGCCAAAGGATTTCACGAGGATGAGAACGATACTTTATGGTTTGAGGATCGTGTATATGTGCCTAATGACCCTGAGATCAGGAAGTTGATTCTATAGGAGGCCCATGATTCCACGTATTTGATTCACCCAGGAAATACCAAGATGTATCTAGATTTGAAAGAAAATTTCTAGTGGACCGGAATGAAGAAGGATATTCCAGAGTATGTAGCAGTATGTGATGTATGTCAGAGAGTGAAGGCAGAGCATCAGAAGCCAGCAGGATTGCTACAGCCATTGCCAATACCCGAATGGAAGTGGGATAAGCTAGGCATGGACTTTATCACAGGATTGCCTAGGACTCATTCAGGCTATGACTCGGTATGGGTTGTAGTCGATCCATTGACGAAGGTAGCTCATTTCATCCGTGTGAAGACCACTTATACAAGTGTGAAGTTGGCAAAGATATACATGACCAAGATTGTATTTCTGCATGGAGTTCCGAGGACCATTGTATCAGATAGAGGAACCCAGTTTACCTCAAAGTTCTGGAATCAATTGCACGAAACTTTGGGTACCATGCTAGAGTTCAGCATAGCCTTTCATCCCCAGACAGATGGACAGACTGAGAGAGTCAATTAGATTCTGGAAGACATGTTGAGAGCTTGTGCGCTAGATTATGGATCTAGTTGGGACGACAATTTGCCATACGCAGGATTCTCTTACAATAACAGTTATCAAGCTAGTTAGAAGATGGCCCCTTTCTAAGCTTTGTACGGAAGGAGGTGCAGCACACCGTTATTGTGGGATGAAGTTGGAGACCGTCAGTTGTTTGGACCAGATTTGATTAAGGAGTCTGAAGAGAAAGTTAAACTGATTCATGATAGACTCAAGGTAGCCTAGTCCGGGCAGAAGAGTTATGCGGATTCAAAATGCAAGGAGACAGTTTACAAAGTCAGAGACAGAGTATATCTTCGTGTGTCCCCACTCTGAGGAGTTAAGCGTTTTGGAGTTAAGGGAAAGCTAGCACCATGTTTTGTGGGACCATATAAAGTTTTGGAACGAATGGGAGACGTTGCTTACAAGCTGGAACTGCCAGAAGGATTGTCAGGAGTTCACGATGTGTTTCATGTTTCCCAGTTGAAGAAGTGCCATGCAGAGATGGCCGATACTCCTCTGAGAGATACAGCGCCACTGGAAGCAATTCAGCTGGATAGTGATTTGACTTACGAGGAGAAACCAGTGAAGATTCTCGAGTTTGCAAGCCGAGTCCCACGCAGCAAGGTTATCAAGTTTTGCACAGTTCAGTGGAGCCACCATACCGAGGATGAAGCCACCTGGGAACGAGAGGAAGACCTACGGAATGACCACCCGCACCTATTTTCTAGCCAACCCGAATCTCGAGGGCGAGATTCATCTTAAGGGGGGTAGGTTTTAAACATCCCAAATTTCAAATTTGGAATGTTATACATAGATCATCATTGCATATCATATTTCATTGTATTTTTGATTGATTCTAAAAATTCTAAGCAACTCAAGGACCCACGGAGAGAGTTGGGGATTTCGTTATTTTCATATTTGAGTTTTCTCAAATTTTGAAAAGAGGATCATTTGGTTTTAATTTTTTTTTCTCCGAATATTTCCAATGTTAAAATAAAAGAGAGGAGATAAAATGACTTCTCCAAAATAAAAGGAATATTGGAGGAAAAATGTTAAAAATCAAATAAGAATTTTATTTGGACTTTTATTGCTATTTTATTTGAATTAGGAAAAAATGCGATTTTCAAAATTGCATTAGTAGCCCAAATAAATGTTCACTTTGTCCGCAATATTACTAGAGGATCGTGAAAATTTATTTCAGGATTCTTGGACTCCGTTTAGTATTTGTTTTGTTTGTTTTTCCGCGTCAGATCTATTTAAAAAAAGTGCACCGACCTAACGGGTCGTGCCCGACCCGGACACTGCCCCCGCCGACATTTATAAGCGTGAGGCCCGACACTGCCAGCCCAAGCTACCCCACCGCCCGAAACCCTAGCTGCCGCCGCCTCGAGACGCGTGTCGCCACCGCCTCCCCATCGCGCCGCCACCGACGACCGCCTGCCCGCCGCCCGCCGGAGCCGCCACCGACCGCCCCGCCGCCAGAGCTGCCGTCGCCGCCGGAGTCGCCGCCGCCGCCACCCGATCCCGCCGCCGCCACCGATCTTGCCGGAGGTAGAAGCCGCCGCCGCCGTCGTCCAGGTTTTTCTCAAAAAACCGATCGGTTCTCGGTTTTTTTTAAACCTAGATCTAGTTTTTTTAGATCGGTTTGGTTTTTTTCGTTTTAATTATTTAGCGGGCATTCGTTCATATGTTCCTTTTAACAAACGCCATTCGTCAGTTAGTCGCGGACAGCGAACGTTCGTTCGTTAGCCTGTTCGTCTCGTTTTATTTTCCAGGGTTTTTCTATGATTATTTTTTATCGCAATTTCTGCCATTATCTTCGATCTAGTTTATCTTTTTGCTTGTTTATCCGAATCAGATGAAACAAGCGCCTAGATCTTCGTCTCGAAGCCCTCTTTCTGTTTAACCAACTTGAACAAGATTTTGGTATTGTAAAATTTGACTTTAGTCCAGATTAGTTAACGAATCTCGTTTCTTTCGTAGTTTGAGTTTCATTGCTCCGTTTGATTTGATTCTTTTTGCAAACCGGAGTTCTTCAGTTGAACTTTCTGGTTAGATTTTCTCATTTGAGTTCTACCCGTGCTTCTAGTTGAGTGCTTATCTATGTTATTGTTTGTTTGTGATAGAATTCTCGGAGTGCAAAGCGTGCTGCTACGAGTCTCTAGGCTTTGCGGATCATCAGCAAGGCAAGTAACACTTTGATCATATCCCTTTATTACCTAGTTTTTATGCATTATTCTCAATCCTGAAACATTGCATGCTTAGGATCCGAATAACATGTGGGTTTGGGAAGTAGATGATGAGGTAGAACCTATTTCCCTTTTATTATCAAACCTTTGGGAGTAACTTCTACGTTATGCTCAGGATTGCTATGCTATGCTCGTAGACGTGGATTGGGTGAGTGTATCCATGACAGATGTGAGTATTGTTAATTAATGGTGAACTTAAGGTGGCTACTTAAATACACATCTAGGTGGATTGGTGGAGGCACCCTGGAGTACCCAGTGGTTGTCAGGGCACCTGGAGAACCCAGTGCTTGCCCAAGGGAATCCCGGAGTACCCGTGTGATTACCCTATGGAATGCCACCCAAGCTCAAAGGGATCATAAGATTATTCATGCTAGAAACTTTCGTGTGCAGCCACAAGCCATTATGGGCTCTGGCATAGTTGAGTATGTTGCGTGAGCCCTTGAAGAGGTGGGACTAGCAGATGTAGGGGAAAGTAGGTGTAATTGTCCATCCAGAGTAAAGAGTTAATGTTTCTGAAAGACTGTGTCTCGGTCATCCGTTTCTCAAACACCATGTAGTGCGAGAAATCCAACGGAGGAGATCGAGTCTTGTGGGGAAAAGTGCACAAACCTCTGCAGAGTGTACAAACTAATCATGGTTAGTCGTGTCCCCGGTTATTGACATCTTGAGTATCTGGTTCTTGGATTGTCATGTTGATCTCATCACTCTAAATAAATTTGTTGTGTTAATTGATATTGCTTAATTGGGATTGAGTTGGAGGAACCTTCTCATTGTTTATCAACCACCATGATAGTTAAATAAAATTTATTCCTTTGATGTAGGGAAAAATTGGCTTTATGCAAAAACAGTAACCATAGAGCTTTCCACCAGCCATATATGCATGTAGTGTTAGCATTTATTCTGTTCATTACTATATGTGTTACATTGCCAGCATATTCCATGTGCTGACACGTTTCGGGCTGCAACAAATCATGTTGCAGACTTTTCAGACGACGAGTAAGGTGCCATAGGTCATTGTCGTTCACTTAGCTATGTCGTTGGAGTTGATGGACTCACTTTATCTTCCAAGCCTTCTGCTGTTATCTTATTTAGATGGCCTTAAGCCATATTATTGTAATAAGTTATCTTTTGAGACATTCGATGTAATAATTGTGTGATTGAAACTCTATTATAAATCCTCAAGTACTGTGCGTGTTAGCATTACCGATCCAGGGATGACACCGATGCACAGAGACTAGACTGTTTGAGGTCTGGTCGCTACATGATGGTGCCCTATTTAATGTGAATGCAGCTGTCTCTAATGCATAATCCCAAAACGATAGTGGTAAATCGGTAAGAGACATCATAGATCACACCATATCTAACAAAGTGTGGTTACGACGTTCGGACACACCATTACATTGTGGTGTTCCAGGTGGCGTGAGCTGTGAAACTATTCCCCAGTGTTTTATTGAAGGCCAAACTCATAACTCAAAGATTCGCCTCTGTGATCAGATCGTAGAAACTTTATTTTCTTGTTATGATGATTCTCCACTTCACTCTGAAATTCTTTGAACTTTTCTAATGTTTCAGACTTGTGTTTCATTTAAGTAGATATACCCATATCTGCTCAAATCATCTGTGAAGGTCAGAAAATAACGATACCCTCCACGGGCATCAACACTCATTGGACTGCATACATCAGTATGTATTATTTCCAATAAGTCAGTAACTCGTTCCATTGTTTCGGAGAACGGAGTTCTAGTCATCTTGCCTATAAGGCACGGTTCACAAGTATCAAATGATTCATAATCAAGTGATTCCAAAAGTCCATTTTTATGGAGTTTCTTCATGCGCTTTACACCGATATGACCCAAACGGCAGTGCCACAAATAAGTTGCACGATCATTATCAACTTTGCATCTTTTGGTATCAATATTATGAATATGTGTATCACTACGATCAAGATTCAGTAAACCATCAACATTGGGTGTATGACCATAGAAGGTTTTATTCATGTAAACAGAATAACAATTATTGTCTGTCTTAGATGAATAATCGTATCGCAATAAACATGATCTAATCATATTCATGCTCAACGCAAACACCAAATAACATTTAGGTTTAACACTAATCCTGAAATTATAGGGAGTGCGCCATGATGATCATATCATTCTTGGAACTACTTCCAACACACATCGTCACTTCATCCCCAACTAGTCTCTATTTATTCTGCAACTCTTGTTTCGAGTTACTAATCTTAGCAACCGAACAAGTATCAAATACCCAGGGATTACTACAAGCACTAGTAAGCTACACATCAATAACATGTATATCAAATATACCTTTGTTCACTTTGCCATCGTTCTTATCCGCCAAATATTCGGGGAAGTTCCGCTTCCAGTGACCATTTCCTTTGCAGTAGAAACACTCAGTTTCAGGCTTAGGTCCATCTTTGGGCTTCTTCACGGGAGTGACAACTTGCTTGCCATTCTACTTCAAGTTCCCTTTCTTTCCCTTTGCCCTTTACTTTAAACTAGTGGACTTCTCAATCATATTACTTAAGAACTCCCACTTAGATAGACATCCCTCTAGTCATCTAAATGATCACGTGATCCAAATCAACTAAATCATGTTCGATCATCACGTGAGATGGAGTAGTTTTCAATGGTGAACATCACTATGTTGATCATATCTACTATATGATTCACGTTCGACCTTTTGGTCTCAGTGTTCCGAGGCCATATCTGCATATGCTAGGCTCGTCAAGTTTAACCCGAGTATTCTGCATGTGCAAAACTGGCTTGCACCCGTTGTATGTGAACATAGAGCTTATCATAACCGATCATCATGTGGTGTTTCGGCATGACGAACTGTAGCAATGGTGCATACTCAGGGAGAACACTTATACCTTGAAATTTAGTAAGGGATCATCTGGTAATGCTACCGCCGTACTAAGCAAAATAAGGTGCATAAAAGATAAACATCACATGCAATCAAAATATGTGACATGATATGGCCATCATCATCGTGTGCTCATGATCTCCATCACCGAAGCATTGTCATGATCTCCATCGTCACCGGCACGACACCTTGATCTCCATCGTAGCATCGTTGTCGTCTCGCCAGCTATTGCTTCTACGACTACCGCTACCGCTTAGTGATAAAGTAAAACAATTGCATGGCGATTGCATTGCATACAATAAAGAGACAACTATATGGCTCCTGCCAGTTGTCGATAACTCTATTACAACACATGATCATCTCATACAACAATTTATATCACATCATGTCTTGACCATATCACATCACAGCAAGCCCTGCAAAAACAAGTTATATGTCCTCTACTTTGTTGTTGCAAATTTTACGTGGCTGCTACGGGCTTCTAGCAAGAACCGTTCTTACCTACGCATCAAAACCACAACAATTTTTCATCAAGTGTGCTATTTTAACCTTCAACAAGGACCGACCGTAGTCCAACTTGATTCAACTAAAGTTGGAGAAACAGACGCCCACCAGCCACCTAGTGCAAAAGCACGTCGGTAGAACCAGTCTCATGAACGCGGTCATGTAATGTCGGTCCGGGCTGCTTCATCCAACAATATCGCCGAATCAAAGTAAGACATCGGTGGTAAGCAGTATAACTATTATTTCCCACAACTCTTTGTGTTCTACTTGTGCATAAAACATCTACGCATAGACCTGGCTCTGATAACACTGTTGGGGAACGCAGTAATTTCAAAAAAAAATCCTACGATCACGCAAGATCTATCTAGGAGATGCATAGCAACGAGAGGGGAGAATGTGTCCACGTACCCTCATAGACCGAAAGCGGAAGCGTTTAGTAACACGGTTGATGTAGTCGAACGTCTTCATGATCCAACCGATCCAAGTACCGAACGTACGGCACCTCCGCGTTCAGCACACGTTCAGCTGGATGGCGTCCCTCGTGATCTTGATCTAGTTGAGGATGAAGGTGAGTTCCGACACCACGACGGCGTGTTGCCGGTGATGATGATGTTACCGGCGCAGGGCTTCGCCTAAGCACTATGGCGATATGATCGAGGTGTGTAACTATGGAGGGGGCACCGCACACGGCTAAGGCAAAACTTGGTGTGTTCTAGGGTGCCCCCATGCCCCCGTATATAAAGGAGGGAGGGAGAAAGGCTGGCCCCCTAGGGGTGTGCCAAGAGTATGGAGTCCTACTAGGACTTCCAAATCCTAGTAGGAATCCCTTTCCTTTTCGGAGTAGGAGAAAAGGAAAGAGGGAAAGAGAGAGGGAGTAAGAAAGGGCAAGGGGGCGCTGCCCCCTTCCCCTAGTCCAATTTGGACCCATGGGGGGTGGCACCACCTCCCCTTTGGCATGCCTCCTCCTTTCTCGTATGGCCCAATAAGGCCCATTACTTCTCCCGGTGAATTCCCGTAACTCCCCGGTACTCCGAAAAATACCTGAATCACTCGGATCCTTTCCGATGTCCGAATATAGCCTTCTAATATATGAATCTTAACCTCTCGACCATTTAGAGACTCCTCATCATGTCCGTGATCTCATACGGGACTCCGAACAAACTTTGGTCATCAAATCACATAACTCATAATACAAATCATCATCGAACATTAAGCGTGCAGACCCTACGGGTTCGAGAACTATGTAGACATGACCGAGGCACATCTCTGGTCAATAACAAATAGCGGAACCTAGATGCTCATATTGGCTCCTATGTATTCTACGAAGATCTTTATCGGTTAAACTACATAACAACATATGTTGTTCCCTTTGTCATCGGTATCTTACTTGCCCGAGATTCGATTGTCGGTGTCGGGGAAACTGATCCACGAACACCTATGGGACCGGCAGACCGAGCCCCTTTCAGTTCGGCGGGGGGCGGAGGTCGCACGAAGAGCAGATCGAGGCGAAGCACACGAGCAGTTTACCCAGCTTCGGAGCTCTCCGGAGAGATAATACTCCTACTGCTGCATGTATGTGTATATTGAGTTCTTGCTCGGGAGCGTTGTGAGAGCTACCAGACCGAGCGTGAGAGTGTTTCTGGCGTTCGAATGAGCCGAACCCCTTCTACGTTGCGCATGGGCCTCCTTTTATATGCTCAAGGGGTCACCGACAGGTGGCAACGCAGACAAAGGGCAAAAATGGAAAAAGAGATGCGGTAGGTACAACTACCTATACTGTAGATACAGTGTATCATACCTAACTCTGACGGCAGGGGACAAAGGCATTAAATGCCCGTCTGTGTCGCCCAAACAGTGCAAACAGAGACCGTCAGGGGCGCCACCGCTCGCCACGATGGCTATCTTGTCAGCGCCGCTTGCCACCGTGCACCGCTGGCTGCACAGCCTCTCGCCACGCGCGCCTGGAAAGGCCCCAGGGCGACACGTTGGTGGATGTGCTGGAGCGCGGGTGCGGAGTGGCCGCTTGCCGCGGCAAGTGCCTTGCCGCGGTCGTTGTCTTGTCGGGCCCGGGAGCTTGTCGCTTACCGAGCCTTGCCGGGGCGCGTGGCGCATCGCGGCAAGCTTCTTTGGGATGCCTTGGTTGGCCTTCCCGGCAAGCTCCTCTTGCCGGGGCCTTGTCTTCTTGGCTTGAATACTTTGTTCTTGAATGGCTTCCCGGCAAGCTCCTCTTGCCGGGGTCTTGTCTCCTAAGGAGCCACGGAGGATCTTGGCGGTCGCCTGGCAAGCCTTGCCGCAGGGTGCTGCGACTGCCCGTGCACAAGTTCGGGATACTAGGGTACCCCTACTCTAGTACACCAACAGGAGCCCCCGGGCCTGGGCCACACACGGTGCCGAGCGCTGTTGGGCCAGGCCCAAAAACAGGGCACGGGCACGTGCGGCCTAGGTTGTGCCATTTCTTACCCCGTATCCACCGCGCTCTCCCGAACGGCACGCGTCGAATGCAGCATCGTGGGAGAGATCGTGGGTGGTTTCTTTATTCGGAAAAGCGTAACGTTCGCCCCTCCCTCTTTATAAGCAGAGGAAACAGGGGCAGTAGCCCATCTCGCCGGTTACTACTCCCAAATCTCCACCGCTCCCCCCTTCTGAGAGAGAGCAGCGCTCCGCCCCCCATTGCCACCAACACCACCAACGCTGTCGACCTCTCCCACCACCTCCGCCATGGCTCCGAAAGCCAACAAGGGGAAGGGCGTGAAGTCGGCCGAGGCGCAGCGGCTCGCGGCGCTGCGAAAGGAGCAGGCGATCTTTCCCCCCCAGCTCGACGCGAAGGAGCTGAGGGAGTACTACTACCTCTTCTGGTCGACACAGACGCGAGCGCATCCACGCACGAAGGTACTTTCGGCTGCGGCTTCGAAGTTAGCTCCGACTGGATACCCTTTCTTCACGTTGTTCTTCTACTGCGGGCTCTGCCCGCCTTACTCCGAATTCTTTCGCGACATCATGAACACCTACGGGCTCCACCTCCTTGACTTCACCCCCAACGTCGTTCTGACCATGGCAGTTTTCGCACATCTCTGCGAGAACTTTGTCGGAGTCCACCCAAATGTAGCCCTCTTCCGCCATTTCTTCATACCCCGAGTTGAGAGGGGAGAGCCCTTGTCTGGCGGAATCGCCTGGATCTCAAGACTCGGCAAGAAGGACGCTTATCTGGAGGGCGAGCTCCGCAGCAAGTGGGACGAGTGGAGAGCAAACTGGTGCTGGATTGTCGAGGAGAACCCGCAGCCTTTCACCGCCGAGCGCCAAGTCCCAGTAGTGCGCGGCAACGATTGGAGCAACTTGGCCCCGGAAGACGCAAGGCTGAAGATTGCCGTCACCAGGATCCTGCGCCTCAGACTTGCCGGGCTGACTGTAGGCGCCGTTGGCGCAGATTTCCTCCGCCGCCGCATCGCCCTCCTGCAGGAGAGGGGGAGACCCGCCTGGGAGTTCCAGAACGCGGCGGACATCATGAGGCTGCGCCCGGGCCTCAATTTCAATTTCACCGTCTTGGAGCTGGACGCAATGCTCCTGGAGCTGTTCAAGCATGATCCCGAGCATCCCGGAGCGTTTAGGTTGCCGAGGGGGGTCGTTCCGCTCTGCAACAACTCTTCGCTTGACCGCATCCGCGCAATGATGCCGCTCTGCGACTCTCATGGGATTGTCCCCACTTGGCAAGAGCCTGCCGACGACGTCGTGCAAGAGTTCTTCGACAGTTGGCAGAAGTGGCGATCCGCCCCGACGAGCAGAAGAGCCTCACCCGCGACACCACCGACGACGAGATGCGGCGCATCGCCACCAGGCTGGAAGAGGCGGCAGCAGCCGTTGCCGCAGGCCAATTTGGATTCACCATGGAGGAGGCAGAGGCAGCAGAGGCGGCAAGCCTTGCCGAGCGAGAGGAGCTTGCCGGCGAGGAAGAGCTTGTCTGGCCTGAAACAGAGTCGAGCGAGCCTGCCGAGGGCGCGAGCGACTCGTTGAAGATCGGCTCCACCTCTTCTCCACCTTCAGCCAGCTCGCCGCAAGCGGAGCCCCAAGCTCCACCGAGAAGGCGTCTCCGCAGGGCTGGGGACGCAGCAGGGCGGCAGACAAGTCAACAGCCGCCGCGCCGCGCGACACGCTCTACCGCGGCAAGCACTGTTGCCGCGGGAGCGCCTCACGCCGCTGCAGCAACTGGAGCGGGGTCCTCTCGCACCACCGCCACTGCCCCCGCCAAGCGGTCGAGGGATCCTACTCCTCCGCCTCGTCGCACCGGAGGCGAGCCGGACTTCGATCTCTCCGCGCTCAGCTCCGACGAGGAAGAAGAAGAGTAAGATTTCTCTGCTGTACTTGTAGTTCTTCAATTTTGTTGCTTTGTCTTGTATCTGATCTGCTTCATTCTGAACCTATTCCTTTTCAGGACGCTGGCTCAAAGAGCGGCGAAGAGAGCCAAGGCCCCGGTGATCGTCATCGAGGATGAACCCGTCGCGCCAACGGGGGACATGCCTGAGACCACCTTGCCGGACCCGGCAGCTACTCCCCAAAGCAGCCCCCAGCGCAGCCCCCAGCGTAAGTATATGGTTTACTTCCTGCTTTTAGGCGCGCATGGGTGCTCTTTCTTTGCTGATATCTTTGATTGTTGGGTTGTGCAGGAGCAGAGCAGCTTCACCAGGAGCGTCCGGAAACCGCTCCCAAAGTGCCATCTGCTTCAACCACACCGCCAAGGGAGGATTCCCCGGCAAGGGAGCGTTCTCCGGCAAGGGAGAATTCTCCGGCAAGGGACAGTTCTCCGGCAAGGGGCAGCACCAGCGACCCTCCGGTGGTTGAGACCGCGACTGCAGATCCAAGTGCAGGTGATCCTCTTGCCTGAAAACTTCCCTCGGGTTTTTCTTTTTCTGATTTTCTTTTTGAACATTTGCTTGACTTTTCTCCCTCTTCCGGTCATCAGATCCTCCTGCCACGGAGCCAATGGAAACTGAAGTCGCCGGCAAGGAGAACGCGCGTGGTGACGCAGGCGACACCGTGACCACCGAAGAAGGAGCCGGCGCTGATGAGCCCGCCGGAGAGGAGACCGCCAAAGCTGCCGCCGTAGAAGCTGGCAAGGGATCCGGCGATCGTACTGATGGCCCTGAGGCCGCAGGAGCGCTAGGCGCTGCGCCGACCGTCGATCCCTCCGCCGCTGCCGCAGCACCAGGCTCCGAAGAGCCCCAGCCCGGCGCCTATCTGAAGGCCGGCGATGGCATCTTCATCAAGCTCCCCTGGGCCTCAAGCTCCAGGGCGTCGGTCGAAGGAGAAGTCTTGGACGGAGAAGTGCTTGCCTCCGCGGGGCTGTCGTTGGTCGATGCGCCAAGCAGCAGCAGCGGCGAGCCTGAGGAGGAGCGGCTGCTGCGGAAGTTGCTGGCGCTCTACCGCGCCCGCCAAGCCAAGCTGGAATCGCGGGAAGCGCTTGTGGCGAAGGCGGGGGTGGATATTGAGAAGCGTGTGGAGGAGCTCCGGAGCATGAGACAGGAGGCTCTCCGGTCCCTCCGAGGCGCGGAAAGCCTTCCTCCTAGAGAAGACCGAGGTTGAAGGGCAACAGCGCCTTGCCGCTGAGAAGCTGTTTGCGCAGGAAGGCGAGCTGGCGCAGCACAAGGTTAACCTTGACAGCCACGAGGAGGAACTTGCCGTGCGCGAGCAATCAATTGGCGGGGCCCTCCAGGAAGCAAAGGACGCCGCCGCCGCCGCCGCCGAGGCCGCCAAGAAGGAGCTAGAGGTGAAAGTGGTGCAGCTGGAGGCCGACCTCAAGGCGGGCGGCGAGGAGCTTGCCGCGCTCAAGCTTGAGCGCGAAAAGGATGCCGCCACTCATGGCGAGCTGCAGGGTCTCCTTGCCGAGAGGAGCAAAGAACTTAGCGCCGCCAAGGATTCCAACGCCGATCTCGAGCTGAAGTTGGCCACCTTAACCCAGACACTGGACGGGGCCAGGGAGCGGGAGATGGCCTTGGCGGAGAAGGTCAAGGCCAACGAGGCGTTGCTGGCGAGTGCTGCCGCCGCCCAGAACACCTTCAGGGAAAATGTGGAGCACTGGACGGAGGGCCTTGTGGATGTTGCCGCCACCATCGACGGAGAGCTGGCGCAGCTGGGAATGGAGGATCTTGGGTACTCCTCCGACGAGCGTCTCCAACCCAGCGCCAAGCTCAGCCTGTTCTTCAAGGGCGTGGCGAAGGCGCTCCAGCGACTCCGGGAGAGGATCCCAAAGCAGCTGGCCGACGAGTCGCGCAAGATCTGCGCGGGAGCTCTTCAGAAGGTGCTGATGAAGGTGGCCTTCCGCAACCCAGGTCTCAACCTCACCAACGTCCTCCAGTCTTTGCCGCCGGATGCCGATCTGGAAGCACTCAAGGCCCTTGTCGCACCCATTGTGGACAAGGTGAGCGGGATCAAGAGGGTTGAGGGCGATCGCATAGATTAGGCCGCCCGTTTTCTCTTTTCCTTGTCGCTGCTGGTCATGCCATGAGAACACTCTGTTAGAGTTGCGACAAGTTATCTTGTAATATAACTCTATTTTGGATATCGACTGCTATGTTACTTCCTTTACTTGATTCCTTCCTTTGTATGTTTTTTTGCCCTACGCTTTTAGGGAACTTGCCAGCGCAGGCACCCTTGCCGCGAGCGCCGAGTGCGGAATGTCAGCAGCCTGCTGGCGGTGCCGCTTCCGACAAGAAACCTTGTCGCACCTAGTCGCAGCTCACTTAAGTTGTTGAGCGGACTCGAAACAAAGTAAGGGTGCAACTAGCTACGAGTTGGTTCCTCCGCGCATAGGTTTTCCATACAAAGCACGGTCGTTCAAGGAAGACAACTTAAAAATTTAAAAACTGATTGCTCAAACTTTGGCAACTTAGCTTTTCTGTCGTTTGCTTCCCGGCAAGGCGAAACTTTCTTGAACGATGCCTGGTCCACACCATTATCTTCTCCTTCCCCCCGGCAAACTTGTGGGCGAGGGAATTTTCCTTCCTTTGAGAAAGAGAAAGAAGAGAAAATAAAGATATGGAGCCTTACGGCTCGTTATTGCTTACCGGGGGTTGGTGCTGCACAAAGTGTCAGATAACACATGCAAAAAAGAAGAAAGCATGAAATTGACAAGATGTGCGGAGCACATGAGCTTTATTTATGCACGGGGTCTGCGCCCGGCTTTGTACGAAGGATTACATGCAACAGCGGCAAGACTTGTACAAAAGGTGGTTGCCGGAACAGGTTCCGGCAACCGCGCCCTACGGGTAAAACTTACGAAGATGTTCAATATTCCAGGAGTTGCTCACCGGAATTCCATCTTCGGTCTCAAGGCGGACAGCGCCAGGCCTAGTGACTCGTTTCACCCGGTAAGGGCCTTCCCACTTCGGCGTCAACTTGTTGGAATTCTTGGCGGACTGAACGCGCCGAAGAACAAGGTCGCCTTCCTCGAAACTTCTGGCACTAACTTTGCGGCTATGGTAGCGGCGCAAAGCTTGCTGATATCGAGCAGCTCGTACAGCGGCCTGAAGACGATCTTCCTCAAGGAGCAGCGCGTCATCTTGTCGCAGCTGCTCTTGCTCAAGCTCATCATAAGCGAGCACTCGAGGTGACCCGTATACGAGTTCCGTGGGGAGAACTGCCTCTGCTCCATAGACTAGAGCGAAAGGTGTCTGGCCAGTGGCTCGATTTGGCGTCGTCCTGATCGACCAAAGAACCACCGACAGCTCCTCGATCCAGTTCTTTCCGCACTTGCGCAGCCTGTCGAAAGTCCTGGTCTTGAGCCCGCGCAGCACTTCAGCATTTGCCCTCTCCGCTTGACCGTTGCTTCTCGGATGAGCAACAGAAGCGAAGCAGACCTTGGCGCCAAGATCTTGGACGTACTGCATGAAGGTGTGGCTCGTGAATTGCGTGCCGTTGTCGGTGATGATCCTGTTAGGGATCCCGAAACGGCAAACAATCGACCTGAAGAACTTGACTGCTGACTGTGCTGTCACCTTCCTCACTGGTTCCACTTCCGGCCACTTTGTGAACTTGTCGATTGCAACGTACAAGTACTCAAAGCCCCCGACAGCTCGGGGGAAGGGGCCGAGGATGTCGAGCCCCCAGACCGAAAATGGCCAGGATAAAGGGATCGTCTGGAGAGCTTGAGCTGGCTGGTGTATCTGCTTGGAATGGAACTGGCACGCTTCACACTTGGTTACTTGTGCAGTTGCATCCTGGAGGGCTGTCGGCCAAAAGAAACCTTGCCGGAACGCTTTGCCGGCAAGTGCTCTTGCGCCAATGTGGTGACCACATATGCCTCCATGTATCTCTGCCAACAGCTGTTGTCCGTCTTCCCGGCGAATACACTTCAATTTCACACCGTTGAGTCTTCTTCTGTACAGTATGTTGTCGACAAACTTGTACATACTTGACTGCCGGGCTACCCTTTCCGCTTCTTCTTGCTCTTCGGGAAGCTCTCCTGTCTGAAGGAAACGGACAATCTGCTGTGCCCATGCTGGAGCCTGCGGCTCGACAACAAGGACTAAAGGCACATCTGCTGCTGCGGGAACATCCCCTTCTACGGCAAGGGCCTGCGGCCCAGCTGGAGCTTGATGTTCCCTAGCAAGCTTGCCGGAGCAAAACTTGTCGGGAGCGTCTGCTTCAACGGAACAAACCCTAGGGCTTGCCGGAGCAGACTGCTCCTCAGCACTCTTGGTGTTGATCTTGGGGACCTTCTTGGCGGCAGCTTCGGGGAGCTCTGCCGGAAAATAGTCACCAGAAATCAACTTCCTTTTCTTGTTCTGCCCAGTTGATGGTGTCACGGATGGTTGAGTCAGCTTGAGCACAAAAATCCCTGGTTCCACAGGTAACTTAAGTGCGGCGCACTTTGACAGGCCATCGGCAATGTCGTTCTGAGCTCTTGGGACATGTTCCATCTGCAGGCCGTCAAAGTGCTCTTCTAGCTTTCTCACTTCATCAACGTAAGCCTCCATCAACGGACTCTGATAACTCTTGTTCACTTGGCCGACGACAAGCTGTGAGTCACCCCTGACAATGAGCTTCTTGATTCCAAAGTCTGCTGCGATCCTGAGACCGGCAAGCAAGCCTTCATACTCTGCAGTATTGTTTGTTGCTTGCTCCTTGGGAAAGTACATCTGGACTACGTACTTGAGGTGTTCTCCGGTGGGTGCGACAAGGAGCATGCCAGCACCGGCACCTTGCAGCGAAAAGGCACCATCAAAGTACATGAGCCACTCTTTGCTTGCCTCCTTGACGGGGATGCTCGTTTCCGGAATTTCTTCGTCTGGTGTTGGCGTCCATTCTGCTACGAACTCTGCCAATGCTCTGCTCTGGATAGTCGAAGTGCTTTCAAACTTGAGGCCAAAGCTTGACAGTTCCAGTGCCCACTCGACAATCCTGCCTGTTGCTTCTGGATTTTGCAGTATCCTCTTCAGCGGAAAACGAGTGACAACTGTGATCTCATGTGCTTGGAAGTAATGGCGCAGCTTTCTCGAGGCCATGAGAAGGCCGAAAAACAATTTCTGCACACCAGAGTACCTTGACCTAGCTCCCTGCAGAAGGGAACTAACAAAATAAACCGGGCGCTGCACCATCCTCTTTTGCGTCCCTTCACATGCCTGCGCAGATCCATCTTTGTCGGGGCCAGAGCTTGTCGGTGAAGCCCCCTGCTTGTCGCTGGATGTGTCTGTCGTGGTTGCTGGCTCATCATCCGCCTCCCTCTCCGCCACTAACGCAGCACTAACCACTTGATTGGTTGCCACTATATACAGCAGCAACTTCTCTTGTGGCTTAGGTGCGACAAGTATTGGAGTGGAGGACAGGTATCTCTTCAAGTCCTGCAGCACAGCCTCCGCTTCCGGAGTCCATTTCATTGGACCTGCCTTTTTCAATATTTTGAAAAATGGCAGGGCGCGCTCAGCAGATCTAGAGATAAACCTGCTGAGAGCAGCCACGCAACCGGCAAGTCTTCTCACATCCTTGACGCGCTTCGGTGCTTCAATCTGCTCGATGGCCTTGATCTTGTCGGGATTGGCTTCAATTCCCCGCTGAGACACGAAGAACCCGAGAAGCTTGCCGGAGGGGACTCCAAACACGCACTTCTCGGGGTTAAGCTTGAGGTTGATCTTGCGCAGATTTGCAAAGGTTTCGTCTAAATCTTGAATCAGGGTTGCCTTGTCTTTGCTCTTGACCACTATATCATCCATGTAGGCTTCTACATTTCTGTGTATTTGTGGCTCAAAAGCGACATGGACTACCCTTGCAAATGTTGAACCAGCATTCTTCAAACCAAAAGGCATCCGTACGAAACAGTACGTGCCACATGGGGTGATGAATGCGGTCTTCTCCTCATCCTCTTCTGCCATGAAGATCTGATGGTATCCTGAGTATGCATCAAGAAATGAAAGCAAATCACATTCGGTCGTGGAGTCAACAATCTGGTCAATGCACGGCAAGGGAAATGGGTCTTTGGGACAAGCTTTATTGACATCGGTGAAATCGATACAAAGCCTCCATTTCCCGTTAGCCTTGCGCACGACTACGGGATTGGCCAACCACGTAGGATGGAGCACTCCTCTGACAAGGCCTGCTACTTCCAACTTCTTGATTTCTTCTGCGATGAATTCTTGGTGCTCCACTACCTTTTTTCTGACTTTCTGCTTGACGGGCCGCGCGTGAGGACAAACGGCAAGGTGGTGCTCAATTACTTTCCTGGGAACACCGGGGATATCAGACGGTTGCCACGCAAACACGTCGACATTTGCCCGCAGGAAAGCAACGAGCGCGCTTTCCTATTTGGGGTCGAGAGTGGCACTGATGGTGAAGGTACCACCAGTGTCGTCCTCCTTGGCGGACACCTTCTTGGTTTCTGGTGGATCTGCCATCATCTTCTTATACTTGCTGGTGGAGCTCGATGGTGCGTCCTCGACGGTAGCACAGCACTCCGAAGAGGTGCGCTTGCCGGAGTGGGCATCAGAGCTTTTGCCGGACTTGGTCTTCTTCTTCCCCCCGGGAGCTTCAGCGGCAAGTGACTTGCGATCAGTGGCGGCTGCTGCTTCCCGGTAAATCTTGTCGGCGCAGATAAGAGCATCCTTCTTGTCGCCAGGGACAGAGATGACACTTATCGGGCATGGCATCTTCAGCATGTTGTATGCATAGTGAGAGGCTGTCATGAACTTGGCAAGTGCTGGACGGTCGAGTATCCCATTGTATGGCAATGGAAAGTCAGCAACATCAAAAGTGACCCTCTTAGTCCTGAAGTTCAGCTCGCTACCAAATGTTACCGGCAACGTGATCTTTCCCTTCGGCTTGCTCCTTCCCGGATTGATTCCTTGGAATGTGCCGGTCTCTTCGAGCTTGCTATCAGGGATTTGGAGTTTTTGGAGTACCGCGGAGGAGATCAGGTTCAAGCCGGCCTCGCCGTCAACTAGCATCTTCGTGACCTTGAGGTTGCGAATAGTTGGTGAAACCAACATCGGCAAGCACCCGACCGCAGTTATGCGATCAGGGTGGTCCTCAATATCAAAGATGATAGGCGTGTTGGACCATTTCAGAGGCCTGCGTGACTCCATGGATGGTTTCGCTGCATTGACTTCCCGCATCCACTGCTTGAGCTGGCGGTGTGAAGTATGCAGAGAAGCACCACCGTCAACGCACAGGACCTCTGTGGCTTTCTGAAACTCCTGCTCATCGGCCTCGTCATCATCCATATCTTCGTCGTCGTCGTCATCTTCATCCTTGTCGCGGCCGCGGGGAGGTCTGTCTCCTTGCCGCTGCTTGGCCTTGCCGCGGCGTCCTCCTCGGCCGGGACGTTTCTTGCCAGCTCCTCCAGCACCTTCCTGGGCGTTCTCCTTATCGCGTCGCTCGTACTCAGCCTTCTGCTGCTCGACAAGCTGCTCGACCTTCTTGCAGCTCTGGAGGTCATGGCCCTTGGTGTGGTGGATCTTGCAGTACTGCTTGCCGGAGCTGTCCTGCTTGTCGGCGGCCGCCACGGCCTGCTCGCCGGAGGTACCAGCTTTGGCTTTCTTGGCGCCCCCTCCGTTGCCGGACTGCTCAACGACTAGCACATCTTTGCCTTTCTTCTTCCTGTTGTTTCTCCGCCGGCCTTTCTTTGCCGGGGCAGCATCTTCACTATTAGATCCTGCTGCTCCTGTATTCTCTCCGGGGAGTCTCCTCCCTTCCTCAGCACGTGCACACTTGTCGGCCAGGGCATACAGCTCACTGACGTCTCTGATCTTGCACATCGCCATCTCCTCCCGCATCATGCGGTTTCGCACGTTCTGATGGAACGCACTGATAACCGCGGCAGGGTGGACATCTGGGATGTTGTGCTGTACACGGCTGAATCTCTGAATATACTTGCGCAGAGGCTCTCCTTCCTTCTGGGCGAGCAGATGAAGATCGCTTTCTTGGCCATGAGGTTTGTGGCCGCCTGTAAAGGTGCCGACAAACTGATGGCATAGATCCGCCCAGGAAGATATGGAATTGTCCGGCAAGTGCATGAGCCAGGATCTGACGTTGGGCTTGAGCACCATCGGGAAGTAATTGGCAAGGATCTTGTCGTCTCGTGCCCCGGCAGCCTGCACCGCAATGGTGTAGATGCTGAGGTACTCCGACGGATGCGACTTGCCGTCGTACTTCTCCGGTACGTCTGGCTTGATATTTTTCTTGCTGGGCCACTAGACTTGCCGCATCTCACGAGTGAACGCAGGGCAACCTACCGCGTACGGAAAGTCGCCTGGTTCCCCTGGCGCATGCATGTCGACAGAGGGCCCAGCGCGCTGGTCAGATTGACGTCGCGCTTCTCTTCGGCGCTCGATGCGAGTATGAGCGTCTTCGTGTTGTCGTTCGTGAAGAACTTGGCGTTGATCGCGACGAGCTCGTGGATCCGACGATGCGGTGGAGTCGCTGTCGAGGTGGATCCGGCGAGTCGGCGATCTTGGCCTTCGGGGTGGAGAGTGCATAGCGGTTGCACCCCTATCAGTCTTGTCGCCATCGGTTCGCGTCCGGCAGTCTTGTCGCGGCAGCGAGGTGCTTGGTTGCCGCGCAGTGTCGCCGTTGGCGAAGCCGATGAGACTTTGAATGGTGGCCCTCCATTCGTCGGTCTTGTCCGCCGTTGGAGGGTAATCCAGGAGCAGTTGAGCTCGCGCCAAAGCTTCTCCTGGAGTGGTGGGCGGCAGTGGTGAACGGTGCGAGGAGCGGGATATGCTCGGACTTCTAACTATGTTAGAAGGAGCAACATCCCGTCCAGGCGACCGTGCCTCGCTCGGGCCAGCACGTTGGCGTGCATGCTGGTCTTGAGCAACCCGAGATCCACCAGCTCGATCTTGTTCCAACGAGCGCATGGTACTGCGAATACCATGACGCTGTTGGTCCCGCGCCTCCTGAGATGGGCGCGGTGCACGTACGGACGCCGAGGTCTGTGCAGCCTTGTCCTTGGACTTGGCAGCACTGTAAGCACCCTCGTCGATGCCCGTTCTTCCTCTGGCGTCTACCCCACCGCCCGTTTGCTCCGGTGGTGGTGGAATCGACGCGGACGGAACAGCTGCCTCCGAAGCCTTCTTCTTCGGTGGCATGTTGATGAAGAAAACGAAGATCTAGCCCGTGTGAACGCCGGATTAGGTTCACACAATCTCGACGCCCCCTACCTGGCGCGCCAAAGATGTCGGGGAAACTGATCCACGAACACCTATGGGACCGGCGGACCGAGCCCCTTTCGGTTCGGCGGGGGGCGGAGGTCGCACGAAGAGCAGATCGAGGCAAAGCACACGAACAATTTACCCAGCTTCGGAGCTCTCCAGAGAGATAATACTCCTACTGCTGCATGTGTGTGTATATTGAGTTCTTGCTCGGGAGCGATGAGAGCTACCAGATCGAGCGTGAGAGTGTTTCTGGCTTTCGAATGAGCCGAACCCCTTCTACGTTGCGCATGGGCCTCCTTTTATATGCTCAAGGGGTCACCGACAGGTGGCAACGCAGACAAAGGGCAAAAATGGAAAAAGAGATGCGGTAGGTACAACTACCTATACTGTAGATACAGTGTATCACTCCTAACTCTGACGGCAGGGAACAAAGGCATTAAATGCCTGTCTGTGTCGCCCAAACAGTGCAAACAGAGACCGTCAGGGGCGCCACCGCTTGCCACGATGGCTATCTTGTCAGCGCCGCTTGCCACCGTGCACCGCTGGCTGCACAGCCTCTCGCCACGCGCGCCGGGAAGGGTCCCAGGGCGACACGTGGGTGGATGTGCTGGAGCGCGGGTGCGGAGTGGCCGCTTGCCACGGCAAGTGCCTTGCCGCGGTTGTTGTCTTGTCGGGCCCGGGAGCTTGTCGCTCACCGAGCCTTGCCGGGACACGTGGCACGTTGCGGCAAGCTTCTTTGGGATGCCTTGGTTGGCCTTCCTGGCAAGCTCCTCTTGCCGGGGCCTTGTCTTCTTGGCTTGAATACTTTGTTCTTGAATGGCTTCCCGGCAAGCTCCTCTTGCCGGGGTCTTGTCTCCTAAGGAGCCACGGAGGATCTTGGCGGTCGCCTGGCAAGCCTTGCCGCGGGGTGCTGCAACTGCCCGTGCACAAGTTCGGGATACTAGGGTACCCCTACTCTAGTACACCGACAGTCGGTATCATCATACCTAGTTCAATCTCGTTACTTGCAAGTCTCTTTACTCGTTTCGTAATGCTTCATCCCGCAACTAACTCATTAGTCACATTGCTTGCAAGGCTTATAGTGATGAGGATTACTGAGAGGGCCCTGAGACACCTCTCCAAAACATGGAGTGACAAATCCTAATCTCGATCTATGACAACCCAACAAACACCTTCGGAGTCACCTGTAGAGCATCTTTATAATCACCCAGTTACGTTGTGACGTTTGATAGCACACAAGGTGTTCCTTCGCTCTTCGGGAGTTGCATAATCTCATAGTCTGAGGAACATGTATAAGTCATGAAGAAAGCAGTAGCAATGAAACTGTAACGATCATAATGCTAAGCTAATGAATGGGTCTTGTCAATCACATCATTCTCCTAATGATGTGATCCCGTTCATCAAATGACAAGACATGTCTATGATTAGGAAACATAACCATCTTTGATGGATGAGCTAGTCAATTAGAGGCATACTAGGGACACTATGTTTTGTTTATGTATTCACACATGTACTAAGCTTCCGGTTAATACAATTCTAGCATGAATAATAAACATTTATCATGATATAAGGAAATAAATAATAACTTTATTATTGCCTCTAGGGCCTATTTCCTTCACCCTTGGCATATGTCGAGGAAATACCACGACAGATATCATTAAGTGTAACGATAGTCTCAAAACAACATTGAGAGTATGACGTTAGAAGAACGATCATAATGAATCTACCCAAAAACTTGTTTGTTATACTTTGAGATAACTTCATCATAAGTTAATTGTTATAACACAGAGTGTTAACTTGTGATTTTATGTCCTTAGACCATGAAAGTATTGTAATCACTTCTTACCGTATGATGAGCTTTGGGTTGCTCAAACATCATCAGTAACTTGGTGATCATAACGATAACTTAAAGTTTTATTAGAAAGTTTGGCAAGGGACACGATAGCTCAAGAGTAGAATTTGATCCTCCGATGATGGAGAGATATTCTTAGGGCCCTCTTGGTGTGATGGCATCCATCATCGTCTGGCAAGACAGAGGTGACTTCCTCACGGGAATGCCAGAACACGACAACGAGAAAGAAGAATAACACTGGCAACGAGGAGACCGTATAGTGAGCATGTGTATGACTTAAGAGGATACTGATATATCTCACCTTGGATTCGGTAAAGTATCTCGAAGCAAAGGCAACACACAACATAACCATAGGTTCACTCAAATAACATTCATGTAATCATAGGGATTGATATGGACGTCCTTGTTCCGCTATCGGTCATTGAACGAAGGGGTTTCGTTCATGTCTATGGTTTACCGAACCTATAGGGTTACAAGCTTAAGGTAATCATGATTTGCTGAGTGTTAGTAGGATGATAGTATCAAGGATTTATTTGTGAAATAGTTTTGTTAATATTCGGAATAGTCCCAAGAGGAACCAGAAGCGTTTTGAGGTCGCCGGAAGGGTTTCGGAGTTTATCGGGCAATACCAGGTATTACTGATAAATAATATATAGGTGGAAAATATTTTCGAAGGTGTTAAATTAAATATAAAAGGCTCTAGTAATTGTGTATTTAATTTAATATCAATGGGCCTTAAAAGGCCAAGTAGTGGAAGGAGTATTGGGCCACCATGGCCCAATTGGAAGTGCCCCCCTTTCCTTGTAGGGGTGCCGAATTGGAGTGGGGGACGAGTTGCCCTTGGCTGGCGTCCCAAGGAGGTACTATCCCTCCTTGGTGGCTGCCCCGCTCTTTCCCTCTAACCTATATATAGTGGAGGTATTGGCCCTTTTCTTCATACAAATTTTCGGTGCCTCCTCTAGCCCAATACTCGTGATGAATAGTCATGATGAATTGAAGAAGGAGCTGGAGGATCTCGTCGCCCAGCGATCCAACAAGGAGTAGAGACCGTAGTGACCCAAATCGTTGTCTGTGATTTCCTTCTTCTCTTGCCCCCATGTCTTTCGCGCGTTGCCGCATGTGGCATTTTATATTATCCGGACTATGTAAGATAATTATTATCTGCGCCATTATAACTTTGTCGTCATATTATCCGTTGCCATTTTATTTTTTTGTCGTATTATCTAGTGCCGCATGTGGCATTTTAAATTATCTAGAATACGAGTTGAAAACACGAACAAAGCAAATGCTAATATTGAGCGGGGCCATGGGATCACAAGCAAACACCCTCTCTCTAGGTGCTTTAATTAACCGAATGTTAAACAGTGGCTCGGTCACCCTTAATGGAGAAGTTGTGAGCGAAGTGGGCGGCTGGTGGATGGAGGTCAAAGAGCTCGCTTCTCGGTGAGCATGTGTGGCAGACTGCTAGCACGTGTCTCGTTTAGCATGCGCGGTGGACAGGTCGTACGAGTCCCGTCGAGCCTGTGAAGTGGATAGGTCACACGCGTCCTATCGACCCTGCACGGCAAACTGCTCGCATGCATCCCGTCGAGCCTGTACATTGGACTTCTCGCGCTCGTCCCATCTAATCAAACAGTTGCACGCACGCCACCTACTATGGTTAAATTTTGGCACAAAATGCAAAGAGGACCAATGAACCAGGACCGAGGTAGAACTCTCCCATAAAAAGAGGGACGCATGGCCGCACTAAATGGTTACAGGAACACACAGGTTCAAATAATACAACTGTTTGTGATATTAACGTGTCAGCTATTTGTTCCAGAAGTACTTCGCTGGCTATTAATGTGTGCGCCTTGTCTCAAACTGGACAATTTTTTTACCACGGCATATATGTGCCATGTCATCAAACCATGCCAAGTTTCATGATTTTTGGGTGAGTTTTGGATTTACTGGGATTTAAAAACTGAGATTCTCAATGTTTCATCGCGACGAGATGTTTCTAATTCATTCTCATTCCTTCACTGAGACCTAAACATGCACCCAAGGACACATGTACAATTTTCCACCCATTTTGTTGCACTAAAGCATGCACTTGTAGTTTGAATTTGAATTATGGACATTTAATGCCTAGAAAACTCAATTAATATATAAAATGGCCAAACGAACCCTGAATAGTTTCAAATTTTAGCATGAAACTCCTGTTATTCTATGTTGCATGTAGAAAACAAAATACAAGGCGAGAAGAGGCAACGGTTAACGTTTCACCCACAAGAGGGGCATGTTTCCCTACCGGAACCACGAGGGTTGCGAGCAGCTCCGGTTTGTAAGAGGCTTGTAATAAATCTTGGCTCAAAGTGGACAATTGTTTTACCACGACATATATGTGCCATGTCGTGACACCATGCCAAGTTTCATGATTTTCTGGTGAGTTTTGGATTTACGGAGATTTAAAAACCGAGATTCTCAATGTTTGAGGCCGAGCCAGGACACCTTAGACGGTTGAATTCATTCCCATTCCTTGCATGGGACCTAAACATTCACCCAAGGACACATGTACGATTTCTAGCTATTTTGGTGCACTTGAGCATGTATTTGTAGTTTAGATTCGAATTATGGACATTAAATGGCTACGAAACTCAATTAATGTACTCCCTCCATTCCATAATGTAGTGCATATAGATTTTTACAAAAGTAAAACATTACAAACTTTGACCATGTTTATAGAGAAAAGTAGGTAGATCTAGGATACCAAATGCACATCATTAGATACATCGTGACTTATATTTTCAAAATGTACATGTTTGGTATTGTAGATGTGGATAGATTTCTCTATACACTTGGTTAAAGTTGGCAAAGTTTGACTTTCACAAAAATATATAGGCACTACATTGTGGAATGGAGGGAGTATAAAAAGGCCAAACGAACCCTGAATAATTTCAAAGTTCAGCACGAATCTCCCGTTGTTCCATGTTTCCTGTATAAAAAAATACAAGGCGGGAAGAGGGATGGATTATTGTTTTGCCCACAAGGGGGACAGATTTCCCACGAGGGTTCTTGCAAGAAGCTCCGGATTGTAATAAAGCTTGGCCCAAATTGGACAATTTTTTTACCATGACATATATGTGCAATGTCATGACACTATGCCAACTTTCATGATTTTTTGGTGAGTTTTGGATTTACGGGGATTTAAAAACTGATATTTCCAATGTTTGAGGACGAGCCAGGACGCGGAGACGGTTGTAATTCATTCCCATTCCTTGCATGGGACCTAAACATGCACCCAAGGACACATGTATGATTTTTCTAGCCATTTTGGTGCACTGGAGCATGTATTTGTAGTTCAGATTTGAATTATGGACATTAAATGCCTAGAAAACTCAATTAATGTATAGAAAGGCCAAACGAACTCTGAATAATTTTAAATTTCAGCATGGATATCCTATCGTTCCATGTTGCCTATAGAAAACATACAAGGTGAGAAGAGGCAGCTATTATCGTTTCGCCCACAAGGGGGACACATTTCCCTATCGGAACCACGAGGCTTCTTGAGAGAAGCTCCGATTTGTAAGAGGCTTGTAATAAAACTTGCTCGAAAATAAACATTTTTTCGGTGACATATATGTGCCATGTCATGACACCATGCCAAGTTTCACTATTTTCAGGTGAGTTTTGGATTTACAGGGATTTAAAAACCGATATTCTCAATGTCCGAGGCCGAGCCAGACGCCAAGACGATTGTAATTCATTCCAATTCTTTGCATGGGACCTAAACATGCATGCAAGTGCATCTAGTGCCCCTTAGTGAATTTGGAGTAATGAAGACTTATAGCTTAAGGGACTAATATGGTTGTGAGTGTACACAGGCTCTATAAGTCTATGAGGAGTTTGATATCTATGATGAAAGTTGACCCCTAAAGATGTATGTCTTCAGCTGAAGACTTTGGTTCTCCTGAAGATTTTGTAAGTGAAGAAATTGGTGTGACCTTGAAGACTTTCATATTCATGAGAGGATTATGAAGCGTGAAGACTTTTGTTTTCATAGTTTCATTTTCTCTTTCTTGAGTCATAGGAAACATCGTACTATTAAAGGGGGTTGAGGAAATACTAAGGAAACTGATTTCCAAGTGATGCTCATCTAAAAATCCTACACCTACCCAATCCTTTTGAGTGAAGCCATTGGAAATCTCATATCAGTTTAGTCAATTTCTTCAGTGATAGAGACGAAGATCTTCTGGTCTCTAAGGAATTTTTTTTGACTGAGGAGTTAGGAATTCGCGAGTGTGGATTGCCTACACAGCGAGGAACACGATAGTCCTGAGAAATTTGAACCTCAAAAATCCGACCGTTGCTGTGCTACGCGCCAGCTGTCCCAAAATATCTACCCACCTAATGGTCATATCATTGAAGGGCATTTATGTCTTATCATGTCGGGCTGCTCCCTAGGCTATAAATAGCCGCCCCCTACAACCACTAGCTGGTTGGCTGCTCCGAGAGAAACTGATACTTGTCATTGAGAGCATCCAATCCTCCGAGGACTTTGAGCGAAAATCATCAAGTGAGGAAAACCCAAAAAACCCAAACCCAAACACCTACAAACCCAAAGTGATTGAGCACCACTGAAGAGATTGTTCCTGTGTGGAACCGACACTTGTTGTTTTGAGGATTGTGTATCCTCCAAACGATTAGGCGTCATGGTCTGAGCATCCAAGAGGAATTGTGGATCGCCGAGTGACCAAGTCTGTGAAGGTTTGGAAGTCACCTGTGAAGACTTACCACGAGTGTTGGGCGAGGTATGTGTGACTTTAGCTCAAGGAGAATACGGTGAGGACTATGTGTCTGGGACTGTGTGTCCTCGAGTTTAAATACTCAGCCGCTCCAACTAGATGTACAACTGTCACAGTAGTTGGAACTGGTCTACCAAATCATTGTTTTCACCAAGCCAACTGGTTCTATTTCCTCAAGCCTTTCATTTCCTCATTCATGTGTTGATGAACCTGATCATTACTATTTGAAGACTTTCTCTATTTCCTCAATCCAATTTCTTCAGTCACATAGTAAACAAAATTCCGTGAGATTCAGAAAAAATCAAAATGAACTGCAAGCAGCGGGTACAACGCGGATGAGGGAGGTGCTGGAGCCATGGCATAGCGACGGGTGGGGATCTTGTGTTGGGGAGGCCGGCCACCAGAGAGGAGGGAGGAAGCAGTGGGAGGGAGGCCCGCTCTCGCCGGTGGTGGACGTGTCCGATGTTGGGGCTGGTTCGAGGGAACAAGGGGAATGGGATCTGGCGGTGGAAGCTCAGTACAGCGTGGATCTTGTCGGATCTGGAGAAGTCCACGCAGAGAGAGGTTGAGGACCATGGGGAGGGGCGGCGCGGCTAGCCGGGAGGGGGCACAGCGGCTCGATGCGCCACGAGGAGTGGGACAGCGAGCTCCTCATCACTGTGCCATGGGCGGCCGACGGCGCTTTACTTTTGGGAAGCCAGCGGTGGATGTCGAGGTGGTGGAGTCCACGATTTTGTCGACGCGTGGAGTGCGAGGAGCCTATGAGAACATGAAAAACTCTACAGCATTCACTTATGAGTTTATATATATGAGTTTTTCATGTCCTCTACACCATTCACTTATGGCTAATTCTTCAAGTTGCTTTTTCATCTAAGTGAATGCGATCGGAGCCGTTCCCCCTCTATGCTATAATCAACCCAGTCTGTTCACAAATTCTTCATGTGCGTTCTATTTGTAACCCGTTCAAAATCTTCACTGTGTCCTTGACAGCTGAAGAATTTGCGAATGAAACGTTAAAATTTTCGTATCTATTTTTTCAGCTTTTGCCACTCAAATCCTTCCGCATCCCATGACTGGATTAAACAACTCACCCACGATCTCCACCTCTCTGTACATGGGTGACACATGTTGCTAGGATGGCAAGGGTCAGGGGCATGTTCATCCAAATTCTTCGGATGAACAATTTTTCACTGCCTTATAAATACCCCTCCCCTTGCACCTCAGTTCATTTACTCCGCTCGACCTCCCCCTCTCCCGCTCGAGCTCTCTAACCTAGCGCCGCTGCTTATCTCCATCATCGCCAGTGAGGAAGGGCTTAGCTACCTCGACCTCGTTGATGTCGTACTCGCGCCGATCGCGGAAATCTTCACCTCCGCCGTCGATGTAGCTATCTTCCTCCGCCAAGTTAGGGCGTGGAAGATCTAAACGGACAGGCTTCTCTAGTTCATCTCTCTGATCGTCGCGTTCTTTGTCAAGGGTAAATAAAACTCGCTTTTACTGCCCTTGTTGATTATGATGATTTACACAAAATATTCAAAAGGTGTTTATTCTTCAATCTTCACATTCTTAAACACCACAGTTGCATCTGTTCTTGATCTGTCTCTCTAAGATGTACTTTTCTTCAAGATTCCTCAATTGTGTGGATTTCCAATCTGTACAACTCTGGAACCTAAGACAAGAACTCTTAGTGAAATTTTTCAAGACTCCCTGGTCAAATTCCTCAAACTTGATTCCTTTTACAAACAAATTCTGAGAACACATATGACCTCTTCCAATTCTTCGCACCTATACTCTGTTCATAGGTACACATGTCTGCTGCTGAATCACTAGGTTCTCATCAACTTAACTCATTTGCAACATTCCTTGAAGAAAAACTGCATACTTCCTCAGAGACATCCATTGTTCAGAATCCTCGGCTGAAGAAAATGGCTGAAGAAAAGCATCCTCGGAAGGGAGGCAAGAGGCCTGAGACAAACACAACGTTCGAAATCCCTAAAGATATCTATGTAGATTACTGGACTGCTGATGAGGCCACTCATGGCAAGGAAAATAAAAATCAGCGCAAAGTGCGCATTCAGCGGATTGAACGAAGATGGGCACAGGAATGGAGGGATTGCCGCTATGTAACTCCTAAATACATGAAGAAATTCACCGTAAATCCTCCATGCCCAAGACCTCCTCTGGCACCAGGCCAAGAAGCCGATCCATCTAGCATCAGAAGAGGTGAGGAATTTCCTAAGGAATGGGCCAAGTGCCAAAGGAAATTGGCTATAGTAGCAAAGGAGGCAGTGAAGAAATTCAATGAAGATTTTGCTGCTACTGTTGAAGCATCTGCTAGTTAGCCTAAAAAGGCTATGAAAAAGAAATCTATAGTAAAGCCATCTTCCTCTGCAATGCCGTCACGGCCCAGCTCCTCAATGCCCTCACAGCCAAGCTCATCAAAACTCTCAAGGTCTTCTGCTCAAGCAAAGCCCTCAGCTGCACCTTCAAAGTCCTCAGCACCAATGCATCTTGCCACGTGCCAACGGACCACATGTTTTTCAATTACTTCAGGAGCTTCAGCAAGGTCCTCAGCACAGCCGCAGCTGCTGAAGAAAAAGGTCACTTCTGGACGTGACACAAGGCCAAGTCCTCATAGAAGGCAGGTTGCCTTTGAAGTTTCGTCATCTAAAGACGAGGCTGGTGATGAAGAGCTAGCTCAAATCATCAGAGATAGACAAAGCCAGGCCGCTAGTGCCAAAGGCAGTGTTGTGCCGCTCTTGCCGGATCCAAAGAAGATCCTTGACTACATTGATCTTTGGCATAAAGGTCCCAACACACCCCTTCCTGATATGAACCTCACACCAGGCCAAAGTCATGTGTAGACTGCTTTCATTGCTGAAGAAAAATGGAAGTTTGAGAAGGCCAGATCAGTGAAGAAAGCTCAGTATAGAAAGGAGCATTATTTGAAGAAGAATGTGTTGAAAATGACAACTGAAGAACTTGTGACTATACAGTCAGAAATCAAAGCTCTCAGTGACAAATTTGACGCCTACAAAGCTAATTTTGGCTAGGAGCCAAAGTCAGATTCGTCAAATTGGTTAAAGGCCTCAAACCCAATGTTGTTGTTGAAGCGCAACAAGAAATTCCTCAGGGTGAAGCATCTGCTCAGCCCACTGAAGAACAAGCCAGCACCGCTGATGAAACTCAGGCTCCTGAGAGTACCAGGGTTGTTGACGATATTCCAGCTCCTGATGAAACTGCCAGGGCAACCATTAATGTTGTGCTTGAAGAACAAGACAGGCCAGCTGAGGCATCTATCGCTGCGCCTAAAGAATCTGAACAAGTCAGGACAACTGCATCAGTTGTGCCTGAAGAATCTGTGCCTCTTTCATCTGCTCCCCCTGCACAATCTTCACAGATGAAAAACACCATCCTTCCTTTTGCATCAGAAGCGAAGAAAACAAAGGCTGCCAAAAGGGCAGCAGCTAACAAGAGGAAAGCATCTGCCGCCTTAGAGTCAACACCAAAGAAAATGAAGACTTTAACGAGCTCTTTTGAAAATCCAATAGATGTTGTCCCTGTTTCAAGCATGCCATCAAAGGAAATTGTTCCCTTTGGTGAGGATTATGAAATCCCAAATGACTTAGATGAGGATGATCCTTTTGCCGCTTTGACAAAGCAGTTGGATGAGGAAATTGAAGCTGACCATGCCATTTTGACTCCACTGGTATCATCGCCCATGCCTCAGTTCACAGCTGAAGAGGCAGGCGTTGAGGAAGTTGATGAAGATGATGAAGACGTGGACATTGGGTGTTCCACTCCTATTATGAATGATGACTTATGGGAAAGTCATCACCCCAATTCACCACTATTCACTCCTCTGCAACAAATTCCTCAGTCCCCAATTCAGACAGAAGAAATTCATACGGGCTCTAAAGAACATCAAGCTTCACTTCACTCCATCCCCAAAGAAATTCCATCCACTAGTGCTGATGAAACTGAGAAGAAGACTGCAGAAGAAACTACTCCAGAGATTCCTCACCTGTTGTTCAAGAGGCAGCGCCTGAAATGGCTGTGAAGACTTCAACAATCAATCTTCAGCCCAAGCCACAAAATCCTCACTCCAAGAAGCAGAAGTTCAAGGCTGATGACTTCTTTGCTGAGCATCATTTCTTCTCAGACTTCAATCCTTATGACGCTCCTCGTCTTCGCCGCAAGCGCTTCTGGACAGATTCTCAGATGAACTTTTATTCCTCGCTGCCGTTTGATAAAGACAAAGTGTTTGACCATGAGCATCTTCCTCATGTGGACATGGAGTTACTTTCGTGTTTTACTCTAGTCCTCAGTGTTCTTCATGATGCAGGGCTGCTCCACTTTTGTGTCGACATCTGCGATTGGAATGAAGAGCTAATTCTTCAGTTCTATGCCACTCTGCATCCTGACAGGCAATGTTGACAATGTGAAATCATGGGTTTTGGACTAGATGACTGACAATACTCATCACAAAGCTCCGGCATCTGAATTGCTTCATTCCGTCCCAGTCAGTCCGCCCCCTGAAGGAGCCCTGAAGCTTTATGAGGAACCTGAACTATCAAATCATCTGATGCAAGTGCTGATGAAGCCTTTGAAGGCTGGCCAAGCGCCAAGGACAAATTTCCTCGTCAAGGAATTGTTGTATGTGCCAAGGACTGTCTATTGCATCTTGGCCAAAACCCTCAGCCTAATCAAGGGCCACAACTCTGAAAAAGAACAAGAGGTTGTTGGCATCATGAAGAATCTGCTGTTCGACATCATGCATGGTATTCCAATCAACTATCATGATTTCTTCATGAGGACTTGGCCAAAGCTGCTTTGTCACCGTTTGAATTGAAGCCTTATGCTCCCTGGATCATGAAATTCATCAAATCAAGGACTTCAATTCACTACAACGATGATTTTCAAAATCATCTTAGTTATTTGCCCCCAATCAAAGTCCTCAAAAGGACTATTTCCTCAGCTGATGAGAAGGGCAAGGCTGCAGTTATTGATGAAGGCACTCGTCCTTCGGATGGACAGTTTTGAAAGTCAGCATCCTACTCCACTAATGATGACTCTGCCACACATGATACTGTTGTAAATGCTTCAAAGCATAATCCTCATGCAACAGCTCCGTGTGTGATGACTGATCGTGAGCTACTTCTAAGTCTTCATTAGAAGGTGGACAGAAATGACAAGTGGGTCAAGCGTCAGTTTGGTGCTATTCTTCACAACATGACAGTCACTCAAAATACTGTGAAGAAGAATCACTATTATCTGCATCAAGTCTTTGACCGCACCTGGGATATTCTTTCACATGTCTACACCGATGATGAACTCAAGAAGATGGACTTCCAACAGGACTTTGACTGGTCTCAGCCACCTTCGAAGAAATTCAAGAAGGTCAAAGTTCCTCCGTTGGTCGTCAGCTCATATTCTTCATCGCGCGAGACAGACGAATCTGAAGATTTGTACGACACTGCAGCAGGCCCTACGACAACGGACGACCCCAACAACGCTGGCTCTCCTCCATCGACATCATGAAGACATTCTTCAGGGGCGTTAGTCCTCACTCTTCGTCCCTTTTGGTCATTTGATGACAAAGGGGGACAATTTTGAGTTAGTCTTCAAGCGGGTCTATATATGGGCGTTTTTTGCTACATTACAACTCTCGCTCTTCTAAAGTATTTGTTGGATAGAGTTGTAAACTTAAGTCTGATGGTGACCTGATACTTTTGCTCTGCTTTTCTACATGCTATTTCCTCATATATGTTAATGCACGCATGCTGAATTACATCAGTCACCATATTTCATTGTGCATTTCAAATTCTTCATTCGATAAGTTAAATGCATGTATGAATTACAAGATATAGGGGGAGATCTCCATGATATAACTCTACAATGTGCATTGCTTTTTGAAAGCAAATTCCTCACATATGCACATCTTCAGGGGGAGTTCTTCTATAGCTTGCAATCAAATTCCTCAATATTGAGCACTTTCAATTGATATGTTTATCCCCGTTGAAAACTTAACCTATTTGTCATCAATCACCAAAAAGGGGGAGATTGTAAGCGCGTCTAGTTCCCCTTAGTGATTTTGGTGTATTGAAGACTTATAGGTTAAGGGACTAATATGGTTGTGGGTGTACATAGGCTCTATAAGTCTATGAGGAGTTTGGTATCTATGATGAAAGTTGACCCCTAAAAATGTATGTCTTCAGCTGAAGACTTTGGTTCTCCTGAAGATTTTGTAAGTGAAGAAATTGGTGTGACCTTAAAGACTTGGATATTCATGCGAGGATTATGAAGCGTGAAGACTTTTGTTTTCGTAGTTTCATTTTCTATTTCTTGAGTCATAGGAAACACCGTACTGTTAAAGGGGGTCGAGGTAATACTAAGGAAACTGATTTCCAAGTGATGCTCGTCTCAAAATCCTACACCTACCCAATCCTTTTGAGTGAATCCATTGGAAATCTCATATCAGTTCAGTCAATTTCTTCAGTGACAGAGACGAAGATCTTCTAGTCTCTGAGGAATTTGTTCTGCCTGAGGAGTTAGGAATTCGCCAGTGTGGATTGCCTACACAGTGAGGACCGTGATAGCCCTGAGAAATTTGAACCTCAAAAATCCGACCGTTGCTGTGTTACGCGCCAGCTGTCCCAAAATATCTACCCACCTAACGGTCATATCATTGAAGGGTATTTATGTCTTATCATGTCGGTCTGCTCCCTATGCTATAAATAGCCGCCCCCTACAACCACTAGCTGGTTGGCTGCTCCAAGAGAAACCAACACTTGTCATTGAGAGCATCCCATCCTCCGAGGACTTTGAGCGAAAATCATCAAGTGAGGAAAACCCAAAAAAACAAACCCAAACACCTACAAACCCAAAGTGATTGAGCATCACTAAAGAGATTGTTCCTATGTGGAACTGATGCTTGTTACCTTTGATGAATGTGTATCCTCCAGACGATTAGGCGTCATAGTCTGAGCATCCAAGAGGAATTGTCAATCGCCGAGTGACCAAGTGTGTGAAGGTTTGGTAGTCACCTGTGAAGACTTACCATGTGTGTTGGGCGAGGTCTGTGTGACTTTAGCTCAAGGAGAATACTGTGAGGACTGTGTGTCTGGGACTGTGTGTCCTCGAGTTTAAATACTCAGCCGCTCCAACCAGACGTACAACTGTCACAGTAGTTGGAACTGGTCTACCAAACCATTGTCTTCACCAAGCCAACTGGTTCTATTTCCTCAACCCTTTCATTTCCTCATTCATATGTTGATGAACCTGATCATTACTGTTTGAAGACTTTGACTGAAGACTTTCTCTATTTCCTCAATCCAATTTCTTCAGTCACATAGTCTTCAGCCTGCTTATCATGTTATCACGCTATCTATACTATGTGCTTGTTTTCATTTCATCATGATGACTATGTTGTTGCTCTGTTATGTTTATACCCCGGGTTCTTATTCCGTTGCTAGTGTGTCGTTTCTTAGGTATTTCTTCACCTAGAAATTCCTCAGCTACGAATTTGTAAAAATCGCCTATTCACCCCCCCCCCCTCTCTAGTCGATATAACGCACTTCCAATGCACCCCAAGACACATGTATGATTTTTGTAGCCATTTTGGTGTACTAATTTGAATTATGCATATTAAGTTAATGCTTATAAAACTTAATTATAATGTATAAAAAGGCCAAACGAACCCTGAATATTTAAAGCAGTTCTGGTCAACTGTCTAGCACCCGTGGGTAAGCACTGTGCGTATGCGTCATGCTAGCTTGCACCTCCTACTTTACTAACTTCTCCATATTAATGGTGTTATATATCCAAACACGCTATCGTTTCCCGTCACTCCTCCCATCGGTTTCCCGCCTCTTCTCCCATCGGTTTCCCGTTGCAGTGTCAGTGCTCATAGAAGGCTAGGCGACGACACACCGGCCATGTAAAGATTGCACACAGTTTCTAAAAGCACAAACGTGTGTGATACTAGGGAGTAGGTCCCATACGGTGACCAATGTGAAATGCCTAAAGCAAGGAGGCAAGTCTAATCAGCAAGGGGCAGCTTCCCATCCGCTAGCCGAGTCGAATAGAAAGCAGAAGTTAAGCATGTTGGGGCTGGAGGAGTCTAAGGATGGGTGACCCGGTGGGAGTTTGCATATCTCAAGCTTCATTAATGTGCCATGATATGGTCATTATAGACATTTATCATCTAAATGTGTCTGTAGTGACCTGTCAGGACGATTATATAAACCTTGGGACCCTTGTTTTGGTAATTTGTAGAATTTTTTTTGTTATTTCTTGTTCTTGAAAATCGGAGAATGATCGAGATCTGTAGGCCCACATAATCTATCCCTTTGACCCAATGTATGAGAAGGGTTTGACCATGACGGTTTCCTCTTGCTTTGTGTGCCATGTTAGACAAAATAAAGTTTGAGCACATGCGTTGGACGACACCACCTACCCCTCACCCCCCACCCACCTCGAAGTTGCAAAACCAACATTGTACATCTTTAACCTGGCTGGGGGTACGGTGTTCAGTTTGTAATGTTACTAATGTAGTTGGTGCCCGATCGAAGTTGTGCATTGGGGATTTGAACAAATCACACACCACCCATACATTTTTTCGGACCGCATGCAGGGTATAGGGAGTCTTCTAATCAAGCATGTCTCCCTTGTGCGGTTTATAGACGACACACATATATGTGGGCTCCCTGAGGTCTATATATATCATTGTTAACCGATAACGAAGTGGGGCATTCAATCTATCCCTTTGACCCAACGTACGAGAAGGGTTTGACCATGGTGGTTTTCTATTGCTCTGTGTGCCATATTAGACCAAAT